>NW_018397254.1:5995649-6011119 GCF_002168275.2 Theobroma umbraticum | reverse complement strand
AATGTTTTTTCAGATCTGGTGCAGTGACATGTTCTTTCTGCTTCATCTGCCTACATGTGTTTCTTTCATGATTGAGCTTGTGTGCATTGGTTTTCACAACTAGTGCCATATTATCCACCTCGAGCAAAAGATAGCTAGCATTTGCCACTTTATCAAAGCAATAATTCTTTTTCATACATGCCTTGTCTATTTTATTTTTTATTTTGGTAAATAAAAAGAAAAGAATTGATGGCTTCTGGCCTGTGACGGTAAGTAATGGTGACATGCATCTAGATAACTGCAACAAGTTTTCACAAGGGCTGTAGTTACGGAACCCTTTTTTGTTCTCTTGATAAATATTAACATGTAGCATAAACATTCAAATTTCACAGGAAGCACAAGAATTGTGGGGGAAGATACAAGAACGGCAAGGACTAAACAAGTGGCGCCCAGATCTTGAAGAAGAATATGAAGACAAAGAGGGGAACATCTATAACAAGAAGACATATACTGATCTGCAGCGGCAGGGACTGATTTAAAGGCGTTTCTCTTGAGAAGCCCTCCTTGAGTTTAAGAGAAGAGTGTTTCACATGCGTGCCTCCGCTAGACACATTGTCTTGATTACCAATCATGATTTCCCTGATAACTATATAATCCTTTTCGTACTGACAGGGCCACAACCTTGGCAACCCTGGGGAATAGAAGCTGGGATGGGTAGCGGAAGTCAAGGTTCTGCTGCTGTATTTTTTGTTCTTCCCGTTCTTGTTTTGTGAGTTAGCCGTTGTATGGGGCGACTATATGTAGGCTGCACTTTTTTTTCAGTTGGGCAGATGGTGTAATGTAACGCGTGCATGAATTTCTCAAATTTTGTATGGCATGAAAACACGAATTAAAAAAAGGGCAAAGTAACTTATGATAATATATTGGTGCAGTCCCCTTGAAATTGTTGAATTTCTGTAGGTTACAAGCGGTTCTTAGTCAAAATATATCATTTCCCGACAGAGTACTCATTTGCCAGTTGTCTGGTTGTGATAACCTATTTTCATGTTTGTTGCTAGCCACCAATTTATGACGGGGTTTGTCTACAATAAGGTTTCAATAGTACGAGTCTTAGATATATCATGCAGATATGTCACGAGATATTAAAAAAATAAAATTTATAAAAAAAAATTAATATTGACATATTTTTAATGTACAACTTTACTCCATAATCATTGTAGACAACAATCATTATAGTTAAGAATTAGCATTACTCATTACACTTTATATCTCCATTATCATAATAAAAAGTCACTAGAGCAACATAACCACAACTGTTATAGCGTTAATGTAATTCAATAGATATATTAACAAAAATATGTGTCATAGTAGACCAATGATCTACACCAACCTAAATTTGGCTTAGGGTTTGTTAGCCTCTGCTTTGCCTTGTTGAAACCTACTCATACAAAGAGGTAACTATATAACATTCTAACAAGGCACTGTCTTATTTTCAAACTGAAGTTGGTTTTCAATTACTTTTAACTAAACTGTACCAGTTCAATAAACAGTTAAAATCTAATATTATTGTTATGCACATCTTTCATCTGCACAAGACCTAGTAAATATGAGTGCTGAGCCATTTACACTACGGAGGACAAGCATCCTTGAGTCAACATATGTTCCACACACAAGATTTGACAATTCAAACATTTCAGGGGGAACCTGTGTCCGAATTTCCTGAACTATGTTTCTTGCAACATCAACATTCTGTGTCAATGGGTCATTGAGACTCATTGACACCTCGATATCATCTGGAAGGAGTTTAGCAACAGGAAGACTTGATGGGAACTCCTTGAGGGGTATTGCTTTTCTCCATTTTCTACTAGATAGTTTCCCAACTAAGGAGTCCTCAGAGTTTGATTGTCTCAAAGAGAATCCTTCCGTGGCCTTTTCCTTAAGATATAATCGCCTCCCAGCTTTTAAACTAGACAAAGAGTTCACTTGCAATTTCCCACTGATACCGCTTTTGTCATGGGGCCAATCCTGTCCCATCATGACTGTAAAACCAATTTCGGACACGATAGATAGGCTTGTGTTTAACTTAGAAGCTTTTACAATTGTTAGGTGTGCATCACCAATGAGGATGCGGACTGGAGGTTGGCGAAGAGTTAAACCTATGTGCCTCCCAGTAGAGTATAATAGACGCCATTTCCCTGGCAACAACTCCAGCCAGTTCTGCATATTCCAAATAAAGATTAATAACAACAGCATATTAGCATAAGCTTCATCGATTAATATTAATTTTGTTTTTTTTGGGGTGGCGGAAGGGGATCAGGGTTAAGGTTTTCACCTCTTAGCAATTGCAATGGAATAATGAATGTGAAAAGCCTTCATTCACAATGTCAAACATTACGAAATACTTTTAACTTTAAGAATAAAAATGAGCATCTAAACATTGGCCCAAAAAACCAAAAATACACAATTGAGAGAGTGAGAAGAGGAATCACCTTTGGCCTTGAATGAGGATTCAACATCTCCATTAATTCAATAAAATGGGCTAGCCTACCACTCTAAAAATATGAAAAACAATGAGTTAGCTCACCTATCCAAATTTCAAATAAATGAATGGGAAACATGGATTCAAATAGTGTAAAGTGTTCCAAGGATACAGCATATTTCCTGATATGGAAGTATTCCATCTTATTTGCTTTAGCTTTAAAACAAACAGTACTATATTATCTAACCTGACAAAATTGAATATCCCATCATTCAGCAACAGAAAGTATATAATTACCTGAGATTGGCGATAGATATACTCCTCTGTGATTCTCACTGCCGTGGACCCAAGACCCCATCTGATAATATCCATGGATGGGGACACCCGCCATCTCGGTCCACACAAAAATGGATGCCTAAGAGCATCTAAGCAACTACACAGAATATTGAAATCATTGTTGTATTACTTACCAGCATCAAGAAGCTCATAAAGCACTAAACATTGATGTACAAACCTGAATAATTACTTTAATGTCTAAAATTGACATGACATTTATTTCAATATTTTGAGTTCTACATTATCAGAATGAATTTAAAAGGAAAAAGAAGAAACTGCAAAACCAATACATCAACCTCTCCAGATTGTTAAATACCTATCTACAAAACTTGGAGTTTGCAAATTTTGGATTGAAAAAAATTGTAAAAAGGTTTCATGTAATGCAAATTTGAATTCTACTTTTCAGCATTTCTGAAGGCTATATAGAGAAACCTAGATTACTTTTCCAATGGCATTCTCTGGCATTCAAACAGAAAAAAATAAAATACAAAAAAAAGAATCGCTCACATAAATTTAAGAGCATACCTTATTCTTTTAGAAGGTCTGACTGCAAGCAACAAGGACAGAAGGTTCCAACCTGCACCCCAGTTTCTATCAAGTATCTGCAAGATAGATAATTTTGCTAAAAGACCCTTACAGACAGCAAAGTGTAATTTTGTGTTCAAGTAAAAGGACCTACCTGGAGTCCAACATTTCCATTTGGGGAGTTCCTAGTGAGTATTGGCAGAAGAAATTCACGCAAGCATGAGGGATCATTTCCCTGTAATATCACATTAGGAAAATATGATTAGAGATGACATGAGATTCAATCAGTTGAATTTTAAATGTTACAGAGCAAAAGAAAACCCATTTTATCAAAAAATTTATGGCTACATTAAAGTTCTATAGAATCATAAGAGGAGTAACTTCAATATTGACATATCGTGAGATGATCTTTTGAAAGGTACCCAAATAATCATATCTCAGCTGTTAGCAAGGAAACTCTTCATGCATACAATTTGCCCAAACATGGCAGCTAACTCATGATATCTAGCAGATGATTATAGTATCAATTAAATGCAGCTTAGATTCAAAAAAAGATCTGATCTTTTATGTATACTACTATAGTCTGTATGAGTATAACCCAACACAAAATATTGCTGACAGATAGTTACTTCTTGCATTGTGTGATAAAAGATTGAGTTAAACAGCAAGAGTCACTTGCTATACCTTCATAAGGAAAGATTTGAGCTTTGCAAATATTAGGGGATCCATAAGTTCTCTTAACACCATCTTTGCCATCATAAATCCAACACACCTTTGTAAGACATGCAACTTAATGAGCTTCGAGATGATGTTTCAGATGTTAATTGAACAGTTGTTTTTTATTTTCACCATACCTCATATCGAATGCAATCATCATTTGCCTCCTATCCATATTGCCATCAAGTGCACTTCCATTGGGACCATCATCATAGAAGTCAGCAGCATTTCCCAGTATTCCCACCTGATAAGGTCAGTTTTAAAGTTATACAGTTGAAAGAAGAACGACAGCAGATAAAAGAATAGAACTATGCCATATCGTGCCAAGCAGAACTAGAATCCCATATATCCCCATTAAACACAGTGCCAATCCTCCTCAATTATCATAAAGAAAATTGGTAAATACCTTAATATGTCTATCAACAGGGCTTATATGCACATTTTCCAGCCTTAACTCCGTATGTGCAATCCCATGGCTGTGCAAGTAATTTACCTGAAAAAGGTAATCAGCAAAAGCAACATAAGTCCACACTATGAGATATATGGGATTATGAATTTATGACAACCTTTGAGAATTATGAGATACAAGAATTTATGACTATAGAAGTTAGAAACATACTCCAATTAAGAGGTCCCTCATCAATATTCTAATAAGCCGCAACTGTCGAGTAACTGCAGGTCCCCCAACTGAGTCATCTCCCACCCTCCTAACAGACTCTTCATCCAATGCAAGAGTTGCTTCTAAAGTTGGAAGCCAGTCAGATTGTTGAAGCCAATGTCTTAATGAAAAGCTACCGTGGTACTGCCAAAAGATGCAACGTAGTCTCAATCTACTCGAAAGAAGTATGGAAGGAACTTGGTTGGTACAGAAACATAGGCCTCCAAGGCAAAACAACACATTCAGAGAGGGAGCTCGGATAGATGATGCAAGATATATGAATAAAAAAGAGTAGTACTAAAAGAAACCATCATTTAGAGGGAGCATACCCCATGGACCAGAGTGAATGAGCTTTGGGCACCACTTGTATGTGACGAGATGCAACCATAAACTTGCATGGAATAAGAATGGTAGAGGATTCTACGATGAACAAGCTTTTTCAACACCTGTAATATATTCAAATAAAAGGCATCATGTCATAATGAGATTGAGCTGTGGAAAAAAAACAGCACATGGTTTGATGCACAGTTCACAGACCTCTATCGCTCGCCTTCCCCTACGCTGAGCTCGAGCACTAGTAAGTCGTCGAAGCACAACTCTTGAGTTATACAAAGGGCTGCAGCTTCATTAGCACCACATGTTAAGATTGT
The DNA here is from genome assembly GCF_002168275.2 of Theobroma umbraticum. NCBI lineage: Eukaryota > Viridiplantae > Streptophyta > Magnoliopsida > Malvales > Malvaceae > Theobroma > Theobroma umbraticum. The sequence continues at coordinate 6,005,775 of NW_018397254.1, read as the reverse complement.
ATCATCATATTACAAGTCATTACTAAATTAAGCAAGACCAACCTTCCAGAATCCTTCACTACAGCTTCAAAAACCACCTCATCTGCCTACAAGAAGCCCATCAATTGACAATAAATTTAAACTTACACCAAGACACCCGAAAACAAACCATAAGCATCAATATATGTTTCATACCCGGCCAGCAAGGCCAACGCTGACACGATCAAGAACCTTAAAATCAGACATCTTGAACCTTGTCACATGCTCTGATTCATCTTCACCAGAAATTGGTGTACCAGTTGGAGCATTCTCTTCTGATTCCATTGGCGATACGGCTTTTCTGAAGGATGAGCACCTTACTTCCTGAAATTGTCTCCTAGCAGAGCAAGGTGACTTCCGATTGAGACGTAGGCAACTAGGCCTAATCAGCGTTTTCAACAAATTACCATTAAAATGCCATACTTCAACACTTTCTAGACTTGGATTCATTGAAAATCCACATAGTGCCATTGATCAAACCTCTACACTCTACAAAACAGCAATAAGGCAACAATCAGAAGATAGTGGCTCCAGAGATTGCTGAAACAGTTGAAACTGATAATTTTAATCAGTTGGATCTACTCAATAATAATGTGCATACGTATCAGTTGCTGGAAATAAATTCAAATTTTCAATTGATTGTAAGACAAAGCTGGACCATTACAACGCTAAGCCTCCGTACTACGTTTCTTTTCTTTCCAGCCAAACAGAGTGTTAAGCTCCATTTAGCCTCTTAAAGTAGCCAATTCCAACATTTTTCCTTCTCTATATTTCAAAATTCTTCTGCAGACAAACAAACCTTTACACTTCAATTCATCTAAGCTAACACTTATCCATTTTACTCGGTCATCGCCAAATATAAAACTTCAATGAATTAAAGAAAAGAGATCAGTTCCATTCCAGGGAGCACAAGGTAATTAAATTCATTTAGATACGAAATTATTTTGAAGAAATGAAACTGGTAGAAGAAAACAATGAAAATTGGAGGACTTACCAGAGAACGTGAGAGGAATTGTGGATTTTGAATTGAAAGAGAGAATTGGTATCAGTATAAGGAGAACGGAGCGCGTGTCAGTTGCGTGAGAGAGTACGCTTGAATCGTTGTGCCATAAGTTTTACTCATGTCTACGTCCGGTACCCCTGCAAATATCTTTTGCCGTCTCGCTACGTTTCCTCTTGCTTCTCTCCAGTTGGTTTTTCCCGGTATCATCCGGTTCATGGACTCGCCTGCTGCCACGTCAGCGCTTTCGTTCCTAATTCTCGCATGTGATCTATTTTAGAATTTTCTTTTTCTTTTTAAATGTTTTTCGAATTTTCTAATAGGTTCTTTACGTATGCAACCGACACACTAACAAATTTTTATTTTAAAGCGGTGTGTAAGAATTCACATCAAAATCTCTGTGAAGTATTATTTATTAAATTTTAATCTCATAAAAGATGCTCTTTTTTTTAAATCATGACATCTTATTCTTTTACTCTTAATTGATAATTTCTCTTCAACATAAAATTTTGTAACTCATTACTGAGAACATTACCTCGATAATTTAAGATTCACATAACATTTATTTTTACTCTAATAATAGCTCACTTTCCCCAATAGTACATACTTATTACTCTAATACCAATTATCATCATCCATATCAACAGATACTATTTGCATTTAATCAATATGGGACTTTGTGAGGTCCATTGTCTTTGATGACACGTGCTCAGAGTTTGCTTTGATATTAATTATCACGATACACACCAATTCTTGTCAAATATTATTTGCATATAATGTGAGACTTTGTGATTGTACTCTCTAAAAGCATTATCTCGATGAGCCCATTGTCTTCAGTAGCACGTATTCATAATTTACTCTTATACTAATTGTTATGGTCCACATCAATACTATTCGCTTTGAACTGTTAATTTTATAGTCTTATTCCAAAAATGCACCTCACAAGTTAAAAATAATGTAAACTTTTATATTTTCAGTATCATCTTAGTACATAACTAATGAGAGATTCATAGCTCCCTTCTTTAGGATCATGACATTCTTCGTTATTTCTCGTTAAGAGTTTCTATTTAATGTGTAACTTTATGACTATACTTGTTGAAAGTATTATCTCGACAATGTAAAATTGACGTTCACGCATAGACCATGACACGATGCATTGATTTATTAGGAAATTAATCTGTAACTTTAATATATGTTTTGTAAACAAGTTAAGATTCACGAGTGAAGGCTTATCTCGCTCTAAATTAAACTCATAGAAATGTGAGGTCAACCTTGTAATATGATTCAACCCAATTAATTTTTTTATACAATTTAAATTTACAATATTGAATTATTCTCCAAAAAATGTTTGTTATAGTTTGAAATAATGAACAATTTTTTAAAAAAACACTTGTATCTGATATCTCTAATTGTAATTTTTCATAATAAAAAAAATTTTGCATTGTCATTTTGGTTGACATAAATCAATAGATAAAATAGATGAAGACGTGTGTGTATATATATATTGTGTATGTTTATCTTTAATTTTTAGCATAATGTTTAAGAAAAATTAAATAAATTTTTTTTATTATTATGTTTAATTAAATTCCTATACATTTATTATAGATTAATAAAATTTTTATAATTAATGGTTGATTATTTATCATTATCAAAATATCTATTTGTCATTTTATACTCTCGTGGTATTAATGTAATATTGACATGAAAGAAGAAAAATACGATATGATCATGTCATCATGTCACATAAATATGTCACGTTATCATTTATTATAATATGTTAATATGTTAAGCCAATGTCATATCAACAACACGTGACATAAAATGACAAACGATATTTTAATTAAATCAACTGACTTATTTGATTAAAAATAAAAATACAAAGACTTACTTAACTCAAAATAAAAGTATAAGTATTTAATTGAACGTAATAAAAATATAATAGTTTATTTAAATTTTTTAAAATAGTTTAGGGGTTTTTTAAATATGTTAAAAACCCAAATAAATCCTTAAACTACACCAAGAAAGCCAATTTAACCTCTATCTTTTTATTACATTTAAATAAATCTTTTAAGTTTTATTTTGAATCAAATAAACTTTTTTCATTATTTGTTGACTAATTTTCTTTAGTTAACGGTACATGTTAATAATTTTTTTATGCCACGTCATTTGTCAAATGACATATTAATGTGTCATCTTAATGACATTTGGTGACATGTTAATAATTTTTTTATGCCACGTCATTTGATGACGTGCTACATTGACAGATGAGGTGATATAAAAAATTACTAAATAAGAATTATATTTTTTTCTTTTTATCTATCCAAATGTCAAAAAATTATTAGTTATGAATTTGAAACAAAAAATAAAAAAAAAAACTTAAATGCTTCAAACTGACTATGGTTTATTAACTAATTGCCAGATTCTTAATTGAAGTATTTATTTTTAACAAAAAACCTAATCCAATTTTTTTGGTTTGATTGAAGTCATTGTTAGGAATAATGGCTTCAATTGAGAAAATGGTAATCAATTTGAAGTAATCAGAGATTTTTTATTTTTATTTTTTTAAATTTATAACTAATAATTTTTGAACATGTGGATGGATAAAAAGGAAAACGTTTAATTTTTAATCAGTAATTTTTATGTCAAGTGATATTGACGTTATTAATATAATATATCAATAAGTCATGTGACAAATGATGTGGCATAAAAATTATTAATTATATCATTAACTAATTTTCATTAGTTAATGGTTAGTGAAAGATGTTTATTTAACTCAAAATAATAATTCAAAACTTATTTGAAATTTGAATGCAATAAAAAATAAGAACTAAATTGATTTTTTTTAGATATTATGCTTTTTTTTTTACTTCATTTTATTTATTATAAGAAAAAGTTTTATTGACAACATTATGGCAATTAAGATAAATGAAATTCTTTTTGGGTAAATTTCACTAACAATTCTTTTAGTTTCAACTTTTTTTTTTAAAGCTAGTTTCAACTTTTTTACATAGCATCATGTGCTTTTATTTTTTTAATTAGCATCTTATGAATATATTTTTTTCTCAATTAACTTCCTGTATGTAATTTTTGTTTCCATAAGAGATTAGGCTATTAATTTACCCATAAAATTATAGAAAATACTCTTAATTGAGAATAAATAAATTAATTTTGAATTTAAGGTAATCTTCACAAAAAATTTGAAATGCAGGTATTTTGGTAATTTTATTAAGCAAAATTAATAACTTAACTCTCATGAAAATAAAACTTATCCTAAAGTGCTAATTGAGAAAAAAAAATCCACATAGTGCCAATTAAGAATAAAAACTATAAGATACCATATGAAAAATATTAAAATCACAAAAAGTATAGGTGAAGTTTACTCCTCTCTTTATTTTAATATAAGACATTGAGATATCCCACCAATAATTAATTAATCTTGATAAACATATGTTAATAATGTCATTAAGCAATAACTATTTAATTTCACTAAACATTATTTTATATAATTAGGGAATCAATTAACACAAAAATTTGTCTCATGATGAACATGACCAACATGGCATGACCAATTCTTACCACGAAATTTCTAACATAATAATAAGTTGTGATCAATCTAAAACGAGGATCATAATTTGAAAAAGGATTGCTGATTTTTTTTAAAAAAAATTTAACATCATGAGAATATTTTTTTAACTCCCCCAAAAATTATAGAAAATCGCCCAAAATTCATTGACAAGGATGTCTGACTAACCTACATTGTATAAAAAAAAAATTTACCAACCATTATCCTGATGAATCACGTAGCAGAACTCTACAACTCTATACTAAATCATTTTTTTTTTGGCCTTGCACATTTAAATCAAGTATCGTGATGATGATATTTCGTTAATCATTAATTAATCTCGATGCACACAGTGTGATGCTAAATTTTGATATTATAATCAATTCCTTCAAGTTGTTCCTTCCTCTGGTTTTAATTTTTCTTATCACAGGCAATACTGTGTTAGGTAATGATGTATACTTAGGGATCGAGATTTGTGCTTTTAACTTAATGCAATCAATTTAAAATTTGATAAAATATAGTAACAGTACTAGAAATGAGACCATGCTAAGTAAGTGATACTGATACTCAGGTGGTATATATTATATAGTACTGGAAAATGAATGGATAAAACTGAATAGTGTGTGCTCTATTTAGCTTTATACCCCTCAAATAGTGCGGGAATATTATCATGTTCGCTCAAATTAACACGTTAATTACTATCACAAACCTTAGAAAATTAATGTGAAAATGGAAGTGAGAGAAAGAGCTAAACTCTTTTGAATGAATCCCAAAGTTTAGGAATGAAAAAGAGTTGAAAGTAGTGAAGTTACAAGCAGCACAGCGATTGGCGGTGTGACCGGTCCACTGACCACTGCGACAAAGACCACAAGTACCGGAGCCTGGAAGCTTTCTCCCACTTTTTTATATATTTTTAGGTGAAGGTTTTTGGCTACTCCCCTGTACCCGAATCAACCGAACAAGCAGCCCTCGTTCGGTGGGTACCAACCTATCAGACTCTTCTGACCCTAAAAAGCTGTTTCTCTTTCAGGTTTGGCATACCGTGATCGATCAAGTTCACGTCGCTTCTGGTGATATCTAAAACACTTAATAGCTCGATTCTTGGTGACTAACGTGTCGTTCTTTTATTGGATCCTGTAAGTAACCGCAATTAAACAGATTATTACATTGATGTGATGATTAGAGATTAATTTAACCGGAAAAACTGCACCCAGCCTGGGCTAGGACAAGACCGTAATACAAGTAAATCTCAAGGGGCAATCCCGTCAGGTTGACAAAATTACTCCTAAGTCTACCTAAAGTCTTATTAACTCGGATAAAATAAAAGGGGAAAAACAGAAAAAACCAAAAATGGAAAAAAAGAAAGAGAAAAGAAAAAAAATAAGCCCTTTAAACACAAAAGCGCACCTCTTTTCATCTTTCTTCAAAATCACATGTTCTTCCACATTTATCCCCAAAACGGCCTCTATCTTCCTTCTTCAAGCCCCCAAAAATCTCTCCCCCTGGCCTCCCTTGTAATTTCCCTCATTTTCGATCCCATTCTCCCAACCGGCCCCGCCTCCACTCCTGTGATCTATTCTCTCCGTCCATCGTGTCCTCTCCTTCCCCGTTAGGGTTTCCACCGCCTTCACTCCTATTCTAGGCAATTAGGGTTTTCAGTATCAATTTGACGTCCGTTTCGAGAATTGACGATAGTTTTACTCTTTGAAGATTCGAGATTAGGGTTTCTTTATATTGTATGTTGATTTTAGATTAGGGTTTCATTTTTGATTCGGAGACTTTTTTGTTTTGTTTTATTTTACTTTCGTTTTCCGGTCAGGGTTTTTTTGGGTTCTCATAGTTGGCGTCGGTGATGCCGCGAAGTTCAAGGCACAAATCAAGCAAGCATAGTTCTAGGGATGCTAGGGACTACTCAGATTCGGAGAAAGATTCGGGCTTAAAGGAGAAGGAAAAGAAGACTAAGGAGGAGAGCAGTGGTAGGGTTTCCAAGGAGTCGGGATCTTCTGAGAAGAGAAAGCTTGACACGAAGGAGACCAGTAAAGACTTCTGGAGTTCGGGGAACGGCGAGTATGTGGAGGAGTACAGTTCCTTAAAGCGGCGCAAGGATAAGGCAGATGATGGAGTCAGCGACAGGTGGAATGGTGGTGAGGATGATGGTAGAGGAGAGAAGAAGTCGAAAGCTTCTAGCGAATCAAAGAGTAAGAGACGAGAGGAGGTGGAAGGAGATGATGCAAAAAAGAGTAAGAGTGAGGGGAAGCATCGAGAGTCCAGTAGAAAGGAGGAAAGGGAGAGAGAGAAGAAAGGTAAAGAAAGCAAGAGTGATAGGTTGATTGAGAGTGAAGAACATCGAACTGTAAAACAATCTGCTGAGAAAACTGGTAAGGTAACTTATTGTTTGTTGGTTGGATAGTTGCAATTATATATGTGCATTTTAATTGTTTTTTCCTAATAAACTGATTCAACTATTGTTTTTTTTAAACTGATTCAACTGATAGCTTTACTACTGACTTTCTTGTGCATTTGGTTTCAATTTATGTACTGGTATATTCATAAGTTCATGTTGCAGAGTTTCCTCACATATTCTTAGTGATTTAAGCTAGTAGTTGTATATGTACTTTTGAGTTTTTGGGATTTCACGATGAAGCTCCACTTTTCACATATGCTTGTTATAGCATTGCACCCTCACGATAGTAATCTAACTTGGCCATGGCAATGGAATTGCATTAGTTCACCTTGTAACGACTGTCAGTGTCACCTGATGAAACTAATCATCATGCAAAAAGTGGCCTGATGGTTGTTGAGTGATAGGATGCTGTTATACTGTGTTTTGTTTCTTAGACTTTTTCTCTGCTAGTATCTTAAAATTTCTGTTGAAGACACCTTATAAGTTGGTCATTGAGTAGGACTGTACATATTTTCAAAGGATCTTGGGAATCGTTTTGCCTTTGTAATTAATGATCACTCATTCTGATGATAATCAGTAGAAAGAGTAAATTTGTAATTGCAAATAGTGCTAACTTTCAATATAATAAATTTCTGAAGAAAGCAAATCTTAATTAATGTCTTAGGAATACTTCCATGGTTTTATATTATAATGATAATAAACATTTTTGACCCTCAGAAAGGATGTTAAGTTGATTTTATTTATATATGTTTAAGAGATTAACACATGTTAAGTTGATTTTATTTATATATGTTTAAGAGATTAACACGGGATTCATTGTATGAGCAAGTGTAAATTCCAACCACATAATTTAAGCATTAAGAGGTAGCTGATTTAGGCACTTTATTTGATGCACGAGACAAACAATAGAAGCATATGTTATCGTTTGCTGGGATGAGAAGTAGGGTTGAGGAATTTAAAGAGTACCTGATGTAGTTGAGATTAATGGGAGAAGATTGTTTCTACAGATTAGTTTTTGAAGGTGTGATCATTGTTTTGTTTTTCCTCCAGTCTGTATTATTGTTAGAAGGCAGCTAATGCCTGACCATGAAACTGGATGCATTATTCTTTTGTGCACTGATGTGCACCGTGTTTTTGCGACCAGAGAGCAATGGCATATGGACCACTTGTAGGGCAATTAGGTTGCATATCTTTTTCAATTTTTATCTTCAATATTAAATTGAAATTGTTTGTTAGTCTTCAGGGGTGTATTTTCCTGTTTGCTGGTTCTGTTTCAGGTTATTGGCTTGAAAGGTATCAACATTTGAAAAATTTAAGTAGATTTTCCAATATTTAATTTTCTCTTAGCATCAAAATGTTATTTTAAGAGTATTTTTCCATATATGTTTACTGTTTGTGATAAGAGGCTAATGTATATGTAACAAGAATTTACCAGGTGAAACTTCAAGTTGCCATGCTTTTCTGTACACGTCTAGAAATGCATTTATATGTGTTTTTTTCTAAGTGATACAAAATTAATTTCCCAACTTATGTTAGGAGATTGGTTTAGCTAATGTGGTTTGAGTATGCAATTGGAATGCAATGATTCCTAGGTACATATAAATCCCAAAGACCTGATTATATCCTTAGTAGTTTAGGCTTGAATGGCTTGGAAGGTAATAAAGAAGTTTATTGTGTTGATGATGGTATTTCCAATAAATGTGTTTGTCATTATCAACAAATGCTTTCAATAAAAAATTATAAATAAATGGTTTATTGGAATTTGAAGGGGGTTTTGAAGGTTAATAAATAATGATGGGAGGTGCTAACTTCTTACTAGCAGTACTGTATTAATTAACATTTGGGAAAAAATACACCATCTAGATCTTCAGCTGATAATGAAAGAATGTTCCATCTCTGGTGAGCTGTCATGGTAAGTCATCTCATGATGAGCGTACGGTAGCCACTTTTGTTTTGGCCTGGAGATGTTCTTTCAGTCATTATGGTGAGCTGACGTCTGTTTCAGACTTATATAGAATGCTGGATTTTGATGCTTTGTCTCAACCAATATCAGTGTTACGTCAAGACACATCAGGATTTTGATTCTTCTGCTTTTGTCTGGTTGTACAAAGATTTAAAGTGATTATTAGCTTTTAGTAGACTGTGTAAGTCTTATTTGGCTATGCTTTATGAATTCTAATGTTTAGCTTGTGTTCTTCTCTCTCTCTCTCTCTCTTTTAAATTGCCTATTAAGCTTTGGATTGCTGTACATTTTTAGTGTTATAGTTGTATGCAGTCTGTGCTCTGGTAGGTATATTGTTACGTATCTGTGCATTTCCTAGGTTCATTTCTTCTTTTTGCGAGAATTCATAAACTGTATGTTCATTTTCAAGTGGGATTTTTGGAGGTAGAATTTTTATGATAAGAGTTGTTGGCTGAAATGAAAATTTAACTTCTGAGAGTTTTTTTTAGTTTGTGTATGTAAATAGTTGATTACATATTCATATTGACATCTAGTGATTAGTTATTTATTTGAATTTTCGTGTACTGAAGCACTAAAAGTCTGCCACTTTCATCAAGTGAATTGTAATTATTGCCTAATGATTTCTTGTTTAATGTATACTTTTGTTGTGTTGGAAATCCTAATTATGTATTACTTGTTCATACTGAGATTCTTCTTTACATTTTTAATCTGTAATTCCAGAGTTGGATGTACCGGATCGTTTGCTAAGTCCTGAATCTGAGAGCCAGCTTGAGAGACGACTTAGGAAAAGGAGAGATGATTCTGGTGATGTGGATAAGCATCAGGAAGATAATGGAGACATTCTAGATAGACAAGTATCATTAAGGAATGAAACTGGCAAGGATGGAAGAACAAAAGATGAGAAGCACAAGGATGAGAGATACAGAGACAAGTATCGAGAAGACATGGACCGCGATGACAAGTACCGAGATGATAAATTGAGAGATGAGCGACCAGCTAGAGATCATGCTAATAGTAAGTCTAGTGAGAAGAATGCAAGGGATGAAAAAGATGCTGTGGAAGTTCGCCAGAAGAAGTCCAAGGTTCAAGATGGTGATCGTGAGCGTGATCATGACCATGATAGAGAGCGTGATCGTGATAGGGAGCGTGAACGCGATAGGGACCGTGATCGTGATCGAG
>NW_018397254.1:5994444-5995549 GCF_002168275.2 Theobroma umbraticum | reverse complement strand
CATTGCCTTGGCTGCCACTACCCTATTCTTGCATTGTTCTTTCAGCATCTCTTCTGCAACAGCTTGCACCTGAACCATCGTAACAGCTTATCCTTCAACAACCACCACGTCCCTCTTCTTGATGACTTGAACTTGCACCGTTTTCATTGCTCACGCTGTGCCTAACCCATTCTTCGATTCCTTTCTGGACATCATCAACCTTAACAAGTGCAAAGCAAAGGCAGGATTCAACTCGAAACGACCACAGCTGCACCACATCATCAATCTCGAGTTGATTATTTTTAACAACCGAATTCCACATTGTGGTCAGAACATACATTGAGGTTTTCACCATGTTCCACCTCCTAAAGCTCAGTGTAGTCTCCTCTAAGGATGGTTCTAACAAGCGCACCTCCATACCCTTTTCGGCATTCAAATCCTCTGCCTCTTTTTTGTAGAGAAATTCATGACTTTGGATTTGGGAGAATGGTATGGAGAACCGACTGGCTCTAGGATTTACGTCTGAGAAAAAGATGGGTTTTTGTATTACCAGAAGCCAATCTGAACCACCCATCTTGCCAACAATATGCTCTTTGAAGTTTTCAGGCAAGTCTGACGGTGGGTTAGAACAACTTGGTATACCTATCCTGCTTCTCTTCAATTTCAGCCCTCCCTCTTCTTCTTCGTTGCTTTTAAGTTTTCTTTTAAGACCGGCATTCTTGATCAACTTCTTCTCCAGCTTAAAATTGATAGCCTCTTGAGCATTGTTTTTAAAATACTTCAACTTGAATGCCAAACCTTGTCTTGTCTTTTCTTCACCTTGTTTGATCTTCAAAGTTTTCTTCTTTAATTTTTCACGTCCTGTTCTTGCTACCTCTAACAAATAATCAAATGAACTCCAATTCGAATCAAATTTAAAATTTTTAAAATCTTTAACACAAAGTAGCTTCATATCTTCTTTCTTTATAAAAATCAAATAACTTTTTAAAATAAAATAAAAAAAAAGTATTTAATTTTTTACTATAAAATTATTTACTTGCAATAGAAGTTATAAAAAATATAATAAATTGTTTACTTGCAATAAAAGCTACTAAAATCTACAACTAGATATAAATAAGAGAAGCAT
>NW_018397254.1:5984112-5994344 GCF_002168275.2 Theobroma umbraticum | reverse complement strand
AGGGTTTTGAGTTTGGTCCGAACTTGAACCTTCTTGAGTTGACCAGGAGAAATTGAGGAAAGAGAACTTCAGTAGAAACTTGATTTGGGGAATGCTCTCTTTCCGGGCATTTTTCACTGTATGGAGCACAGATCTGTTGTAATTTCAAGTATTTCTTTTAGTTTTGAGAAATGATACTGTTCAGGTCTACCCAGCTGAAATGTTTAAAAGACTTTTTTCTTCTTCCATATCGAACATGGTAAATTTGTACTGGCAAAAGGTATGAAATAGTAATTTGAATCTCTGAAATTAAACTAATGACGGTGTGTTGGAATTTGTTTTCTGACTTGCAGAAAGCCATGCACCTCTACGAGAAGCAGAGTCTACAAATGGATGCTATGCCCAAATGTCAATGGTGGAATGTTGAAATTTATTTCAGCGTCCGATCAGGAGATGGGGAAGGAGCAAAGTTCTGATCATGTTGTAGAAGATTTCTGACGCGGAAATGCTGGATGCGAATATGCCGAAGAAGAAGCTGTTCCAACTGCTGCTTCTCAGGACAAAGTGGAGCAGCCAGTTTCAATTCAAAGTCGGGAATCGCCAGATCATATGGATAGCCTTTCTCCAGAGAAATCAGAAGTGCCCCAAGACTGATTTGGTGGCAGGAGCCCAGCGGTGCCTAAATCAGTTTTGAATGGCAATGAGATGGAAGAGGTGGGGTCCCAACGGGTGATATTAGAAGCTGAGGATACGTCACAAGCTATTGAAAACTTATCCCCTGAAAAAAATTCTCTGACCCCTTCTCGTGTCAAAAGCCCACAACAATAGTTAAATCAACAAAGCCCACCCATGTTTCTCTTATTCATATCTAGCCCTAGATTTTAGTAGCGTTTACTTCAAGTAAAAACTGCTAGGGAGAAGAATCAAATATTTCTTATAACTTCTGTTGCAAGAAAATAACTTTATATAAAAAAATTAAATATTTTTTTTATTTTATTCAAAAAATTTATTTAATTTTTATAAAAAAAAATATAAATTTACTTTGTCTTAAAAATTTTAAAAATTTTAAATTTGATTCGAATTGAAATCGATTTGATTATTTATTAGAAGTATCGAGAATTAATCAAGAGAAATTGAAAAAGAAAAATTTAGAGATCAAACAAGGTGAAGAAAAGAAAACACAGGGCTTTGTCTTCAATTCAAAACAATGCACTCAAACTAGAGAGTCTAATAGAAGAAGATGCTACCAATTTCAAGCTGGGGAAGTTAAACAAGAATGTTGGCCTTAGAAGGAAATTTAAAAGCAACAAAGAAGAAGATGGAGTGCTGAATTTGAAGAGAAGAAAGATGGGTATGCCAAGTTATACTAACCCACCGCCGGACTTGCCTGAAAACTTCAAAAAGCATATCGTTGGCAAGATGGGTGGTTCGGATTGGCTTCTGGTGATACAAAAGCCCATCTTTTTCTCTGACGTAAACCCTGGAGCCAGTGGGTTCTCCATCCCATTCTCCCAAATCCAAAGCCATGAATTTCTCTACAAAAAGGAGGCAGAGGATTTGAATGACAAAAAGGATATGCAAGTGCGCTTGTTAGAACCGTCCCTGGAGGAGATCACCCTAAGCTTTAGGAGGTGGAATATGGTAAAAAGTTCAATGTATGTTCTGACCACAAGGTGGAATTCGGTTGTTAAGAATAATCAACTCGAGATTGGTGACGTGGTGCAGCTGTGGTCTTTTCGAGTTGAATCCTGTCTTTGCTTTGCACTTGTAAAGGTTGATGATGTCCAGAAAGGAAGCGAAGAATGGAAACGGTGCAAGTTCAAGTCATCAAGAAGAGGGACATGGTGGTTGTAGAAGGATAAGCTGTGGCTGGAGAGATGGTGTAAGAATAGGGTAATGGCAGAAAAGGCTGGAGGAGAAGCCGCGAGCGCAAAGTAGTTTCTATTTCCTTAGGATTTTCATGAAGTTTTATTTTTTAATACAATTAACTTTTTAAATTTTTCCAGCAACTTTTAGAATTATTACAATTAATATTTTATTAACAAATCGAATTAACGTTCTATCGACATTTTTTCAGATTCTTAAACTTACACTGATCGCAAGTATTTTGTATGCTACATTACACTTGATATTGTTATTATTTTTTTAAATTAAATTTCATTCATAATCCAGGAAGGGAACACTTTTGTACAACCATGAGAAGAACCAGGCCTACAAGTCAGACCTATCCTTCTTAAGCACAAACCGGTTACAAAAAACCACCAGCAGACATTCCCTGCCTCAACAAACAAAGGCAGAACCTAAACCATATACAAATATCAGCTGCCAGCACCTAATCCATTTACAATTGTTAGCAGAAAAACAATATTATCACAACTCTCGAAAACATTGCCATCAACAAAAATTAGTAAGAGTAGGAAGCACAGCCAGCTTGCCTGTTTCCTTCTCTTACTAACTCAAATCAGACCCAGAATACAAGGACATACAAGACCACAGTGCTTCAATTCCTTAGGTGAACACAGTCCAAAAAATGCCAATAGGACCCAGATAAGCAGGCACTCACACCTAACAATACAACACAAAGACCTCCATATTACGGCCTATCCACCACAAGCTATAGAACAATTTGCAGCAAGTCATGGTTTCTATCTAACGTCCGATTTAGCAAGATTATCCGGCATCTCATTACCTGATCTCGAAATATGGTTGACCTTCCATCTTGGAAACTTAAGAACCAAGTCTCAAACGCCACGGGGAGGAAGATGGTTTCAGGACCCAATTGACTGCATTTTTAGAATCGCTCTCAACAAAAAGCCCCAGTCTGTTACACCAATCAGATGCCACACAAACAACCAGAGCTTCTTGAATGGTCAAAACCTCAGCAACATTGGCATCCCCCAGCCTGCTGCTTTGGAAAAGATAATCTTAACAGCGCCACTATTGTCACGAAGGGCTCCACCAATCCACAGCATATTCGGGCAGTCCCCGGCTGCACCGTCCGCGTTGAATTTAAACTAACCAGTAGACGGTGCTTTCCAGGATCACATTGGCTTTTACCTTCCTAACTTTGTTGGGAGCAGCAGCCAGAGTGGGAGAATGAGCAATTTCCGTAGCAGCTGAATTATCTTGAGGTCATCCAGATTTCACCCATCAAGTCTGTCTAATTTTAACAATACCCACTGCTTTCTCCGCATCCCAAATTTTCCTTAAAAAGCTGAACACATGATATTATATGATGGATATTTATTCAATTTTAGTCAAGTATGATTCCATATTTGCATTTAACAGTTTCTTAAGAGGAGAGCAAAAATAGATATTAAAAAGAAAGCAGTAAATTAACATTCATATGAAAACCAAAGTTTTAAATCGTGGTGTATTAGAGATAAATTTATTTATTTAATGAAAGAAATTACATGATAGATTTCTTGGAAAGCAATGAAGAAAAGAAGCATACTGCATAAGAGTTTGACATGTTAATAGTTTCTTGTATTTTTGATTTTTAATATAAAAAGATTTCAGACATAACAAAGTTTGATGGTGTTACGCACAGGTCAAAATGTTACTGCCCGGTACCAAGTTTGTCCAACATCCTGTTGGAATAATTTTGTAGCTATAAATCTGAAAAAGTTAGTATACAATAATGTTTTCATGTGCACTCAGAATATTTTATTGAAGAGCAGACATAGGCACATACTTTGTATGTTCTTAGGAAATGCTAGACACTTTCTTTTTAACTGATTTGTGTCTCACTTATCTACTCCTTTAAACATAACATTAGTACACATGAAAGGCTTTCCTTTTCAGATTTGTAACTGACTATTTGGCACAAATAACATGAACCCACAATGTCCCAATGTCTCAGCTTCTGCTGCTTCTCTCGTATTGATGGTTTACTTTGCAGGTTTAGTAAAGGCAGTGGCATTTGCATGGTACTTTGCCAATTGAAGCATCTGCCAGGGACAGGAACCTATGTTCGGAAGGATGTACGACAATGTCAAAAGGGTAATAAAAAGGAAAGTAATGATGCATCATTCTGAGACGTAGACTCCTTTATTAATTAAAAGAGGAAAACAAAAGGTCTGGATTGCAAGTTGCAGAATTTGGAACCAACATATCCCCAATCCATGCTATATTCAACTCGAAGTCCAACAAAAGCTTAGGGAAAAGGAAGAAGGGCAACACAGACTTCGAACAGAATTCTATCTTCTACATGATATCAGTTACTGATCTCATGTGGAATCCATTTTTCTTA
This sequence comes from Theobroma umbraticum, assembly GCF_002168275.2. NCBI lineage: Eukaryota > Viridiplantae > Streptophyta > Magnoliopsida > Malvales > Malvaceae > Theobroma > Theobroma umbraticum. The sequence continues at coordinate 5,990,113 of NW_018397254.1, read as the reverse complement.
ACAGAATTCTATCAACTACATTCAAAGACAGGAGCTATGCGGAATAAATAAGAAATCAAGAAACATAGATTGAAAAGAAAAAAAGGTTCAAAAATTGTAAGAACTGGTAGCATGAACCTTTATATGCAGAAAACAAACTCATCAAAAGAGGAAGTTTAATCGTAATTAAGGCAAATCTAGGTTGTCAAAATGATAACAGAGTTGCACCTCAAGTAGAAAATTATGAAACCTGGGAGTAATTGGTTTCCAAGAACTTCTGGACAGGCTTTGACATTCCGTAAAGCTCAAGGGCTAACTGATATGTACCAAAAAAAAATATATATTTAACTTGACATACGCTCAGAACGTTGCACTATAAAACAAATAAAAATTTGTTTCTCTAGTAAAGCTTTTACATGCAGATGACAAATATACAGCAGAGCATCTTGACATTCAACAGAAATTGACATCCCGCTGCATAAAGAACAACCAAAAAGGAAGAGCAGATGCGTAGAAAATGACTTCCATATTTCTAGGCTTATAGATGTAAGATCTTTTAAGGGGAAATAAATTTCATAGAAGATACATACCTTAATATTATGGACCAAGTTATCAGAAGAAAGGAATGGCTTCATCTTGGTTACATCAACCAGCAAACCTTCATTATAATAAGCTTGATCCTGAAGTTAGGAATGGAGGAAAATGGCATCCGATTGTCATATATGTCATAGCATGCAATAGGGATAATTGGAAAACATGAACTCACCCTGTCCAATGACCATAGAGTAAAATAGGTAATTAACAAGTAAGCTGAATATGTTTTCTGTTATGAAAAATTAATATTATAGAAAATTAATCTCATGCCGATCCAATTTAAAACTTCTATTTTTTTTTAAAACTTAGAACTCCTAAGTGGGCCAGAACACAATGTACTTCTAGAAAGAATATTAATTCCTAAAACATTTAACTTAATTTGGTGGGGAGTTCATTGAACAGCAAATCCGCAACTCATATCCTCAAGTTCCTACCTCACATTATATTATGGAATCTTTCTATCACTCAGAAGCTGCCACTTCCCAACCTTATGCGAAGGCACTACCAGCAGCATTTTCTTGCATTTCCGACAACCTGAATGTTCCTAAGGAATGTCAGCTTCCATTAGATTGCATGATCACAAGAATTGCAAAACACAGGAGGTTATACAAATAAAAGTAGGAAACAAGAAACAAAGGGGTCTCTGAATTACTCACAGCAGAAAAGAAAGGCATGTATGCCTGCTTCTTGAAACAAGCGGGGGAACTTGCGCCCAAGTGAGAATACGTACAAGCCGTGAAACCCTTTACAGAATGAAGGTGTAATTTGGCCTGAGTAAATATGTTTAACATTCTGATGGTTCTTGGTTCTTCTAAAATTGACTTCCACTGACATCTCTAAAATAATCTTCAGAATGTCCTTCTGGTCCAAGTCATTTGAAGCACTAGAAGAACCAACACTCCTTGGATGAAGAACAGCCACAATTTCCTCCGGAGGAACTAGTCCAGCATTACTGTGGCATCCGCTGGCAATGCCTAAGACAAGAAATGAGTATTATTGAAATAAGTCGAGCTGAAGATGCTTCAACTAATAGAACCAGGAAGCAGAAAAATAATGACTATCCAATTGATTCGCCAAGAAGATAGACGATTGCTTGTCAAATATCACACACATGCAAATTGATATTGAGATTGCAATCTTTAACGCTATACATTCTGTTGTGACAATGCCAAAATTATTTGACAGTTCTTTTACGAGAAGATAAAAATCCACCAACCCCATCAACCTCCAATTCTTGACACTGTTTTGCATTCACCAAGTCAACTCTTGTGGGAGCCTTCTGACATTGTTTCTCAAGTTGACAGTCCCAATCAGCATCATCAATAGCTAGGCACTGCAAATGGCTCAGAATTCAGCATGTTAAACAAACATATGAAGCAGCTGCAAAGGGGGAGATCTCATAGCACTATAGGAACAAACAATAAAAGCTAACCTTTCCAGAATCAATCACACCAACGGGACGAGATAATGAATTGCGAACATCAAAGCTGGCATTTCCATCCTTTGCAGAAAGAATACAGCAATTCAAAACACCTAGTGGCCTTCCATTTCAGAAATGGACATAAGTATATAAGTAAACAACGAGCAATTAACACAAAAAACTACAAGAAACTAAAAAAGCAGATGCACAAGCAGGCCGCGTGCGTATAATCCAAACTTCTCCTGTTTAAAACAAATTAATGAAAATATCAGACATGCCACCAGAATATAAAGATGTATAAAATACAATAATTAAGTTAAAGATACTGGTAAATTGAACTTCCTCACTGTTTAAATAAACTGCTTACCAACAAAATCCCCCTGAAATCCTTCAATCAAAAAATATTCTAATGTAGCATAAACATTGTTCCTATGAAACCCTGCACAAGTACCCTTAAGAACTTTGATTCTCTACCCACTTTCCCACAATACTCCCTTTCTCTTAAGAATTTTACGAACCCTTAAAACTGCAAGTTGAAAAGAGGCAATATATGAGCACGCAATATCAGCCAAAACAGGATGGAAAGAAGCAAATTAATGAACAAATACAAGACCTTACCTGATTTAACAAATTTCATCTAAAGCAAACTTATGAGGTTGAAAATATAAAAAATTATCAAACATTCATATACCATCAAACTGCTTATAGATAATGTTACCATCAGATGATATTCCTAGTGCCTTCTTGTTCAAGGGACCGACAACAAACACTGGCTGATCTGCACCAGACCCAATTTCTTCATCATAATCGTTATGCATTTGAAGAAGCCAATCCTGATACTCCCTTTCCAGTTGTAGAAAGGTTAACTGTCCACCGCCTCCATAAATTTCAACATTAGCATCTACAGAATCAAAATTGTTGCATTAAAAAAAAATGTAAACTGGCTTTTCATAAAAACAAAAATGTAAACTGAGTACAAAAGCCAATATCCGACATGGACCCCAACCAAAAACAAGGTTCACCTTTTTCTTTCTCTACGTGCCTACTGCCAAAGTTCTTTAGAGCAATGGAAAAAGGATTATGGTGGCCAAATCAGTCTGGAAAGATAAAACAACATAATCATATCATTATTTAAACTAGTCCAATACATCAATTTTATACACCCTTTTGTCAATCATCATAACAATGTTGGTTGTGCACAACCATATATATTAAGTAAACATATTTTGGGTGAGTGCCCTTCATCTTTGAGCAGAAATTGTCGAAATTGCTTGCAGCAAACAGGGGGTGAAGAAAATTTTAACTAAAACTTTGCCCTTGAACAAGGAAAAGTGCCTTGATAAATAAGCTCCAGACCAAAAGAACTTGCAAAATGGTTCTCAAGACAATAAATAATGACATCATACAGCTGTGTTAACTTTCATCATATGAAATGTATCAATCCCCTATACCTTTAGACACCCTGAAACAGAAGATATCATAATGAATATAGACTCTGAGTCAAAATTCCAAAAAACTATAATGTTTTGAGATTATTCATATGCTAAAGAGATAAAACTAAGTTTATTTTGACTTGGTTTAGATCAAAGATCCCACTCAAGAGGGTTGTAAGGTTACTTGTTCAAAAAATGTATAATTAAATGAAAAAGCAAGCTCAAATTTTCTTCAATGGAATCACAGACTATTAAACTGTAATGGTATCACTTGCAATGATACTTTTAGAATATAAGTTTCTATGAACTTATCTGCTTACTGAACAATTTGAAACAGAAAAAAGAAGTCCATGCACGCCGAGATGTTTTAAAAACTATCACTCCAAAAGTGGAAAAAGAAAATAGGAATTTATTCACTAATAAAAAAGGTTTTCCATTACAAGTGGAGGCTTGGGTGATATATGCCTTTCGACGTCACAGCAGAGATGACTAACCATGTTAAGCAGAACTAATTGACCATTGTTCTTGTTTGATATGCACCGAAGGTTTTACAAGCATTTGATACATAGAGGTGAAGAATGAAGGATCAGTAAGAATGTCTCGAAAAAATTTTGATACATTTATTTTATAAAACAAGGTAATTAATGTTGTTCTCTTCCTAATGCACAGGCTTGGCTTTTGGTTGCCACTTCTTTGAATTTGATAATTCAAAATTGAATTTTGCTTTCTACGAAAAGTAATTCGTATAACAATAACTGACCTAAATAACTCTCTCTTCCCGGGCCTTCCCCACATTATGACTATATCTCCCGAAAACAAACTATGTGGCCCATTCTCAGGTAAAAAGCCCATAATAACTGTTGTCTCTCAACCGTTACATTAACAAAGCCCACCCCATTTGCCTACTTCTCATCCTCCTAATCCTAAACGAATAATGAATTGCTCATGTATTTAAGGCTAACATAACTCCCGCCAAGTCAACCACTTTGTAATACCCAAAGTCTTACTATACTTGGTTTCTCTTCCATCGTTCTCACACGATCTAGAATATTTTCTCCCTTCATAAGCATTCTTCTCTTCTTAACTTTTTGGCTTTTTATATTTTATTGCTTGAAATCTGTAGGTGTTTGAAAATTGATAGACAAAATTTTAACTTTTTTTAAACATAAAATAATTGATTAATCATAATTTATTTTTTATTAGGTTAATTTTTAGTATAAATATATAACTTTATAACAAATAGGCAAACACTTCTTTCTCGTTACTTAAAAAATTTATGGATAAGAAAAAAAAAGATATGGATTTACTCTCTATTGATGATTTCAAAGATTCTGAACTTGGTCCAAATTGCAGCGTCTTCGATTATTTGTTAGAGGTAACAAGAGTTGCCGAGGATAAGCTGAAAAAGGAAAACTTCAAGATCAAACAAGAGGAGGTGGATTGCATGCCGATGAAGAACTTAGACAAGAATTCTGATCTAGAAAGGGAACTTGAAAGCAAACTTAGACAAGAGGAAGGATTGAAATTGAGGAGAAGTAAGACAGAAAAACCACTTTGCCCCAACCCACCGCCAGATTTGCCCGAAAACTTCAAAGAGCATATCGCTAGCAAGATGGGTGGTTCGGATTGGCTTCTGGTGATACAAAAGCCAATCTTTTTCTCTGACGTAAACCGTGGAGCCAATCGCTTGTCCATACCATTCTCCCAAATCCAAAGACATGAATTTCTCTGCAAAGAAGAGGTAGAGTATTTGAATGATAAAAAGGATATGCAAGTGCGCTTGGTAGAACCATCATTGGAGGAGACTACGCTGAGTTTTAGGAGGTGGAACATGACGAAAAGCTCAATGTATGTTCTGACCAAAACGTGGAATTCGGTTGTTAAGAATAATCAACTCAAGATTGATGATGTGGTGCAGCTGTGGTCTTTTCGAGTTGAATCAAGTCTTTGCTTTGCGCTTGTAAAGGTTCACGATGCGCGGCAAGGAAGCGAAGAATGGGTTAGGCATAATGAAACCGGTGCAAGTTCAAGTCATCGAGAAGAGGGACTTGGTGGTTGGAGAAGGATGAGATGCGAAGATGGTTCGGGTGCAAGCTGTAGCAGAGATGGTGAAAGAACAACGCAAGAATAGGGTAGTGGCAGCAAAGGCAACGGGGGAGAAGCCGAAGGCGACCGCATGCAAAGTGGATTCTATTATATTTAGGATTTTCAAGGAGTTTTTTTAATGTGATCAATCTTTTAATTTTTTCAGCAATTTTTAGAATTATTTTTAATTAATGTGGTCCTGACAATTCAAATTAATATTCTATACAGATTTATTCAAATTATTAGACTTTCATTCATCGCAAATATTTTGCTTACTATATTAAACTTGATATTATATTGTCAGTATTTTTCTTGTTAGTGTTATATTCCTTTTTCTTTCATTTTAATGCTAAAACTTTAGGTCTGCACTGGGCTTAGATCATGAGTCAGTTGTCAGTGTTCTTCATGCATAGCATGGCGCCAAGTCAACAATTCAACATAGAGTAAAATGTTCAATTGGTTTGTTCCGTAAATATAGACAAGAAAAAGA
>NW_018397254.1:5954066-5984012 GCF_002168275.2 Theobroma umbraticum | reverse complement strand
AAAAAAAAAAAAAAACAAAAACAAGAAGAAACATTTGCAAATTATACAAGTACAAGAAAGATCTCTTACATAGCAGTCTTTTCCTTCTATTCTGTAGCGTGCTTCTCTTAGATCAGCAATACTTCGCCTCACTTGTTCCCCACGGTATTCGAGAACCTGATCACAAATAAAAGCTTCTTACTCCATGTAAAAACGTATTTCAGTTGCCAGCAAATCAGAAGATGTTAATATTCCAATTGCTCAGAAATACAAAGTATGCAGGTATAATGTACACTACAAAATGTTACTGCCCAATATTCTCTATCTTGCATTTTTAATTACATTGTCCTTCGGTGCGCAAGATAAATATAGAAATGCAAACACTCATTAAGCTTTAATATAATTATTATGAATACCCTTTTTACAAAGAAAACATTACTTGTCCAAAGATTAGTATACAAGTGTTTCACATATATTCAGAATGTTTTTATTTTAAAAGCACCCATAGGCATATATGCTGTCTGTTCTTAGGAAATTCTAGACACTCTTTTCTTTTCAACTGATTTGTATGATTGTCTCTTTTATGTACTCCTTTGAACACAACATTAATATACAAGAAATACTACATATTATTTCCTTTTCAGATTTGTAACTGAATTGTGCTCTATATGGCATTTGAAATTAGAATTTCATTTAAACCCCACAATAAGCATAGAAATGCAAATACTATTTTAAGTTTTATATAACATTTATTGTGATTGTAAATGACCTATTGCAATAAAATCAAAACTTGTGCAATTCAATGCTTCTAAAACAGAATGACGCATTATGATGTCCATTACAGTCTATGGATCTTTCTATAATCAATTTGTAGGGGAAAACCCCCAAGCAATAGCTCTCTAAAACCATTTCTCCAAAAAATAAATTAAGCACAAAAGGCTATTCATAAATACCATTTCTCCTTCTTGAATATTTCTACGAGCAAAGAGGCCCCACCCATGTATTCCAGATCTACCAAAGCAAACTCGGTCATTTTCAGTTCTCTGCATTCATTATGCACACATTATTTTAGCAAACTGACAAGAATGTTATGTTCTCAAAAGGAAAAAGGATAAAGATTTGCCTGTAAGTGGTAGAGTCGTTCCCTGAAAGATGAAAAATCTTTAGGCTCCTCCACTACCTGTTAAATGGAATGAAATCAATCAAGGATATTAACAAAAGATTAATTTCTATTATTTGAATTGAAAGGACAAGTAGTGTAAACAAACCAATAGATTGTAGAAAGGAGAGAAATTTACTCTGAACGCATTCAAACTCTGTAAAGTGCTTAAAGGATGATGACTAGGTCTTATTACTCGATGGGCAATGGCTTCCTCTTCAGTTCTCTGGGTAATGAGAAAAATATTACTAAGATTAAATAATAGGAGAGAGAGAAGCTTGAATTATTTTCCTTGTCGAGTTGTTGTGATTCAGAAAAGAATACATAAAGCAACATTGAGGAAAAAGTTTACCTCGAAAGGGAGCAAAATCTTATGCTTGTCTAACTTTCCTCCTTACCTTTCCCTTTTAATTTTATGTTAAAAACAGAAGGTAGCTTTTAAAGTTTATACTCATAAACCAACAAGAATCCAGCTCATCCCAGGCGCACAAGGAAAAGGAGGGAAAAAAAAATGTGGCAAAAACTTAGACAACTACAGAGCGCAAAGATATACCATGCATGAATTCAGTAAAACTGATACCGAACCAAAACAAACTGTATGAACATTTCAAACTTTCATGTAAGTTTACCTTTCTATTATTGTTTGATCTTTTAAAGACTCGACACCTAGCAGCAGAAAATGGCTCAACATTAGTAGTTTCTACAGTTGGAACCTCTTCAACTTTCATTCTGTTTGATGAAATTAGCCTTGACCCAGTCTTCTTCTTATTTTGAACAAGGCTCTTGGCAGAGAAGACGCCCAGAGGGGTCTGTATGATTAAAACAGTGTCTGGATTGGGAGCACTGAACAAAATTGATATGAGAAGAAAAACAAGTCAAAGATTGGCACATACAAAATTGCTCATAAAGAGAAACTCAGCAGATATAGTTAAAGCATACCGGTGATAAGCACAATATGACACCATTTTTGTTATTTGTCTGCCGTTTTTCTCCAAGCAATGCAACTGAAATTTAAACAGAACAGAGAATGCAAAGGATGGTAAAAGGAGATCAACTGGATTATCCTTGACAAGATAAATCAAACTAAATCCACATGAAAAGCAATCAACCTTTAACTATTAATTCGGCAGCATCATGACATATCTATCTACGCAAATCACATAATATTTCAGAGGATTTCCAAGTCACTGTTCTTTTAAAGGTTTATTTAGTTTTTTTTTTTTTTTTTTTTGCAATAACATTCTAAATTGTAATGAGAATTTACAAAGTTTGAGGAAAGAGCAAGTTCCTAGCAGCAATGCGATAAAATTAAGTTCAAGGTTTGATCTAGAACCAGCTAGGGATCTCATACAGACTGGCTATGCTTAATTGATTTGCACCAAAGGAATTAAATCTTGATTTCTGAAGATGAAATATCTTTTCTTTTTCAGCATAAATCACTTAGACATAAATACAGGTTCATAAATACTCATAGACGGGAGTATGCCCTTCACTACATAGGTGCATCCCACACAGGTACAGATAGTCCTGCAGCATGGGGTGTATCACATATTACATATCTTAAGCTCAACTGCACTCTTCAAAACCGTAAGTCATTTGTAACTCTCATTTAGTGGCATTAAATTGTTGATTAGGTGGCAAATTTTTAGAATTTCAAAGTTACTGCTTACTCATGATACATCCAATTGAATGATATCATAATATTCCACATGGTAGTCAAGGAAATTGAACTTAGATGCCAAACAGAGAGCACGTTATGTTGGTTATAGAAATTGGCGGTGCAAGTATTAGGTAGAAAGATCAGCTAAAAGTAGCTTACCTCCATGCGGTAACCAGCTCTTGATGCACACATGGCATGGTAATATGTGGAACACTTACAACATTGTGTGCAAGAACCATGAATTTGCTTGCAAATAACACAAATCTGTAGTTCATGTAAACAAGGAACATTTATAATACTTATATTAATGAAGAGCAACCACCTAATAAAGACACCTTCATGCCCAAAAACAAGAGATAAAATAGAACCAGAATAAATGATCACAAAAATATGTTAAGATAAACTTTAGAAGATATGTTATCCCAAAGATATACAATAATATCTAGTCAATCTATACCAAGAAAATTCTATTATGTTCAAAGAAACCACTTTTCAAACGTGCATGTGTGCATGTATATATGCATGTAAGGCATTGTTTCTTCTGACCAACCAAATTTACATGAAGAACTGGCAGATAAAATAGCAAAAAGATCTCATCAAAATAGCATGTTACTAATATTATTGACTCAATCAGTAAAAATCTCTGTGCCAAAAGGAAAGCCCTGACTTTCAGCCTGACGACTATTTAACGAATATCAACTAAAATTCTGCATGACAAGGAATCCTTGAGTTTCTCATGATGCAGCTGGCAACTGCTCTCCACACCAAGTGTGCAAAGATGCGCAGGCAACTGGCCTCAGATCAAGCTCAAAAAAAAAAAAAGAAATGAATTCAAGGATCTAATGATATTTAATATCTTAGTAAAGGATAGGGCATGTCCGTTAAATAGGATATATCATAAAGTTTTCATGATACAAGGAGTGAAGAACAACAGCCACAATGCACTGATGACTACAAGAGCAACTCTACCTTCACAAAGGAATTTGATGGAATACTTAATATTCCAAGAGCAGGCTCCATCTTTTCATCACTTGCAAAAGATACTTCAGGTTGAAACCAAGCACAAGTAACATGAACCCACAATGTCTCAACATCAGTGGGCTTCAAAGCACCTCCTGAAATGGGGGAAAACCACATAAATCAATAATAAACAAAAGAGACGGAATTGAATAAAAACAGATGTGGAAACTAACTATTTGAATGCAATTAAACCACTCATACTAAGATTTTAAAGGACAAGAAGCTCTCAAACAAGGTGGAAATGCAACTCTAAGTGAGTGAAAGGAAAGCTAGAATTATGCACAACCTCACTGTTAAAGGAAAATGAAAAAAGGGAGATAGTCTGTAAAACCAGCTTGAACCAAAAGAGAGCAAAGGGAGATGATCTATGGACCATACCTTTGACCGGACAAAGGCAACATTCCCGTGTAACTTCAGGTGTTTCACAAGCTTTACAAACCCATGAAGTGAAATCCCGTACATTTCTTGCACCATAACATTCTTGATGCACAGCAATCTGACATCTGAATTAAACAATCAATGTCATAACAAATATGATTTGCTCTGGGTGAACATCAACAAAGAGATCGTGCTTTGTCTAGCAAGAACATGGTTATAACTCTAGAATAATGATGAAAAATAGATAGTTGGAACTCAAATGCCTTTCACGGCTGTAAAAAAGAGGCTGAAAATGGACAATAAAAATCTAGTGCAGATCTCTCATGGTTATACCAAAGAGATATAAAAGCATGAAAAAGATTAAAATTATATTTTAACAATTAATCAGCTTAAGATCAATGTTATTTTAAAGGCAGGAGATTGCTTTTAACTTTCATAAACATGCCAAAAGAAAACAGTTTTCAGGACACCTTAAGTGAATCTTAATAGAAAAATGTTTTTAAGTACACCCAATGATGGATCCTTAAAAACTATGAATCTAGACAACATCTTATGTAAAAGGTAAACTCTACTTAAAGTTACCTGTTGCAGATAATAATTTTGTTGTAGTCCCAATCTTCAACCCATCTACAAACAGCACACCGTTCAGTTGTCCACTTCGCATGTACTGGTTCATATTTTTCTGTTCCAGAAAATGCCATAATTAGCATAACCCAATGGCCATGAATGAAAAAAAAATACGTACACTCATCAAATTGCTAATCTGATGCCTAAAAGAATACCCTGCAAAAACGCAAGCAACTTCTGCTTCCTCTCTCGTATTGATGGTCGTTTAGGAGGTTTACTACAGGCAGTAGCATTTGCATGGTACTCCGCCAACTGAAGCATCTGCAAGGTTAGACAAGAACCTATCAATTTATATCTATGGAAGGATGTACATCAATGTCAAAAGTGTAATAAAAAGGAAAGTAGTGATGGATTGCTCTGAGAAGTAGACTCCTTTATTAATTTAAACAGGAAAAAAAAAAGCCATGATATAAAGGTTTCAAAACATAAAACCAACACATCCCTCCTCCATGCTAAATTTAACTTAATGTCCACCAAAAATTTACGAAAAAGGAAAAAAGGAAAGACAGAAATAGAATAGAATTTTGTCTTCTACGTGATATTTGTTTTTGATCTCATCTGGAATCCATTTTTCTTAACAGAATTCTATCCCTGACATTCAAAGACATGAACTATGAGGAAATATGAGAAATACAGAACTGAAAGGAAAAAGAAAGGTCCAAAAGTTTTACAAACCCATTGTTCTAATGGTAGCATGGAACCTTTCACCTTCACGCTAATCCTCCAATTTCTCTCTCGGGAACCAGTGTGTCTTTCCCATTCGCTTAGCGCTTGCTTCTCAGATCCACACGACCCACACTTGCACACAACTCTGAAACAGAAGATATCATAATGAATAAAGACTCTGAGTCAAAATTCAGAAAAGCTAAATTTCTCTTCCCACGTGGAACAATTCAAGGCTCAAAATGAAATTCACCCTAGTGCGCTTTTATAGATTATTCACATGCTAAGGAGATAAAACTAAAATCATTTTGTCTTCATTTAGAATAAAGATCCCAGTTAAGAGGGCTATAAGTGTACTTGTTCAAAAATGTAAAATTAAATGAAGTAGCAGCCTCTTCTTGAATGGAATCACAGACTATTAAATTGTAATGTTTTCATAAAGGTAGTCAGAAAATAACTTCATACGAACTTATCTGCTTACTGAACAATTTGAAACAGAAAAAGAAGTCTGTGCACACTGAGATGTTTTAAAAAGTATCATTCCAAAGTGGAAAATGAAAAAAGAAATTTATTCTTTAATAAAAAAGTTTTTTCCTTACAAGTGGAGGCTTGGGTAATATATGCCTTCAACGCCACAGCAGAGAACAACAACCTTGTTAGGCAGAACTAACTGACCATTGTTCTTGCTTGATCTGCATCAAAGGTTTTACACGCATTAGATACTAGATACACACAGGTGGAGAATAAAGGATCAGTCAGAATGCCATGACAAAATTTCTGACACGTATTAGTATAATTTATAATAGGAAGTAATTCATTATAGCAGTAATGCTGGTCTATTCCTAATACACACACGACATATATGATTTCAAAATAGAACAGACTTACTTAGCTTTTGGTTGCCACTTCTCTGAATCTGATAATTCAAAGTTAAATTTTGCTTTGCAAGTAGGACAGTAATAGTCAGTGGCCCCCAGATCCTGGAGAAACAAATATGACTTAATCAGGGAAATCCAAAGTTCCATTCATTGATTTCATTAGAAGGTAGAACAAAATAATGAATTGAATTGACAAGTATGACATAAAGACCTTAAAATGATGGCTGGGAATTTTGTCACACTCTGCATGCACCCAAACTTTACAACCATCACACCGCACCTAACTCAGTGATAAGAAAACAATAAATTAGTAAAAATAGCTGCTGTACAGCAGCAGGAAAAAAAAATCAAAACTCAAGTTTCTAGATTGCCTTACCCAACTCCCACTGTCTGAATGATTCCAAATCTTCTTGCAAATGCCACAATAATGTTTTGATTTAGTTAACTGCATGAAATTGCATGTTGTTGAGAAAATAACAAAATGATAAAACAATGGAAACATAATTTAAGATCCAGCAAAAGGAGTCACTACAAACCCTAGCACATGTTTTACACAAGAATTGGCCTCCAGGAGTTAATGCTTTCATTTTCTTTCCCATTTTAAATGGGAGGATCATGCCACAGCCTTCACAGGGTCTCGTATCGTTATGTTTCCCAAGCAAGCCCTGCAAATATAGTTATTTCAATGACTAGAAGGAACATCTTTCATTGTGCAATCATTAACCTGTATGCTCCAATTGTTTCAGAAAAACATGTGAGCAAAAAAAAAAAAAGAAATGAATTTTTACATAATCTAGGTCAAATTTTGAATTATACAAAGCTCAAAAAGTAACTGAACCCTCCGGCCCCCCCCAAAAAAAAACACCCTACTAGAGAGAGAGAGAGAGAGAGAGGACTCAGGTCAGATACGCAAATGGATGCCCAAGGCCAAAGGAGAAAACCACCTACCTCGTTGCTGGTGTCTGGAATTCCGAAAGGCTTTCAATATGGTAAGAAAAGGCATTTTGAAATATCAATAAATTTGTTTCCAAAGAAACAAGGTACATTTTTATAACAACTTGCCTGGTTAGGAAGGTGATAATCCTGATCCTGGTTTGAACCAGTAGCCTCCTGAACCCATCTAAGAACAGTTTCGTCATAAGTTGGATTCCCAGCTGCGATGTTTATGTCATGTATCAACTTCTCCGTAAACCCTTGTTCTGCCAGAAAAGCCTCCTCCATTGCCAGCTGGAAATCGCTAGGCTTGCATCTGTTCAATTCACGCTGCTCATGGAACCTACATGCAGCAGAGTCTACCTAAGCACATAGCAGTTACAGAAAGAAATTCAATTGCTTGTACAACAAAACAAACTACACACCTGTCCAGAAAATCTACAAATGGGAAAATCATGCCCCGCCTGACCCATGCATAATCCTGTCCATGACCATCAAAGAAACCTAATTAATGACCACATCGCAGGCAGCACCACACAAGAAAACAAGCTCCTAAGCATAAAGGAACTTTATATAGAAAGTGATCCGTACCCTTTGATTCTCATTCCCAGAATGCCCGAAGAACATCACACAAGCAGCCTCAGGTATACAAGACCTCAAAACCACTTCAGGCGCTTGCGTCATTGGATCAATAACAATAGCTGGCCAAAATGGCTCCCTCTTCCCAGGCCTTGCCCACACTATATCCCCCGAATAAAAATCCTCTGGTCCATACAACCCATCTTTCCTCTCACCATTCTCCAGCGAAAGTTGCTCCTCAGCTGTTAAATCAACAATGCCCACCACATTTGCATACTTCTCATCCTCATCAACGAATTGCTCATGTACTGACGTTAACGAACTAAGCGAACTTGAGTACTTCCTAATATCAAAAGTCCTACCATGCCGGGTTTCTCTTTCATCTTCCTCACACAATGTAGCATATTTTCTCCCTTTATAACCATTCTTCTCTTCATTCCGTCGATTTCTTAGGTTTTGCTTACAAGTTTTAGGTGTTTTAAAACTGAATTTATCCTTTTTACACTCAAAATCTTCATCGTCGTCATCATCCTCGAAACTATAATCACGCAAGCTAGTTTTACTTTCTTTCTTCCAATTCTCAATAACAGAATCGTTAAACCGTGAAGGAAGTACCTGAACTCGCCCTCTCGATGTCCTCACAAGCGGTGGCCGAGCAATCTCCACCGTTCGATTCTTGGCCTTGGACGAATCTGAGCCCTTGGATTTGGACTCCACCTCACCAGGGGTGCACGAGACTTCGGTGCACCATGAAGCCGCGAACCCTCTCGGCCTGGCCAGACGCGATAATACGATGGAGGCTGACCGGAATTATGCCGGCGGCTACCTCTCCAAGGAGCGTTAGAGGATAATAGCCGTTGATTTTTCGCTTCTTGCGAGTTGTACCCGAGTTATCTTCGTCTTCACCAACCGAGTCGCCGAGTTTGCACCGTTTTAGACTCGGCATTTGGGATTTAAGGTTGCGCTTGATTATCATATTTTCTCTAATCAATCAATCCCTTCTCATCGACATAAAGAAAAGAAAAAAAACTCTCAGTTATTCGCTCTTCCAATTGGGGAACGCTTAACAACCTCGATTTCACATGGAAAACCTAATTCCCAAAACACCCATAAACCCTAATTGCAAACTCAATTTTCACCAACAAAGAGAACAATTGGACCTGCACCTTTCCTTTCTTCTGTTTTTTTTTTTTTTCCTTTTTCCTTCTCAGAAACAATCGGAGGAATCGAAAAGAGATAAAGACAAGAAATTAAGGACGAGGAGAAACTGAACGAGAAACTGATGAGAATTTGGAGGAGAAGACGAGAAGTGCTGGGGGTTTGGATGGAATAGAGATCTGTTTAGATGAAGCTCTCTCTCTAACAGCGACAGAGCATAGAGAAAGAGAAAAAAAAGATAGAGAAGATATAATTTTTAATTAAATTTTCGTAAACATTATTAAAATTAAAAAAAAAAAAAGAAGTTTTTCTTATATCAGAGACAGTTTTTTTTCTGGAAAAATTTTTTTGAGAGGGTTGAAAGAGAGAGAGAGAGAGAGAAAGGAAAGCGGGGTCGGCGTTATCTATCTTGTGAAAGCAAAGAAAGAGAGCAGTAGTATTTGTTTTGTGTGAATACGTGGGAGTGGTATACAATGTGGGTGATAGATGCGCTAACTTGCGCCTTTGCTAATTGTTGGGTGCAATTTCTTCCTTCTTCGATTTCGTGACTCACAGACCAGTCTGGTTATGGCTAACAACACTTTCCTTCTTTTCCTTCTTTTTTTTTTCCTTTAAGTTTGGGTTGGTGCCAAGTTAAAACTTTCCTGTATGATTTCCTGAGCAGAGAGGATTTTGGAAGGTTTGATTCCAAGAAAGTTGGAACTTGTAAGTTTACTGTAACGATTTTTGTTGTCAGCATTGATAGATTTTGGTTGGGTCTTGGATTTGATTCTTACTTATGTTTGACGGAACATCAAATTTGGGAAGCTCTGGAATTAGTTTTTGATATAAAGTCTGCAAAAATTTGAATTTGGCGGACCATGGGATTTAGGAGGAGAGCTTAATCTTAATTATTATTTACTTAAATAATTGTAGTTCCACTAATTTTGGATGGGTTTTTTCTTTTTTTTCCTTTTTGGGTTATTTTGTGTACTTCATAGGCCCGTGCTCTGTGATGTTTTTCTCTTTGGTTTTCTAGTACTATTATGTTAAAACTTCTGCATATCAGAGTTAGAGGATCTCTCAAGACTTCACTGTTTTCTTTTTCTTTTCGTTTTGGGTATATGATTCCATTGGATTTTGGGTTTCGTGGATTAATTGCTCTGAAGACTTTCCTCCAATGGGTTTGGATTTTGGTCTCTGATCGATAGCGGCACCGCGTGAAGTCGTGGTCGTGAAGTCTTCCACCATTTCCTTGGAGGGGTATTTTGGGTATTATCGGTAGATGGAGGTTGCATGCTGCCGATGTTGTTGCTTCAAGCAATTTCATGTTACTAATATATGAATTTCTAGCTTCCCTTTTTTTATTAATTAATAATAGTATTATTAAGTTATTATTTCCTGTAAGTTTAATGGATTTAATTCATCATGGTGTAATTAATTTGATGTAATGGTTCGTTCCATCGTCCGGTCGATGATGCTTCATGCATGAAATTTCGTTCATCTGATCATGTGGACGAGTAAGTCACCGGGGTATGACGAGTTGATGCATGGTTTGTGCGAAAAATCTCTCTGCAAATGAGTGGCCGGAAAAAAGGATGAAATAAACGCAGCCCAGCCCGGCAACCGGTGGGTCTGATCAGAAATTATTGATAAATAGAACAAATTTTCATGGTGGGATGTTCATGGCATTTTATGAATTGGTTTGGTTTAATTGGAAATGATGATGGTATAAGATTTGCGATTTTCTTGAATTTTGGCACCAAATTCTTACAGTTTCGGGTAAGGTTCGTGGTAGATGGGTGCTTTCACCATCTGAGTTTCTGAAGTCTCCAAAATATCCAACAATCTCTTCAATTATGTACCCCAAGTGTTTTTTTTTTCAATCATTTGGGAAGTGCTGAAAATTCCCAGATCTGGTGACGATTAAATTCCTTAGCTGGATCATGTGTTGAGTTAGAAACAATCTGGTGGAGGTTGCCAGTTGGATACATGGGTTTGGAAATGATATACGTAAATGACGGTCTGTTGGTGGCGTACGAATCTGTATTTTGCGTTTTGAAGGGGAAGAATTTTGGGCCGGTGGGTCTCTGCAACCAATACTGTCAGCCTGTGCCGATCACTTGGCAGATCTTCACAGACCAAATCCCAGCTCAAAGAGGACAACCAGTACCCAGCTGAGCTGAACAACAGCCAACAAGCAGCATATTTAGGTATTATCAACGTTTTTGTAAGAATATGCTATTGAAAAGGAAATATGGGTGGAAAAGAAAAGAATATGACTATATTTTCATTTATGGGTTGGGTTTGGTCACTAATATGATGCAAGACTTTGATCCATGTTTGGAGAGGATATGTCCTGTTTTTGAGCCAATTGCAGCGTAATGAAAATTAAAAGTTTCTTAAAGAGAGAGTGTTTTTTTAAATAATAATAATAATAAAGATAGTAAATATCTATAATCCTAATGATTTGGGCTTTGGGTTCATACAATGTGCAGGATTATGATGCTTCCAGCTCCAGGGCGAGCAAGCATACTTTTGGTGGGTATTTTATCTTTGGTAGATGAGGATATGGCTCGCTGCTTAGAAATTAAAGACGGAGAGGAAAAGCAGGAGTAAGAGGAGGTCGAGAAAGGAGTAACCAAGCTGTAATAATTTAGGGGAGATGGTTGGCCCCTGTAGCTTCAATTGCTTCAACTCAAATTCTTAACAGTTCAGATTGTAGCTTGTACATCTAATTCTAAACATGGATCTTCTTGTTTTTCCTTTTTACTGCATCTGGAGGTGGTGGTGGTGACTGGTGAGGTGGATTTGAAATGGAGAATTGAAATCGCCATGGACAATCAGTGGATTGAGCTGAAAATCATATGGTTGTCATCCAGGAAAGTTTGGTGGTAGTATGGGAGATAATTTGGAAAATTTATGTTTTTGGTCAAAGCCCAAAACAGGGAGAATTGTTTGGTTTGAATCACGTGAACCCATGGATTCAGTCAATCTTAAAGTCAAAATTGAAAACCACGTGCTTTGTGGTGTAGTACTGTTTTACATCGTCGGATCTGGTGTTTGAACCCGTTCTTTCATTTTGCTCAATTGATTTCAGGTCCATCTGGTTCTTCTGAGCAGGCTCAAAGAAGTTGGAATCACAGCATCTCCAAGTCACCAGAGCTATGGGTTTTGACTTTGGAGTCAGTATGAATGATGCTTTTGAAGAACAATAGTGCCGCATAAGGTGTATGGAACAACGTAGCAGAGAACAAAGAATT
This sequence comes from Theobroma umbraticum, assembly GCF_002168275.2. Classification (NCBI taxonomy): domain Eukaryota; kingdom Viridiplantae; phylum Streptophyta; class Magnoliopsida; order Malvales; family Malvaceae; genus Theobroma; species Theobroma umbraticum. Next base: position 5,971,736 of record NW_018397254.1, on the reverse strand, counting down.
TGCAAGAGAGAAACAAATAATTAAGAGATAAGAGGGAGAAAACTGATGAACAGATTGCTAGAGGAAGTGGAAGGAAGGTGGTGAAGTTGTTGCAGAATAGGTTATACCGAAAATGGAAATCCTTGATTCTGATACTGGATTTATTATCTACGATCCAAAATTATGCAGACCTTGGCAGAGTCCACGTTTCCAGATGGACTAAAACATGTTTCAAAGTTTATATCAACTTGCCCAGTTATCTATTAAAGAAAGGAGATGATTGGTGCACATGCATTTGATGCACCCAATGGGGGGATTGGTCAATTTATGCATTTACTATTTATTTTGGAAACCATAGTTCATTGGAGGCAAAAGATGAGCTCGAATGCTTTATATTTTGGAACTAAAAATCTCTTGAAGTATACATGTACGGATCTAAGGTAGTTTGGGCATTGGACTTCTTTTCTTTTTCGATACATAGTTTGGACTAGTTTTGTCAGTCAATTACCTGCCTAAATTGGAGAGACTCTGTATATATTCATGTTGCAGTCATGATCCCTAAAGGCATATACCTAGTTTATGTAGCACAGAAGTTCTGTTAAGAAATGGCCAAAAACTCCTTCTGGTTGGTTGTTGATCATTTTTTAAGTCCAAACTTGCCTGATCAAGGCCAATGTCTGATTTGTTTTTGTGAAGTCATAGACTATTCTGATCAAATCATATGTCTTATGTGTGTCAAGCGCCAACCCTTCCCATGGTTAGTCAGGACATGGCAAAACCCGCTGAGAGTAGCATGAAGTTCCAACTTTGCACTTTCCAGGCATGAGCATGGTTTATTCCCTTTTTTGTATCTCGTTTTATGAAGTGCTGAGACATTTTCGGAGCATATACTTTATGTGGCCAACTATGCCTAACAAACCATTTCTTTGGACATGCGTGTTAGAGCTGATTCCTGGTGAGCAATCTCAGAGAAATTTACTCCCCTGTGCCTCAACCCGCAAGAGGGATTCTGTTTGTAGGAACCCAAAGACATAGAACAGTTTAAGAAACGATTGAGACTGAAAATTTTTAGAGGGAAACAAGCATCAAAATTTATCAAGAGTAAAACAAAGGGTTTGTTCGGACATAGACTAGAAAATGAGGAGGCAGTACACTGAATCTTTAGAACAAATTCTCCTGATGGTTCTGGAGTTTGTAAGATGGGTCTCTGTTCTGTCATCTTCACTGGGCACCGCGCGACGTACAGAAATAGTTGCATGGGAATTTGGTAACGGACTTCGGCTGTCTAGTGGCCTTCAGTACAGTGCATGTAAGTTCTGAACAAGACCTAGAAATGGCTTTGCAGTAGATACGTCCATTTAACGTACCAAGACCGTTTAACTCAGCAACCATTAACAGGAACTCGGGATACCTAGTGAGTCGGCTCAATTTCCCAGAAGCCAGAGTTACAAGGGACAGGCACCCCGCAAAGTAGTGGTATGTGAACTTTGTACTTTGTAAAGATTTGTTTCTGGTCCTGTGACTCCGGTCTACCCAACCAGTACTGTGAGCTGAACTTACCACTACGAATGACATCACTACAATTGAAATTCCTCAGTGGTTTGTCTGCATTTGAGAATTATGGTTGCAATGAATGGTGGACATTAAACTCCCTAGTAATAATACCTCTTTGACAAAATTATTGAAAGTTTTCGCAATCATTCCAGCATTGAAACCGAAGGGACACATGGCCACCTAATCAGAAGGAAAAAGACCTCCTTGACAGGTACTAATTTTGTGCCATCATAGAAAAATCCAGAACCTTTATGTTCATGATCAGAGATTGGCATGGAAGTGGATCGGCGGACACGGCAGTCCAATAAGAGGAGATCGATTAGATTGCGAAATGAGCTCATGATGGAATAGAAACATTGCGCACACCAATTTTATGTATTCTTTCATCAACTTTGCGACTTTTGAGTAGTAATGAGCTTTGATTGTTGCACAAGAACAAAACCAGATGCTTCAGAAAATTACTAAATGTGTGATGAGGGAGTATACAAATCATATCATCTTTTTTGTGGAATCACCAGATGGAGAAAGCATCATCATTTTATAAGACAAATATGAACAAGTACAAATTTCTGCTTTGCCATTTTATTGAACAGACACTATGTACATCCTACTTGGCCATTTCCGATACAGAGGGTATTATTACAGCAAATTAAGACAGAACTATTTCTCAGGAGCTGGGTTCTGGTTTATTTAGCATTTACCTGTCTAAGATTTCCACAAAGGCTATATATGCCAAATTGACACTACTACTCATCTTTTCCATTACCTCATTGGACCTAGCTACTTCATTCCTGTTTTACTTAGTAATTATTTAATTAGCCAAAAGTTGTTGCCTCTTCGGGTTGTCAGATTCTTCGGTCCTTGCAAACCTTCCTCGGATCCTTGGTTGACTATCAGCAAGAGCCTTCCTGCAAGCATACTGATATAAAAAAAAAACATATCATGAGTTTTGATACGGAGTCTGACAAAAGGCTAGATATGGAATATGAAAATTAACTACAGAGTGTGCACATATACTCCTTGCTAAACAGTTTAGGCACTTAGTCATCTTGTTTAATGTTAAAAGCCAAGCAACAAATGCAACTAATATTTATGGGATCGGAAAAAACTTTAATTTTTACCTTGATTTTCCTTCCAAAGTTCCTCTTTGTCTTCTTATTCCTGTATCTGGAAAGCTTCTCCCTTCGATCTTCAGTAGAACAGCTGCTGACAATTAATGGTCGCTCAAGGGGAGAATGGATTACAGTCGTATTACCATTGCCAAGAGTCTGTCATAAAAACTCAGTATCAATGACCCACCCCATCCTGTGGAAATGGCCAGAAACATCTAAACGTTCCTCAGTCCATAGACTTTGTTACAAAGAATATGTACTCAGTGCTCAACTGCAATTTGATGAGTCACTTGATTCTGGTGGGTTTGTAAGAGGGAAATGATGAAGAAAATGCTGGATTTTTCTTTTTTAAGTCAAAAGAAGGAACATGTTTGAATTTTTAGACATCATTAGAATTAACGAAAGCAGGATCCACATCACTTTCGGGCATGATTTTGATAAGGGATAAACACTGGTGTTCATAAGAGGCTTCTACAAAGTATTTAATAAAGTCTTTGTAATGGAGAGAACATGCTAGCAAATTAGCACAAATGGTTTATACTTGGTCAGGTTTTGGTTCCAACAGCAAAAGTACGGTAGAAGGTGAAAGTTAAATAGCATGAGAGTTATGGATGGATTGATACTTCCTCTAATTAGACAAGGTCCAGGTAATTAAAGGGAGTGGCTCTAACATTCTAAACTTAAAACTCTGGCGCATCAACTAAAGAAATCAAGTCTAAAATCTATTAACGTTAAGAAAGGAAATGGTATTCCACACAAATGCCAACAAAAAAGCTAACAGCCACCGTATCAGTCACTGGACAAGTGAAACAAGTAGAAAACAATGCCAAAATAATTAAGGCTGACCTTTATATCTCCTTCACTAAATGCTCTCCTCATTCCATAGACAGAACCAAAATCCATTCCGGAGAAATCCAGAAAACTAGGCTTGATTGCAGCCCCTTGCATCCATTCCATTGAGCTTAAACAACCTGAACTGACACTTTTCTGGAATGGTACATCACAGAGCAATTTGTTTTCTTGATTTTGGTTTTCATCAGTCTTCACAACAGGAATCTTTATATCCAAGACTTCAGACAGTGGTGTTTCTATTGCTGCTTGAGCCATGAGATCCTTCTCGCACTCATAGAGAACCTCTAAAAGTTGCTCATTTTGAATTGATTCTATATCTGCAGCCTTAAGTCCTTGTGAAGTAATGACATCTTCACCACAGGAGATTAATGAGATGGCTGCAGTCATGGGATCAAGGCCCACAATTGGTTCTTCAATGATGGGTTCTGGAGCTTTGAACAGATCACCTTCTCCTCCCAGGTCATATTCAGATATTGTGGAGGTCTGAACCAAGTTGTTCTACATTAGGCAAAGAAAAGACAAAGGAAAGTTTAGAAACAAAGCATCATTACTGTTGACCAGGATCTTTTGCTCAAATGAAACAAAAGTAGGAGAGGCTAAGACAATAAGTCAGTATAAAAATCTTAAAATTAATACAGGCGGAAACATAATTTGCTTTGGATAACAGGAATTGTATTCTAGTAACTCCAAGAAAAGCTTCAGCCTCTAGCCCAAGACTAAACAATGCAATTTTTGAATGGCCTCAACATACATGAGTTCAGTTTAATTGCATCTTCTTTTCTTTTTTTCAGATAAACAGTCTTACTACTTATAGAGTCTTTTACGAATGAATTTCCCCACATCAGACATGTTAAACTCAAACTGGAAGATTCTAGCGCAAAGGTCAGCCACCAGTATGCTTATGACGTTCATTAAAATGCGCTCATCTGCCTCTTCCTTCTCCACCATCCACAAAAACAAGTTCAGAAACACAAGCAAGTTCAAATATTTGATTGTTTAAGGAATCAATCTAAATTTCGTTTTAATAACTTACTGAAGCTTAAACGTGTTTGTGCTATACAATACCAAACTCTAGCCGCATTAACTACAGTGGCCCTTTAATGGAGAAAGGAACTAAGATCAATTCTCATTCTGACAGCAATCACACTCTACTAATCAAGTTTCCAAACCTTCTCAACAAATAACAAAAACTCCAAGTCCTCACAGACAACATTTTTCTTTTGGTAACAGGATACATATTTATCAGAAAATCACCCTTATCACACTAAGAAAATATGTTTAACAACCATTTAAAAGGGTAATTTTTATTTCTCCTACTTTCTCCAAAATTTAATTTTACTTTTGACACCAACTAAAATAAATTGCAATACGAACCCCTTCTACTTCCCCAACTTTTTTTTACCCCTTATACTCAAGAAACTAAAAAATACTGTCTTTTTCTTCTTCTTTTTTCAAATCTCTGTGTAAGTGGGCTAAAAAGTGACAAACCCAATAACCAGTTCACACCAAAAAGTTGAAAAAAATGGGAGAAATCTTCAAGAACACGGAACTCGTGACATGGAAATCATTTTCCAATTATATTCCAACTTTTCTTTGTTTTCTTTGCTTTTTCCAGATCCAGCATGTAAAGATGACTTTAAATATATTTTCCATTTCAACCCTTGTTTGGTTGCTGAGAAAGAGTTTTAAAAAGAACCCCAAAAAGCATAGAACATAAAGGCTGAAGCTTCCAAAACACATTTTTTTTCCCACTGTTTTTCTTAGTCATTAGCGGGAACATGAAAACAAAGTTATCAAAATTTTTCCTAAAATTGAAATCTCTAATCCGGAAAAATGAACATGAAATCACTCAAAAGAAAACTAAAAACCTGAAATTTTAAGTGAAACACAAAATTGTCTCAATTTTTTTGCTCCATTTTAGAAGCAGTCAAAATAAAGAACCATTACAGTAGAAAGAAACAAAGTAAACAGTGAAGCAAAGATCAAAGACCAAAATTCTTCAGCTACAGACAATCAAAGCCAAAACCAACCTCAAAACTAGACCCAATCAAACAAATGCAGATCACCGAAAAGAAACCATGGAAGTGAGAAAAAAACCCAGAGACAAATATTGAGATATTGAGTACCATTGAAGCATTGGGTTTCTGGGTTTTGCAGAACTCTTCAAACTGCTGAAAATCTTGACAGAAGTTCTGCATGTAAGGGGAAAATAGCCCTGCCTCTGCATACATTTCTCACCCACAAGGCACAAGTTTTTTGATTCTTCAGAGAGAAAGAAGGAAACTTTCCCTTTTTTTTTCCCCCTTCAAGGAAGAAGATGCCACTTCTCAAGAAAACAGCGTTCCAAAGTCGAGCAAAGCAGTACTACCTTATAACACAGCAGCCAAAATGTAGAGAGAGAAAATTTGGTTGGTTTTGGCTCTGGTGTTGAACTTAGGGAGAGAGAGAATTTATATACTTACAATAATCAGAGGGTGCCCATTAATTAAGATTTTTTGAAAAAGAAAAATGAAAAAAATTGATGTAACAAAATAGGTGATAGTAATAATAAGGACAAAATGTAAAAGGACATGATATACTGTCGTCTGACCCCATCGTCCCTTATCATGACTCTTTCATTTAGCAGAGTCAGTATTATTCTAATAAAATATAATAAAAATATATTTTCTTTTGGGTTGAATTATTGTATAATAACATTTTTTCTATTATTATAGTAGCAATTTGCACAGGTGAATGCACCATGCCTTTGTACATGTTTGTGGGCTTGGACAGTGCTCATCACTCACTCCGACCTATATCTCATGTCAGAGGAGGAACACCTTGTTTTATGTTCTTTACCCACGCGGTTCTTGTGCGCGTTTCATACACTTCCCATGCATGTGGATGGGATGCTCGATTGCAGGGCAGCAGCAAATTTTTGTTGCTAGTCAACAAGTGGAGACCGAGCTGATGGTGGGATTTTTGCTCTCCCCTTCGTTTGATGGCTTTTCTTTTCTTTCTTTTTTTCTCTTCTATCTAATAAGTATAGATTATAATTTGGATATTTTACATAGATTAATAAGATTAAAATAGATGTCACGCTCTTGGGTATTGATGAAAATATCTGAAATTTACTTATAATGTGGTAGTAAATATTGATCTAAAGTATGAAAAGATCTAAACATTATCATTTCAATATGTCTCCTTTTATTTTGTGTAGTGTTTGGGAATTGGGCATTTGCATTAAATGCTATGTTACTAAAAAGGAAAGCTAGTAACGAATTTGAATCGAAACAAAAACGATTGGGAAAGAGGGTTTGGCTTGGTTCACAGTCAATGCAATTCTTGAAGGCAACAAAGCAAAGCTAAGTCCTCTAGCACTCATATGGCTGTAAAAGCTTATATCAAATAAGTTACCTTAGAAAATTCCTCCTATGAACACAACCCAAGCTATCCCATTGCATCACAATTTGATTTTTGTGCAATTTTAGCGAATTATGTAAGAATTAACCATACTTATTCTAAATTAAAATTTTAGATTGAACTTTGATAAGACTTAATCAACTTGTCATGATATGATAGCGCATGCCTTGCTATAAAATAGCACGTTGGGTGAAATTTTTGGTTGAGCTATCTTCTCATATCATGATGTTTAAAAAAAAAAAAGAAAAAAACTCTTTATCAAATAAAAGTAAATTAATTTTAAAGTCACGAGAATTGTGATAGTTGAAAAACACGTTTTAATCACTAGTAGATAATTTAAAGCAATAGAATTGAAATATTTTACAAAATATGCTATTAATACAATGAGTAAGATTTAAGATTTTACTATTGTACTTTTAATTTTGTTAATTTTTGAATAGATTAACAGAATTTGAGTATTTCATAAAATATTTTGTTAATGCAAATGGTAAATTTATGTCAGTTTCGTTATTTTAGATATAAAAATTGACAAAATTAAAAATATAATGTCAAAATTTAATGAAATTGAAGTATAATGATAAAATTTAATATTAATTCATAATATAATAACAAATTTAACTTTAATTCTTTTGATAAATTATGATTATGTGCCCACTAAGCATCGTAAAAGCTTTGTGCAGAAATGCTTTCACATTCCACATGTACATAATGTATTATTAACATTTTGATTAGCATTTAGCAATCATAAAGATGCAACAAGCTAAGGTTTATACTATGTAAAATTATTCTTTTTTCCATTGTTCAAGTGTCATTTTGATTTTGATTTTGATATTAATCAAAGATGACATTATACCCTGTTGAACGAGAACAACAATAAGAACAAAATTTTCTTATGTTTGTTCTGACTGCTGATTAGAAATAAATGGAAATATCAAATTAATTGTAAAGAAAAGGAAAAAGATCTTAGGCAATCATATGGAGTTATGAACTGCCCGCAATCTTGACCAACTTTGCATATTTTCCATAACCCAATGAGCAAAAAAATTGATCTATCATAAGCCAGCTTAAGGCTTTATTAAAACATGCTATGAACAGGAACTCATGGAATAGTGTCCGTTTTGATTTGAAGATGGAATTTCATGTTGGCCTGAAGATAACCCTGCAAATACCATATCCATCAAGGAAAGTAAAGAACTTTACAGCTAGCTCGCAGGCATCTTAGGAGTTGTAGGCCAAAAGGAGAAAAAAATGAAAAAAAAATGTACAAAATGGATATAGAAGAATAAATCAGTCAATTTGATTTACAAAAATCATTCATTACTATATTCATTCATTCTTTATTTAAGTACCAGTAACAATTTGCTGGTTCCTAGTGAGCAGTGACTTGATGGTGGGCGGTGAGGTTTGATGTTTTTGAAAGCAAAAGGCAGGTCAAATCTGTCAACCAAGTAGTGCCTAGTTGCAAATGGTTGTGGCAACTTAGGTTCTAAAAATTAATCATTTCTGATAAAATTATTAAGCATGAAATGTGATCAGGTTCCCAATTTAGAGGCTGTGAAAAAGGTTCCATCTTTTTGTACGGTTCCAGTAAAAAAGCAAAGCTTAGTCGGCCATGAATCGAAGGGCTTTTTATTTTTTGTTAATTAAATATAGACCAGCATCATTATTAGTCGATCTTGAGCAAATTGAATGTTGGTTGAACTTAGGATATTCGGACTAAGATTGGAACCTCCTTAAATAGAACAATGTTGTACATGCAAAAAGTCCGAAAAAAAAAGAAACGTCACCTCAATTCTCAAAGGGAGTCTCCACATTTTGACTACATTGCATGCAAAATTAGAAAAAAAATACAAATATATATATATATATATTAATTCCTCAAAAAAATGTATGATAACAAAACAATAATATTGTAAAAAACTAAAGATGTCAATCACGCAGTTGTGCGATAGCGATGCGCAGCCGACTAGGGTGTGGAAATGCAGAGTACAAGTTGAACTCGTTTGGTTTCAGAGACGGAGGGTGATAAGTGACAAGAGTTTGGTTTTCTACTAAAAAAAAAAATAAAAAGGAACGATAAGGATATGGCCGGCGACAATTTGCAAGTCCCTGTGACGAGTAATTATTAGCTGTTTCGCAGTTGCGATTAGCTTAATGATGCAACTTTAGGCGTCACGAGGTAGAGCAATTGCTAGGGGAGAAAAAACGAAAGACATTTTGCGGTATGAGAGGTCTTCAATCCCTGTCTGAAAATTCAGAAGCTTCTGGGCAAATTCGAAGAAGATGCATCATGACTGACAAGAGATGCACGCTGGGTATCAAAGATCTTGCTTGGAAAGACAATGATATCTGTTTTTTTTTTTTCTCTCTCTCTCTTGGAAAAAGAAAAAGAAATTAGCTGTAGAAAGTTGGATAGATTCTGTCTTCCAATTTGATCAAAATTATTCAAATTCTCTATCAATGTGGTGAGCCCTATTCCTCCACAGAGCAATTTGCATTTAACAAACAGTTTTTCTGAAAGTGTCAGCCTACATTTGTCCTTTTCTTGGAACAGTCAAACTTCAGGCATAAAGTTAAAGAAAAGAATAACACAAGCAATGAGATGGAAAGAAGGGAAGACCTGCGAAGTAGGCTTAATTAGGGAAAAGTTTAGGTATTTGTTTAATGCAGGGAGATAAGTTTTTATGAACCCAGTTTTACTGCCTCCATTTCAAAGGGCATGAAGCATATGATGCTGATTGAAATGATATATTACTATTTTTTTTTAGTTCTTTTTTCCTGATTATCATCAGTCTATCTATCAGGACAGCATGCCTATACTTAAAAGACATATCCAAGTTGCAATATGAGACAAAACTTCAAACCATTCAGGTTTAGCCAAGAAAAGAAAATAATAATAAAAAAAAAACTTTAAACCCTTTGCTTTGATGGGATGTACACAAACTTTCCCATTGCTTTTATAAAAAATGAAACTGATTGTTGAAAGTTTTGCATAAAGTTTAAGCTGGTGGTCACTTTCTTCGGACAAAATTTCGTGTGTGCGATGATGGAGTGGTTTTTTAGAGAAAATGGTTGATTGTTCATAGTTTTCATATTTTCATTAATTATAAATGTCTCATGATGTCTCATGCGCTCTAAAGACCATTTAAAAGCAAATTGCCAAATTAAGATATGCAACAAAGTCACTAACAGGACCACAAGTTCTTGCCATGCTGATTAATGCAAGATGGAACAGTTTCAGTCCCTGATTTATTTATTTATTTATTTGTTTGTATTGTTTATTTTTTGTGTGGGGTGCGGGGTAGCTTGAAAGAGATTTATTAATATTTTTTTTCCCTTTAATTTTGGAAAAAAAGAAAGAAAAACAAGTTTGGAATGTGAAACACTGCCCATCGAATGGAAATGAAAGTGAAAACAAAATCTGAAAACAGTAAAACCCCCTTCCACTAAAGGATTTCCCTTTCAGAAGTTTTAATTAAAAGGTCAAATAGCTTTCAAGTCTGAAAGAAGAAAAAATGAAACTCATGGGTGAAATGTGGAGTTGGGCTGTAAAGTGGGAGAACATCAACCCAAAGCCTTTAAAAAAAAAAAAGCGAGGGTATGTGCCTCTTTTTAATGATGACGAGTGAGGAATGTTAAGTTGTACACGTTGGGATGGCTCACGGGACAGTACACCCAAAAAGAAGAAAAAGAAAACCTTAAAATTCCCACTTTAGGAAAAGGAAATTGTAAGAAAGGGGAGGCTCCTCCATCCGTGTGAACGTCTGAAGGTACGCATGTTACATATCCGAGGTCCATGTCATGGGGCATCACTTTGATCCAATTAGACCCTTACACCTGGCGAGTTTCCTTCGCTCCACTTGGCAAAGCCGCTGATTTTTGTAGTGGACTTTAGCAGACAAAGAATGGAAAACGTCCTAGTTATACCAGCTATCATGCGAAATCATTAAGACACTGCTGGCTGAATGCATCCATTTTGGGTTTTTGGAGAATAATGGGGGATAATTAACTGAATCAGGAAAAGTGCCCCATACTGGTGTAATGCAGAATACTACATAATTCTGAAAGGATGGAATTGGACGCAAAACCTGACGGGATTTGCCGGCCTGTGGAAGCTTAAATTTTCTTCAGAATCCCACTGGCATTTAGTTGACTTGGACTAAACAAGAAAACTTTGGTTTTGTTAATGGGAGGAGGTGAAATGAATCCAGCCATTTCACGGGTAGCTTTAGCATCTAATTTTACTTTTCTTACGACAAATCGATGTTGCGGCCTCCACTTTGTCTGCTATTTTGGATTTTATCCCTTGTTCACAAATGAGAAGCGGAATTAAGCGTTTACTTCATTTTATTACAAACACAAAAGGAAAAATAACTTTATTCTTTACATGAATCTTTGGATGAAATTCTATTCGTTCCTTGGTTCAAAAGAAACTGAACTCCTTTTTTCTTTCCTTTTTTGGGTAACCAAATCAAGGTTTCCATCGAATTAGGGGCCTTTTGGCATTTGGAGAGTCGGAAGTAGGATAGAAATGTGAATGTGAATAGAAAAAAAAAAAAAATAAAAGAAAAGAAACAGCTGGAGAGGATTTGTCTGATAGTGCTTTTTGTCTTGGTTAGAAGAAGGGTAATGGGAAGTGTTTTTGGTATACATGGCCCAAACTGCAAGGCACTTTTTGGATTCTTTTGGATGTGATGTTGAGGGGAAAGAAAAGAAGCTAGTGAGGGAGGCAAAAGTGGTGGCCTTCTAACCAGTTGACATTGACTTAAAGGGTGCTAAAGTTGAGTTCCACTTCTTAAGTTCTGTCGAAGTCCAGGTGCATGAAATAACTTGATGTTCGTTTTAGTAGTAATTAAATTACGGGATGAACTTATTTTCGATGCCCTGGAATCACAGCTTGAAGAATTTTCCTTTTTCGAAACTTTGAATATAGCTTTGAATTTTGATGGTTTCTTCTCTTTTCTTTTCTTTTCTTTTCTTCTTCATGGTCGTATTTTACAAATTTTGGAAGGGAATAGAAGACTGCTATTTCTGATGTTCAGTTTGCGTGTGCATATGTCATAGTCATCAACTCAAAGTCTTGCCAAACACTTGAACCAAAGTGTGATTCGAAATACAGGAAAAGAAAAGAAGGAACAAACAAGCCTTTATTCTCTTCTACTATAAATTTTTCCATGCAGCAGAGAGATGATTGAGTTCCTGAAAATGAGCCAATGGCTTGCACTTGGTGATTCGTCACTGCTTTAAGAATTTTCGCTATCATGTTGTTTCTCTCTCTCTCTTCGAGTTCGATTTCAAGGAATACATTTCCTCATTCATTACGTTACAAGTCACTGTTCAAGTGTGACTTTCCTACTAACCATGAACTATAGAGTCATTGTGAAGCAGTGAGGCTGATTTCAAGAAGACCAAGACTTATTATTCCTTTCAGCACGTAGATTGACATTGAATATCAGAAAAAGAAATTGCCCAAATATGCGGTCGTAAAATAAAACCATTTAATATTATATCTTTTTATATATAAAAGGGAATTGATATATACTATATAACTAATTATTTTTCTATAAATAAATATATACATCAATAATGCATGATATCATAAACAATGATTATTTCATAGAATCAATCGATCAATTGGCACAAAAATCACATTGAATTGGACAATACGACCAACCTTTGATCACATAATCGATGAATGTAGATAAAACGTATAGAATTATAGTGACGAAAAAGAAGTCAGAAGTTTAGGGTTTTTCTCATTCAAAACTTTAAAACTCCTTTGCTCATTTTCCATGCAGTACAGTTTTACAAGTTTGTCTTATTTTCGATTTTTTTTTTTGATGCAGTACAAATGTTCAATGCAAATCTACTACAAACCTTCTAGGCCAAACGACAGTAAGTAATCAATCAAAGTGTACTAGTCCTTGGCCAAAACCACTACAATCTCTTTGAGCCTAGAAGACAATGACTCCAAGCTTCGTATTGGACATGGACACGTGCCAAATTTTGGTGAGATCCACTCCCTCTTACATAAAGGTGCATAAGGCAAGTGCTTTGCCACGTAACATCAGAGCATCCAACATGGCATGCCGTAGCTGTAAAGAAGTTAAAATGCTTAAAGACAATAAGGTGGTCAATTTTTGTTGAGGAGATGAAGCACATAAGAATAAAGATTAAAAATTTTAAGAATTAATATGTTAAATTCAATCAAAAATTAAAAAATTGATAATAAAAATAAAAAATTATAAAGTGTAAAATATAAATAATTAAATGCGATATGTAAAATTAATATTTTTTTCTTATATAATCAGAGTTATTTAAAGATTATATATTCAAGATAATTTTATTTCACTTAAATATAAAACGTAAAACACATAATAAAATATACTCAAGTTAATTTCTTCTTATATAATCATAATTAATAAAAAAATAATAAATTGATGAAATTTTAAATAATAACGTAACACTATAACTTATATTTGAGAACTATAAAATAATTTATTAAATTTTAAAAATTAAAATTATAAAAAATAAAATTTATATAACAGAAAAAAAAAGAACATAGTAAGTAAAAGTTAATACATATGACATAACAAGAAAAAAAAATAAAGAATATGTTTGATGGTTTGTAAAAATTTGAAACAGAAAATCTATAGAAACTTAAAATGTATGAGTAAATAAAATAAAAATAAATAAACTAAATAATAATAATAAAAATAAAAACTTTTAAAATTAAGTGAGATATGTAAAATCATTTTATTATTTTTTATTCGCATTAAATATTAAGTAAAAAATTGTTTTGAGAGAGTCATTAAGAGAATATATAAAAAATTTTAAACATAATGAAAAAAAATTAAAAATTTGGGGAGGGGGGGCATGGACGAGGCTGCGCCCCTGACAATAATAATTTATTAATTATATCAACTACATGTTAAGTTAAGAAATATAGTTCGGATAAAAATAAGTAAAAGGAATTAGTTTAATAAGATATTGTATAAAATTTCATACAAATTAGTAAATTTAATAAAGTTTTATTGATGTGTAGATATTTATTTTATATAATTTCAAATCCAAATTGATCCCAAGTCCCACTACATTCCTATTGATCAATCATCAGACTTAAGAGTTTTTTTTTCATTGGACCTTTTTATTCAATAATTTATTGCCGGAGCAAAGAAATTAATGAAGGGAGTTCACCCTATACTAGACGCCAAAATTGAATATGACTGGCTTTGTTTGGTGTTATGTAATTTAATTAGATGGGCAGAAAAAATATGGATTGTCATCCGTCGTCGTATCTGCCGGATTATATGCCAGATAAATTGTTGTGTCCCATTATGACTTACGAAGCAGTTTGGAATTTCTTGGGGAGTGTCAAATTAAATGTCCTTTTCCTCCATTCGTCAAACGTTATTCTACTACGTGAAAATTTGGGGAAACAAAATTTTATTAATGGGAAAACATCTTCTGTATTATTGCCTTATAATTAAGGGTTTAAATTTAAAACTTTTAGGGACGTGTAAGTTTTTTTCATTGTCCGAGAAAGATTTTTTTAAAAAAAAAGGAGAAGAAGAAAAGAAAGGTTTGAAGAGAGTTGTGGAGAGTAAAAAATAAAATTTTTTATTTTTAATAATATATATTTTAAAAAAATTATTAATATTTAATTTAAAATTTTTAAAAGTTTTAAATTTACTTTTATAATGAAACTGATATCACTGGATGGCCTGATAATATATAATAGTTATATATTTTTAATGTATCAAATATAAATTTTATAAAGTTAAATTATACCATTAGTCTTCATACCATACAAAAAGAATAAATTTAGTCTTTGTACAATAATTTATGTAAATTGAACCTTTGTATTTTATATATTTGTTAATACTAATCCCTATCTCTAACATCATTAAATATGTTAACATAGCATTTTTATCAAATTGACATGATATTTGACTAAGTTGATATGATATTGATAGAGATGACGTGGTATAACACTGACAGGGCAAAACGTTTACCTGGTAAAAAAATGCTAACTCTTCGCATGAGTTTAACAAAGAAATTAAAAAAAAAAACATTCTAACTCTAAATTAAAAATTAGATAAGATTGCAACAAAATCTTTATATTAACTAGTTGAATTTTCAATGAAGAATTGCTGATTCAAAACTAGTTGAATCTTCAAAGAAAAAAAATCATTATTTTCCTTACCTTCAATTTCGTATTCATAAGCAATTTTTTTAAAAAAAATTCAAAATTTCACATACATTTTATTGTTTGAAGATATAACTCTTACAACTTACATCATTTCCATATCCATCTAAAATTCACAAACTAACTGAATGTTCTTAAGATGTGTGGTTTTATCTGCCAATGTAGAGTAAACCTTCAACACTAGCTTTATTAGATTATTGGCTTTCGTACTTCAGAGAGCTATATGGTAATCATTTATATTCAAGAAAATTTCATTGATACCTTAACTTGTCAAAGTTGAAGACTCGTAGAGTTGTACAAACCCTATTCCCGCATCATCTCCTGCAATCACAGGGCGGCACTCTTGTTTGGATATTTGGCAAATGGCAACCCATCAATCAGAATTTGAATTCCCAAGTTACCTTTTCAAAGTTAAATGTCCCAGAATAAGATTCTTTCACTCATTTGCTGCATTGTGGCATGTCTCTCATTGGGTGAGAGCTGGAATATTTAGCTGAAATATGTTTTAATCTTTGAATTAGCTTAACTGCGTAAGCTCAGCCTGAGATGCAGTCATTTCGACTGCTATCCACCAGTCGTCATCTTCATCGTTAATGTTTTCTATGTCATCGAACATCAATAAAGTTGATTCTCCCTCTCTCTCTCTGCGACGGTAAACTTTTTTTTTCTTTCTCTCTTAATCGTATTTTTTAAAAAGTTTTTGATCATTTTTTTTTGTTAATTTCATTTAATTTTTAATTTAAGATTAGGGTGTTTTTTTTAATTTCTTTGTTAAAGTCACATGGAGAGTTAACATTTTTACCATGTAAACGAGCATTATGCCACATCATCTTTATTATTATCATATTAACTTGGTCAAAATAACGTGTCAACATACTAAACAGTCAATTTAACAGTATTAGAGTTAAAAACTGAAATTAACAAATTAACAAGATGCAAGAATCCAATTCACACAAATTATTGTACAAGTACCGAATTTATACTGTTTACATAGAACAAGTATTAATTGCATAATTTAACCAATTTATAATTAATTAATCACAATTATAAATTTATAATGTTTACCAATTATATGTGAAGACTACAGGTATAAATAGTAAATTCTTATGTGATTTTTTATTATAATTAAATAATTATAAAATTGTAATAAAAAAATTGCACGTGAAATGCGTTTTTATTAGTATATTATAAAAAACCATTTGTCCACACTCAAAATTTTATTATTTTTATTTTAAAAATTAAAATAAATATTTCATCGGCAAAGTTATAATTATGATATTTTGAGAACCAAAATGTATTAATTTAGCTTTATATACAATAATTACAATAGAGCTAATGTTGCTTTCTAAATATTGGTACATTTTTAATAAATCATATATAATATAAAATTTGGTTTCTACAATTTACTTTCGCTTTTTAACAACTTATCTAAAAACAAAAACAAAAATAGTAAAATTAACAAACCAAATGAATTTAATTGAGTTTCCCACAATAAATGGTTAAAATATTTCTTTGATGCATACATGAGATTATATATTGTTGAGCCAGTTGAAGAAATAATGTAAACTGTTTACACTTTGATCATCAGCTTTGGTAACCTTACCCATTTTTTTCATTTCCGGGTTGAAGCATATATATATTTTATATATAAAAAAATATTTTCATTATAACTATTTAAGGCATGCGTAGCTCAAACATATAAATCAAGGAGTTACTAATTAAATATCTTATGATTACTATCAGGAGGATATAGACTTGTGTGGTATTTTATGTATATAATTTAGGTCATATTCTCTTCGATCAAAAACAAAATATTTTATAGATAATGACGATCTGGTTAGATTAGAATCAATTCAAGATAAAATAATTAAAAGAAATATATCCCTAGATTAGTGTCTTTTCAAGGCATAATAGAATGTTTTTGAAAGAAACATTAAACAATGACACTATATTAAACCCGATTAGCTAAGTCTGCAATGGTTTAATTCCACATATAGAAATCTCAAATATATCCATCCATAAAAGAAAAGAAAAGAAAAGAAAACCTTGAAAATATAGGAGCATGCTATTCCCTCAATCTCGAACCTAGTTGTTCTTTTCTTCGTTTGAAGGAAATGGCATGAAAGTGATATATATTATTAATCTATGACAATAATTAAAGAGTTTCAATCCTTTTGTCTTGTATTTCATGAGCATAAGATCAAATTTGCAGTGTGCCTCTACGTTGATATCACATCTGTAATGCACAGTTGCCATGGCTGTGCCTGTTAGCAATAAAAGGATTTTGTAACTTAGCTTCTAATGTCAGAGTCATGCATCAGCATCAGTTTACTTGTGACAATGACCAAACAATTGGGACAAAAATTTTAATAATTCTATAGTAAATATTTAATGACTTTTCTACCAAACTTTTGATCCCACAAAAGTTTACTCTCTTCATATTTAATTATTGACTTGAATATATACATATATATATGTATGTATGTATATATCCCTATGTTTTGAGCTCAATTATTTTTCCTTTGTACGTAACTCGATGCACATGCAAATTGGGTATAAGAA
>NW_018397254.1:5951383-5954056 GCF_002168275.2 Theobroma umbraticum | reverse complement strand
AAGAAAGAAATACAAAATTCATGGAAAAGGACACATTCTTCTAATTTGTAAAACTGCAGCAGAAGAATATGGAATATTTTTAGTCCATCAATGGGTGAGTCACTAAAAGGTTTACCTTGCAAACTGTATTGACAATAATTGTTTCAGGGAAGGATGTAGGTGCAAAATGGACGTGACGAAAGACTGAGGGACCATTACAGATGTTGCTGCAGAATTGAGATCACCTTGGCGTTGGCTGGTAAAAGAAGGGTAAGGCAGATTCTGGAAAGAGCTAGGAAACAAAACAAAAGAAGAGAAAGAAAAAACAAACAATAAATAGTCTCTATCAGGGGAAGTGTAGCTAAAAAGACCTGCCCCGGAATCGGACAAGTTTGGTGGTGGGTGCCTCAGGACCCGACTAACTTTTTAGGGAAAAGGGCGTTGGAGGTGCGGCCGTGGCTTTTCTGGGCACGTGTTGTTGAGTGGTTGCAGCTTCCACTATTTGGGAAGTGAAAGAGGTGAGGGTTTTGTCACTTGCAGATTTTGTCGACTTCGGGCCTTCTCATTATTGGATTTTTGATGAAATCCCACCCAGGGGAGACAAGTCTTAGTGATGAGGGACTAAATAATTCATGTCAAGCCAACGTCTCAGGTTCTTGATTTTTAAGCAGATGAATTCAGCAGCAAGGATAAGTTTAGCTCCACACAGACGCAGTTGATTGTTTAATTAACAAGCTATTATATATAATAAACTCAATGCTGTTTGATTAAAATAAATTCAATGTCTAACTTCACATATGCTTCTTTATTATTTTTAGTAAACCCCAACCATTTAAATCAATGACCTCAAAATGAATTATTTTTTGTAAAACTCCTCAATTAGTATTTAATAATTTTACAAATATTTTCTCAATAATTTTATCAATAGCCTCTTATTGCTTTCGAATAGTATATAATTAATTAACATTTTTAATAACCTAAATTTCCTAAATAAATAAGCATTATTTGTAAGACTTATCTACGATTAATTAGTAATTGAACCTGTAGAGTAGTAGTAATTCTTAAAGCTGTTGGTTGGTGGATACATTCCTTTGTTGGCGATGAGCCGCAAGTGACGGAGAAAATTGAACACGGCAGACGAGTGTGTCCACCACAAAATTTCAACCAACAAGGCAAAGTTGCATTCGTCTTAGGTTATCTGTGGTCCAGCGGTGCAAGCAGAAATAACCCTAGCTTTACGGACCACCGATTTCCAGAGAAAGAAGGAAGAGGCTTTCTGTAATAAAAGGTCAAACAGTTTATCCATTCTTCAGTCGACAGCGTTAATGAACAAAACTTTCTGTCATTGGAGGGAATTTTTATTTTTTTGCATCGGAATAAACTGGTCCTCAGTAATAAGGAGCGGATGACGCACCAGACAACAATCAATTTCAGAACAAATTAAAGGTAAAGCTCAAACAGAACGGATTGACATCACTCACCACTGTAGCTCTCGCTGTCATGGATTGACATCAGGCCACCTTCACCTTACCACTAATGACTAACCCAAGCCAATGCCTAAAGATGTATCCAGGGCACCCAATGCCTCAAATACAACATAGTAAAAGCGTGTGGAGAGAGTTGATTTCCCAATCAAAGGCATATAAATTCTAGCATCTAGCAACAAAATATACACATGTACATTTGTAGGCATGTATCTATAACTCAATTTGACCCTCAGGCCTCACTCCGCCTCAGCCAATTTTACAAAGTGCTCCTCCGACTAGGGGGACAACTACTTTGCAGCAACCAAGGGCTTCCCATCAATATAATATTGTACTACGTCCCAGAAAAGGACAATCAGTATTACCACTTAGGTCAAGGTGCTTGTTAAGCTCCTAGGGCAGGAGTTGTAGTTCCCAACTGGTTTTTTACCATGCTCAAGGCAAAATTATCTTCGAGATAGAAAGGAGCATTGAAAATTTTAAGAGAGCAATTAAAAGCTTAAATTTACTCTAAATTCAAGTCTAAAAAAACGCTGATGTCACAAAATTTTATAATTACCCCTGTGAACAAAGTTCAAACCGTTCCTCGTTCATTTCTATTTCTGCTGCCCCACCAAAAATAAAGGATCCACGCATAAGGTTCATTGGGAAAACACAATAAAACTCCT
Organism: Theobroma umbraticum; assembly: GCF_002168275.2. Classification (NCBI taxonomy): domain Eukaryota; kingdom Viridiplantae; phylum Streptophyta; class Magnoliopsida; order Malvales; family Malvaceae; genus Theobroma; species Theobroma umbraticum. The sequence continues at coordinate 5,951,925 of NW_018397254.1, read as the reverse complement.
ACATATATGACTGGAGATAGATGTGGAGTGTGCCCCTATTCACATGAGCTTTGCCCTTGAAAAGTCCATCTCAGGATGCTGCAAAAAATCAAGTTAAAGCAGATTTCATCAGCTAAAGCTTCATAAAGGGAGTAATAAAGTAGGAACAAGGAGAGGACAGCAATATGTATATGTGGTGGGTATGCAGTTATGCGCATCAAGTTCCTGAAGGGAGTAGTTACCTCAGACATAAATTTCTTTAGAATTTCCTGCTTCTGAAGCTCATCACTGGTTGGAAGGCCCATGGCCTTCTGTCTCTGGTCAAACTGCATGGGAGCAGAAGTTTATAAGTACAATTAAAATGAATCAAAGTTTACAAAAGAAAAAGGCTATAACCTAAATGTATAAGACCAATACTTATGAGACAAGCAAAATCTCTTCCAGAACCATAAGTACAACCACAACTGGAATTATAAAAAAAAAAAAAAGATTAGGTAATTTGACATGATCTGAGATGAGGGCGCTTGTGGTAGATAGAAATTACCCAGATGCAAAATAAAATG
>NW_018397254.1:5817883-5951373 GCF_002168275.2 Theobroma umbraticum | reverse complement strand
AACTAATTACCATCATCTTCTCCACAGTTTGTCGTGTTTCTGGATCTAAGTCAGATAGTTTGCTGTTCTCTGGTTCAACTTTCTGAGTGTCAATTTCAGGATCTCCTTTTACCAATGATTTCCACCACTCCATTTGGTTGTGCTTTGTCAAAAGGATGGAGAGGGAACAATTATCCTCTACAAGAAGTGTGGGAATATTGTTATCCATTAGCAATATGTTTGTAGAATTGCAAAAGGTATTAGTTCATTTCCACAAAAGGTATTAGTTCATTTCCACAAAAGTATAAACTTAAATGGACTTTCAGTATCACAATTGCAATGGCATGATATAAACAATCTTGAAAAAAAATTGCCTTCTATAATCAGGTATAAATAATTGATCAACAATACAAAGATACAGTCATGGAAAAACAGTGATACCAAGTGAATTTTAAATGTTACAAGACTGAAATGCAATATAAAATTAACAAAAATATAAACCTCTTTTCTCTCAACCAAAAAAAAAAAATATTCAAAAGCATTTATGCATAAATTACAAGTAATTTGCATAAAATGAAAGAAAACAAAACTAGGGGAGAAAATGAGAACCAATCTCAATCAAAGCTAGAAAATTGATTTCAGATATGGCCAAAGATTTTACTAAAATGGAGTTTAAAATAAATGAGTAAGTTTGTATCACTATAAAACAAATAAAAACTGGTTTTCAAAAATTAATAGGTCATAAAATAGAATTCATTTTTATAACAGTTAAGCAAATTCTGCGCATAAAGAAATTGCATTAATTCTAATGCCACCACTTTCAAAAATATTTGGACATTTATAGGTATAAACTACAAAGCTCAATTCTTTAACTAATTCACAACTCTAATTAAAAATTTAGCACATGGGGCACCCAACATTGTTACTATACTAATACAACTGCAGATATCCACAATGGTACTAGCAATAACTTAATAATTGCAACTTGTAAACACTGGCTATAGGAGAACAATGGAAAAAGCTAAAAGAAGTGTCTGATTTGCAGTATTTTCTCTCATTTTCTTTAAGATAACATACCTATGCTCCAATAACAATCATCAGGTTTGACAGGCTGGAAAAGCTCCCCCTGCAAAAAAAAAAAAATGTTATTTGGATGTAAACCAACTAGGACCTATTTGATGGCATATGCACTAACTTACATCAATAACAGGGGGATGGCCCTTGAGTCCAACTTTTAGATGGTTCTTTTTTATCTCGCACACAACAAACCTTGATCTTGTTCCACTAGGAACTGGAACATAACAGTAACCTCTGCAGGGTCTGTGTCCAAGAGTATTTCTCCAGATCAAGACATTGCCTTTGTTTGGAACTGTTCAAACATTTTAAGAAAAGGTAAATCCATGACAGTCAGTAATCTAACTAGTATTTAGTTTTCACTTTCACATGCATCTAACAGTATCAATTTCAAAATCTCCCATGCCATACCTAATCATATATTAACACCAACTGGCATGCAACACAACACCCCCCCCCCCCCCCCCCCTCCCACAAGAAGAAACTAAAGAAGTCCTTTTTCCAGCATTCAACAGCGTTTATATCTCTTCATAGCCAAACATCTGATGGAATTAACAGAACACCACCATTATAATAAAATATACCATTTACACTTACCATTAGCCCCAATTTTGAGAATGCACATGTACACGAACCAACATACCCACAGCCACAGAAATATGGAGATAGGGAAAACTATAAAATTTAACATATAAGGAAAAGATTACACAAACATTGTAGCTCTAGAGCTATCTACAACATCCAAGGCTAGCAGAACCTACAGAAGGTTCAACATTTGGTAAGTGATTGAACCAAAGTATAACATCTGTTTCCTACATACCCACCTCAATTTCCAAACATTGGTTTTAGTTAAAATCTTTTACCAACACATTTCCAAAAGCTGTTAAAAAGGTTTTAGGTGAATGCCAAGCACAGCGAAAAGGAAACCAACCAACCCCTACTTACACCAAGCAATCATTAAGCTTCACTCAATCAAGCTCCCTGCTTACACCAAAACGTATAGGGACAAAATTTTTCCACCCAACATATTTCCATGTATTCTCTAGAAAACAAAATAACTAGTTACAAACCAAAGAATAAGAAATAAACACTCACACCCAAGTACAACTAGTAACTTTATTTTCAGTGATAGACATTCACTTATCATACCGCCATGACAAAAATAGAGGGACCTGAGCAGAAGCATTACATCATTAGTAGAACAAACTCAACCTTGACTAGAAACTCAAAGCTTGAAACTGGGCTCGAGCCTGCTTAACATGGGATTTTGCTTGCCGTATACAAAATACAAGAGCCTCCAGTCAAGTTTCAGTACAGAAAAAAGGATGTTACTTTTCTTCACTTCATTCCTCACAAACACAGGCAAACCAAGCTATAGACACAAATTCAAACCAAAAGAATCCAAAAATACAAAACCTTTCTCCTTTTAAACATTGTTTTTAACCACCCACAAATATTTTAAGCATTTTCTTAAACATTTGTTATCACCAAAGCTTAAACACACAATAGGAAACAAACATTTAGAAATGCAGACTTCAGCTTATATTACTTTCAAACAGGAAAGCCTCAAGTTTCCGTCTTTCCCCAAATTTCTCATCAATTAGCCTTGCATAATCGCATTTAAAATAAATAAATAAATAATAGTAATAAGAAATTTAAAAATTAAGAAATTTGAACCTCCCAAGCCAGAGCTAGTCTCTTCCTCCTTCTTATTATCCTTTTTATCGAGGTCCATTGGCTCCTTGTTCACTTCTTTCTTGAACTCCTTCTCTTCCTTCACTTCCTTCTTCTTTAACTCCACCTTCGGCGCTACCTCTTCAACCTTCTTCTTGCTCTTCTCCTTCGCAACCGTCACCATCGCCGCGATCTCCTTATCGACGTTCTCTTTTCGAAGAAAATCAGTCTCTTTCCCCAGAAAATCGAAAACCTTTCAAAAACCCTACAGGATTCGACGGATCCAAGCTCGCGTTAAACGACACGGGTTTACGAGGCGGCGATGAAGAAGTCGAGGGTTTCGCTTCCTCTTCTTGGTAGTCGGAGATTATTGCCATGATGACTAGTTAAAATGAGTCTGGCTCAGGTGCCGGGGAGTGTTTACGTGTGGTCGACTGTTGGAGTGCCGTCAGGGCTTACATACGGACAGGAGAGGACAGAAGTTCCCAGATTTCAACCCGAGAGTTCCAGAACCTCGCTTTCCTATATTTGCTAAAACGTCCCTCATTTATCTCTAAATTATTATAAATGTTACCACCGTTCACACTCAAGATTTTTCACTTTTTTAAGATATCAATTCAGAGGGCATTTATCATTTTTTAAATATTTTATCTCGATTTTTATTATTTGTCAGCATTTTCAAATCTTATAAATATTTTATTCAAATTTGAAATTGTGATTCAAATTCCCATTCGAACATTGCATTACTCATTAAATATTTGAATTTAAATTTGTTTAATGATTTGATAATTATGTTTAAAATAATTAATGAATTTAATAAATATTACATTGATTATAAAAAATAATATATTAAAAACTATTACTAATAATTGAGTTCAAATAGTGAACATTTTAAGATTACTATTCGTATATGTGATAATAATAATTTTTTTTAATCAAGTCAAATCATATAAACTATCAAATTATGATGTGTTCATTGACAATTTTTTTTTGTTTTTTTAACAATATATTTTTCTTTTTTTTCTTTTGTCTAAAAGCATGCATTATTTATTGAACATTTTACTAGTTTTTATTAACAACATAACAATTTCTCATACCTTGCTTAATATAGGTCTTCTTTCCCTAGTAGAGAATTTTAGAATAGCTAAAAGCTTTCTATCCTATTGGGCTATTGGGTAACTTCCACATTAAGAGAGGCCGAATGGCTGATTAAAGTTTCCTCCTCTTGCTGTGAACACTAGGGTCTGTCCTTTTTACCAAAGAAAGACAAAAGTAAACGTCCTGTGTTGAAACTTGAAAGAAAAGAAAAATCTTATAGTGCCAATAACACATTATTTGGGAAAATACTTTGGTTATGTCATAATTAATAAAAAACACTTCCAAATCGAAAAAACCAGCCACTTGATAAATCTCTACCTCTATTTGTACTAAAACCCAACTCAGAAAAGGGAAAACTTTTACTTGTCCCAATTAACCAAGAAAATGGAAACTAGTTAAATTAGAAGGTATACGGATTGAAACATCAAAGAAATTGAATAAATTAGGAAAGCGAATGACGGTTAATTTAATTTTTCTTGTTAGTTTACTTCAACCGAAATTTGCCACAGATTCATCACCAAGATTATTAGTTTAGAAAATGGAAAAGTCGTTTAAATAAATGATTAAACTGGGTTTGAGGGGAGTCATGGTCTCATGGCGCCCCTTTAGGCCTCAATAAATGTTCACCATGTGGTGAGACAAGTCAAAGCCAGCTCAGTAATTCTCACCGGATAAAAACTTACTCCAAAACTCAAATATTTTAACTAAGGTAGCCTCGCAATCTTTGAGATTTCTTCAAATCATTATACTATCATATGCAATCTGCCAGGAACACAGTCTCTGAGGCATGCCATGGGTAACATGGTTGTCTTCTTACATATGGAAATACAAGTAAAGACGATTTGATGACTTCACATACTTTCCATGTAACTGAGGCTATGGAGCCTCATGATCGCTTTATTCACTCGACGACTTTGGATTAAATTTTAAACAAAATCAAGTAACAAATTTTATATTGGCAACCCATGCGCTCTCTCTTTTCAACAATTTCGATCTTAGGAAGTGTAGGGGAGAAATTTTGAACTGATTCCCCGGCTAATCAAGATGCATCCTTAGCAAGCACAACAGCGTCCTTGAAGATTTTGAGAGATTCTTCTAAATCGTCGCAAAGTAGATGAGGGTCAGGAATCACATTTGGGTCAACTGCTAGAACAATGCTCATCTTGTTCACGTAGCTCTGAAAATGACATGTCAAAGCCTGCAACAACAATGGAAAAAGAAGGGGAACAAAGGATTCATTATTTCAGCAGAAGGGTACTAAGTTTTAGACGATATATATATATATATATATATATTATATAATATTAATGAGTATATGCTAGTTTATTGATGAATATAGGCTAGAATGAATGTCAAAGAGAAGAAAAATCCTCCAAGGTTTCAATTTGTCGAGGATTATATACCTGAGGATGGCCGTAAACACTGGGAGCAATGAAAGCTATTGGATGACCATAAAAGCTAATTTCTTCTACTGGTCCAGCTACATTTGAAAGCGTCATCGTAGTGTTGAACACGACCCTATACACCAAAGCTGCCGATAGCTGCAGTAACCAAATCGTTATGCTTCCACCAATGGCTTTGCTATATTTACATGAAATTCAGTTTTTGCTCTGAGTAAATTAGAAGAGATTCTGCTCGAGAAAATGAAGGGAAATTTTAATCATACCTTAGATCCAAATAACTTGACTACGCATTTGTTCGTCAAATGTGTGCATATAGCTTCAAGAGATTGCTTTTTCCGATCTCCTGCAGCTTTAGCTCCGCGAAGGTAATCTAAAGGATCATTTCTCAAAGCAATGGTGAAAGGGATGCAAATGTATCCGATTTGATTACCCCACTTGACCTTGGATTTCTTGTTCATCATATCAGCCAAAGCCTGTCCAATGAGAAGCATTAGAAGAAGAAGAAAGCATTTCCAAGGAATTTAAATCATTGTAAAAAGATAACACTATCGAAAAAAGACAAGAAAATTCTAAAATGCATATTCAATTTTTTTTTGAGGTGTGCAAAATCAATTCAGATTAATTATTCATCAAAATCTAATGCGATTTGGATAAAATGATTTGATCTAATTGGTTCATTGGATCAATTGAACCATAATATTAGATTCAATTGACTTTTTGATTAGTTATCGGTTTTAAAATTTTTGAAACAATCCACCTAAAAACCAAACTAATTTTGTATATATTTATATATATATTAATATATAAAATATTTTTATATATATTAAGAAGAATTAAGAGTAAACTTAATAAATAATATACTTAAAATATATTAAGGTATTATACATATATATATATTATAATCATAGTAATTTAATATTAGATATATATTTATTTACTTATAAATTTGTATTAATGTAAAATTACAAATTATATATTTTAAATAGTATAAGTTATATGTTATATTATAATATATGATAGTAAATATCCTACATAGTAATATATTATAATTATTACATTTTAGTAATATCTCGTAATATAAAATATTATGAATATATATAATTATATAAATAAATTATATATACATATATTTAATTTATAGATAAGCTTTATTATAATTTATAATAAACTTTATTTATATGATTACACTTAATAATTTTATTAATTATAAAACATATAATTTTATAAAACATTGATATAAAATATTTTAACATATAATTTATATCATTAATTTTATATATATAATAAAGTAATATATTTTATATATATACATATATTTAATTTATACATAATCATTATTATAACTTATAATAAATTTTATTTATATTATTACATTGAATAAGTTTATTAACTATTAACCTTTGATTTTATAGCATATTATTTATAATTAATTATTATTTATACAAACTTTGATATAAAATATTTTAATATATAAGTTATATCATTAATTTCATATATATATAATTATAAATGAAATTTATAAATTTTAATATTATAGTTTGTAATAAAAAAGTGATAAAATTTTGATCCATTGGTCTAAAACCGGATTAATTAAATCAATTTTATATTTAAACAGTTTGATCTTTCTTTATATTTGATTGGTTTTGATTAATTTTTTTAAAATTAATGAGTCAATTTAATTTTTAAGTATAATGGACTAAACAATTCAATCTACCTGTGCTCATCCCTAGCCTTTTCATTTGCTTTGAAAAAGGAAGGGAGAAAACTCACCTGGATGCCGCCAGTTTGTCTGATATTCACCAAAGAAGTTGCCCTTAGGCAGATGTTTCTGGGAAGGTGATTTGACTTCTGCTCCGCACCCTTGCCTCTATCAACTTCACCTGCTCATTAATAAAGTAAAGAGTCCTTTATCCACGGTCGAGAAAAGAGTAAATTTTAGAATTACTACTATATACCCTCATGTCATCATCTGCGTTTATGGAGTATATAGAAGAAACTCACCATATTTGCGATTTAGATATCGTGAGAGACCAGCTTGTGTTACTCCCATTATGACATCGTTAACGGTCTGGTAACATAAGTGAAAAGACAAAAAAAAAAAAAAAAAAAAAAAAAACATTGGGAAATTAAGGGCATGATCTTCAAGAAAATCGTAACTAAAAGAATTATCGAATGAAATGTACCATGCCCATCGCATTCTTCACTAGTTTTATGTCATCCAAACTCACAGTCCGGTGCACAATCTTCTTAGGGTTTTGCTCAACGCCAGAGGAACCTTTAAGAGGAGTCTTCGTATCTTTCAAAAATACAACTGTTGCCACAAATAGCAGAAGGTCTACAATGGTGTTCAAAATTAACCTTAACACTGACCAAATAGCCAAGAATAACCGAAAAAAACCATGCGGACGCGGGTGTCTTGAATCTGCCTGTTTTTGCTTTGGAATGGTAGGCAAGGCTTCCGGGTCGGATGACTTCCGGCAACTAGCAAGTAGAAGAGAAATGAGAGACATGCCATCACCAATTGAATGGTGGATCCGGAAGATGCCAACAGCCTCTGCCTCCGGGGTTTTCAGGTTGACAAGGTGAAGCTCCCATAATGGTTTGGACAAGTCGAGAGGAATTCTGGTGAGATAGGAGACGTAGTCTTCAATAAATTGGCTTGGGGATTCCATTTCCGTGTCTACTTCAGGGAGTATAACATGATTGTCCACATTTACTTGTGTCTGAATCCATCTCTTTTTACCACTCTTCATCATCTATTAATATTATTGTCAAGAAAGCAGGTACACTTGTAGTCAGCTCTCATGTATGAATTGAAACACATAAAATTCAATAATAGTTAATACATTAATTATAAATCTTTTTCTATAAGTGTTTGCAGGCATAATTTTTTTTAGCATTTATCATAATTAAATAAAAAATCACTACGATATTGAAAAATTAAGGATTATATCTTTTGTTGAGTTTGTAAGTGATTCAAATTTGATAGAGTATACTTTAACCTGTATGAACTATTGTTGAGATAAATCATGCCATCACATGTAGTTAGGTAATTCATGTCTCGATGTGTGACAACTAACATGTAACCACTTGGTATATGTCTCGGCATGTGACAACTAACGTGTAGGGGTGAGCAAACAGGTTGATTGGATGGTTTGATCCACTATACTTAAAGACCAAATGGATCAATCATTTTTAAAAACCCGACCAATACCAACTAAATATAAAAAAAGACCAAACTAATCAAATATAAAATTGGTTTGGTTAATTCGATTTTAGATCAATAGATCAAAATTTTATTACTTTTATTTTACAAATTATAATATTAAAATTTATAAATTGCATCCATAATTATATATATATAATTAATAATATAATTTATATGTTATAATGTTTTATATCAAAATTTGTATAAATAATAACTAATTATAAACAATATGTTAAAAATCTAAGATAATAACTAATAAACTTATTAAATGTAATTATACAAATAAAGTTTATTATAAGTTATAGTAATACTTATATATAATTAAATATATGTATGTATATATAATATATTATTTTATTATATATATAATTAATGATACACATTATATGTTAAAATGTTTTATATCAAAATTTGTATAAATAATAACTAATTATAAACAATATATTATAACATGTAAGGTGATAATTAATAAAGTTATTAAATATAATTATATAAATAAAATATATTATAAGTTATAATAATACTTATTTATAAATTAAATATATGTATACATAATATCTTCTCCATTCTTCTGTTTTTCTACATTGTTTGCCCAGCAGGGTTTTACAAGTCAAAAGCAGATGAAGATACACCCCTTTTCCCGAGCGATAAATTTACCTGATCTATTACACTAAGCTATAATAAAAAATATATATCACTATCATGTGGTTTAGTTTTACAACAAAACATGCGATGCAACAGCTGATAATTCTTTATTGTTTATTCGAATACCAAAGAAAGGCAATGAAGACGAAGAGAAACCAAGACTAACAAGAGGAAAAGATCATATGCAAGATTAGTTCTACAGAATAAGGTATTAGTATGATTTCTTACCAGCTTGCTGGAGAAACAAGGGTGCTTAATCAGAGTCTGCTTTAGTCCCTCTTTGATGACAGCAGGATCAGGCTTGGACTTCCATCCCAGAATCGCTATAACGCAGCAGTTAATACCCGGTTCAAGAAAAATCAGAGAACCAGGACTCAAGGGCACTTCATCCTTCGATACCGGTGTTGCCATGTCCGTACCTATCTTGGCTTCCACTTGATCAAGTTCTTGTATTTCTGTTGAATTCATGGATATAAGACTTTGGTGAAAGAGCTTTGGAACTGAAAGGAGGAGGAGGAGGAGGAGGAGGTTGAATAAATGAGCTTATATAGATCAGGACAGGCGTGGTCATAGGATTGTGAAAATCAAAAGGAAAAACTTTAACAAGAAGTAGGTCGTGGTCTAGGATGGTGAGCTGGCTGGGGATTTCACTTGTCGCCAAAAATTCAAGGCTTTCGACTCAGAGAGGAGCCATTGAATTTGAGTATTGCTTAAGTTACCTGTAAAATTGAGACAATGGAACGCGGTGCTGCACTGTCCATTCCTTTAGCCATGAAAATTTTATTCCTGGTAAATAATTGTGCATGTAGTTAGTCCGTTATTTCTTCTCTAACTCTACTCTATCAGTGCTATTTTCTGATATTTTTGATCTTTCGTTTCACCTCATCTGGATGGATTTTTGACTCTTACATTGTTATTGGTTAAATATTATATTGCGCGGCCAGCAGACAGGTGGGCGGGGGTGTAGCTCATATGGTAGAGCGCTCGCTTTGCATGCGAGAGGCACGGGGTTCGATTTCCCGCACCTCCAGCGTGAGTTTTACGTATTTTGCGGCACGCAGTACAATTCACCGCCCTCACCTCCAACGTGAGTTTTACGTGTTCTTTACCTCAAATGTGAATGATAAAATGATGAGAGAGTGCCAACAGAACGGCAGTCTGAACTTCTGAGGCAAGTTCCTTGACAACTGTGAGTACCCTAAATAAAAAAAACGAACTACTTAAACAGACTTGCATCGGCAGCCCCTGCTCTCTCTCTGTCGAATGAATTCAACAACTAATTGTTCAATAAATAAGATATTAGAAAGTTTAGAGGAGAAATTTTGCACTCATTCCCCGGCTAATCAAGCTGCATCCTTAGCAAGCAACGTCGTTACAACAGCGTCTTTGAAGATTTCGAGAGATTCTTCAAAAAAGTCGCAAAGCAATCACATTGGGATCAACTGCTATGACAATGCCCATCTTATCCATGAAACATCAATGGAAAAACAGGGGAACAAAGGATTCATAATTTCAGCAGAAGATATATATAGTATAATGAATATATGCTAGCATTTTTGTTATTTTGACAAAGGTTTACTTATGAATACACCCTAGAATGAATGTCAAAGACAGAACAAAGAAGAAAAATCCTTGAAGGTTTCAATTTATAGAGGATTATATACCTGGGAATAGCGGTAAACACTGGGAGCAATTAAAGGTATTGTAGTGTTGAAAATAATTCAATAGGCCAAAGCTGCCGATAGCTGCAGTACCACCAGTGGCTTTACTATTTTTACATGAAATTCAGCTCTTTACTCTGATTGAATATGAGAATCAACATATGATGAGAAGTTCAATTGGAACAAAACAGAGCAGAAGAGATTTCTTCTTGATGGGGAAATTTAATTAAATACCTTAGATCCAAATAACTTGACTATATACATTAGTTTGTTAAATATGCGAATATTGCTTCAACAGACAGCTTTTCCCGATCTCCTGTAGCCTGTGGCTTTCGCTCCACGAAGGGAATCTAAAGGATCATTGTGTAAAGCAATGGTGAAAGGGATGCACATGTTTCCGAATTCGTTACCCTATTTGGCCTCGAACTTCCTGTTCATCATATCAGTTAAAGCCGGAAAAGCATTAGGAGAAGGAGGAGAAAATCCAGAGAGCTAAATCCAACAAGGATGGTTAATCAGAGTTTGCTTGAGTCCCTCTTTGACGACGGTAGGATTAAACTTGGACTTGCATCCTATGATCGCTATAATGCAGCAGTTAGTTCCGGGTTCACGAAATATGAGAGAAACAGGACTCAGGGGCACTTCATCTTTCCACGGTGATGCCTTGTCTGCACCTATCTTGGCTTCTTCTTGATCAGTTTCTTGTACTTCTGTTATATCCATTGATAAAGACTTTGGTTAAAGAGCTTTGCTAACTACCTCTGCAACAGTGAATATATGGGAGGTTCAATAAATGCGCTTATATAGATTTTATTAAAAAAAAAAAGAATTGGATTTTACGCGTTGTAGAAATGTAGGTCAAATATCTTGGAGCCATGATATTTGACCTTCCTAGCATTGTCCAGTAACGTGCTGCTACTTCTCTAAATCCTGTCTGTGCAAGGTTCTCCCTGATATTTACCGTTTCCTTGTATCAGCACACAGGCACGGGACTTATACGTGCCTTTAATTGTTACTTAGGCAGTTGGCTAGGGCATATGGTCTGCACTAAAGGCTCTGTTAAAGTAGGATTAGCTTCTACTAAAAGTGTACTAAACAAGCAAATAAAAAGGACTTGCTTCTGTAATCGATCATTTGCAATGATCACTCATTTTTTGATTTCAATTCAATCTCGATTCTTCTTTTTCAATATTGACACCGTAGCTGGTAAAATTTACAAATGAACCACTCCGAACTGCCATTTTATGAGTGGCTGCCTTGTAAAAGGAATTTAAATATGGAATTGCTTTCGCCTCAAGCATGCGGGGGTGTAGCTCATATGGTAGAGCGCTCGCTTCGCATGCGAGAGGCACGGGGTTCGATTCCCCGCACCTCCACTGTTGGTTTTTGTACGTAACGATAAACGCAGCGTTCATATGAGAAAAAAGAACAACAAAAACGCAGCGTTTTAATGTAACGAGGAAAGATAATATTGCAGTGTTTGGTTTGTAAGTACTTTTAGTGAAAATGTAATGTTAATTGTCAAAATTACTTTTAATTATTAAAATATAAGTTTAATATATTTATATTTTTTTATTATTAATTTTTATATAATATTATTTCTTAAATATATTTTTAATATCATATATTTTATTTTTATTTATTATTATAATATTTTATATTTTATTTTTAATATATTTATATTTTTATTATTAATTTTTATATAATATCATTTCTTAAATATATTTTTAATGTTATATATTTTATTTTTATTTATTATTATAATATTTTTATATTTTATTTTTAATATATTTATATTTATATTATTAATTTTTATATAATATCATTTCTTAAATATTATTTTAATGTCATATATTTTATTTTTATTTATTTTTATAATTTATATATTTATTTTTATTTTTTTATATATTTTATATTATAATTTTATTTTAATTTGTTTTACTATATATATAAATGTTAATTTTTTATATTTATTTTTATTTTAATTTTTATTCTTATATTATATATTTTTTATTAATATTTTTTATTTTAATTATAATATTAATAAATATTTTTAATAAGGTAATAAAGTTGAAGGTAAAATTGTTTTAAGAATACTGCAGAGTGCAATTAATGTGATTGCATTGATTTTGGATTGAATCACATTACATCTATTGCATGAAATGTGATTGCATTGCAATTTTACATTGTACTGATCTATTACAAATAAATATTTAATGTAATTTAATAAAGCCACATTGCAAGAAATGTGATTTACATCTCTGATACCAAATGGACCCTTAATTATTACTGGGTGGATTTTAGGGGAAAATCAGAAAGGCATTTCTGTCTTATTCTGTTCTGCTGCTGGAACTCTAATTTCTTAAACTATGAAAGCAAATCCGATTTCCTGAGATCAGCCCATTTCCTTTGTGTTCTCCTCCAACCGTATATTCCATTTATTTTTCTCTATTGAAATGTGGCCTTGACTCCTGTTATTAGTAAGCCGTTTTTGGATTTACACGCCAAAACAAGAAAAGCAAAAAAAGAAAAAAACAAGAAAAAGAGAAACTTTGGCAACTTGTATCTGTCGAGCGTGGAAGGCCACTCTGTCAAATGCCGCTTCTGTGTCAAAGGACTCCTCTGCTTCTCTCTTTCTTCTTTCGCAGGGGAGAATAAAGAAAAGAAACCAAAAAAATTAGGTGAAATGGGTGGGACTTCGGAAATATTCATTGATTTGCGTAGACGTAATCTGATTTCCTTTCAAATTCTTCAGTTCTTGCTCTGTCTCTCTCTCTTTCTCATTTTTATTTTGTGTGTTTCTCTTTCGTACCATTAGGGGGCAATGTTCTCGTGATGTCAGGCACCGCAGGGTTAAGTGTTTGAATGTCCGTGATTGAGAATCATCACTCTTGGTGGCTTAAAAAATTCAATTGTTTGTTCCTTTTGTTCTCTTTGAATTCAAGATTGGGTTTTTTTTTTTTTTTGAAATTTGGAGAAAAACATCGAAGAAGAGAGAAATTTAGAAAACTTTTTCATGATACTTAATCATCTGGATGCAATTCATGCATAAAGTCACACTGTGCCTCCATATTTAACTAATCATGGGAATCTTCTTCTGCTATGCAGCATATTTCCTTTGTTGAGGATATATGGAAGAGCTGAAAGTGAAAACGCAAGACAAGCCGGCCTCTACGAGAGAAATTTTCTGCCTTTCTGGACCTTTGCACCTCACCGCAGTTGACTGGTAAAGATCTTTCTTTCATAAAAGGGAGTTAGTTTAGTAGGAATCCTAACGTGTATTTACATTTTAATTTTAGACAATATGCAATTGATAAACTTGGATGTGTAGGAAATGTTGAACTCCTGGAATTTGTCAATTGATACACAGTGCATCTTAAGAGTTCTTTGAATCAGCATTCTCAAATTGTCAACAGACTAACCAATGATGTGGAGAATGGAGTGACAGACCGTAAATCCACTACATAATGTCTGATAGTTGTTAATCCTGATCTGAAACCCCTTGTCTCTAATGACCTGACCTCATTCAGTTAAATTATTTCGAATAGTATGAAGAAAATATAGATAATTCAACCCCAAGAGGGCTTTTGCCTAAGATTGGGGCTAGTTACCTTGATGCTTTACTCACCATTCTACCTTCTCTAAGGAAGACAAAATTCAGAGGATTGTTGGCACACAGAATCCTAAGGGGCCAAATTCAGTGATTTCTGCAGCCAAAGCTGCACTAATGGACACGTTTTTACCACAACCTGCGAAGCATGTAGTTATGAATTAACATTCTACCACTGCAAGAAGTTTAACCTGTATGAAACTCAGCTGGCATAACTTTGGATACATTCCTTATTAGTTTTTAACGGCAGATACTTTTTTAAAAAAAGAGGTTGTTCAATACAAAGTAAAGGCCTCTTTTGATGGTAGATGTAAGATGTTATTTGTGGCATTTTGGCAGGAAAAACTTTCATCACCGAAGATCTGTTGCTGCAAGCTTGGTTCAGGGAGTGTACATTCTAGAACGTGACCGCCAACAGAATCGCCAAGGCCCCCAAGCTCATGCACCGCCTTGGTGGGACTTCTTCAATTTCCAATTGATCCATCTTCTTGTAGATGATGTTGATAGCTCCATTTTTGGTGCCGTTTATGAATTCAAGCCTTTGGCTTTCAAAAACAAACATTCAGCCCAAAATGCTCCAAATTATGTTATTGCCTTCCGGGGCACCATAAATAAGTCAGACTCCAGGTCTCGTGATCTCAAGTTGGATCTCCTGTGCATCCGTAATAGACTGCATGAAAGCTCCCGTTTTCAGCTTGCAATGCAGGCTGTGGAAAGTGTGATTGCTGTTGCTGGAACTTCAAGTATTTGGTTAGTTGGCCATTCACTTGGATCAGCTGTTTCATTGCTTGCTGGGAAGAACATGACTAAGATGGGTTATAGTGTTGAAACTTACCTCTTCAATCCCCCATTCTTGTCTGTCCCTGTAGAAAGAATCAAGAATGAAAAGTTGAAGCATGGGATTCGCATTACAAGCAGCATAGTCAAAGCTGGGCTCGCTGTTGCTGTGAAGGGTCACCATCAGAGGCATCAGCAAGCTAATACATTTCTTTTACTCTCTGCATGGAAACCATACCTGTTTGTCAATCCTGCAGATCATATATGCTCAGGGTATATTGGCTATTTTGAACACAGGAAGAAGATGGAGGAGATTGGGGCTGGAAAAATTGAGAGGATTGCAACACAGAATTCTATAGGGAGTCTATTGTCAGGTTCAGCACAGAGTGATTCAGGACCACTGCATCTGCTTCCTTCAGCCTATCTCACTATTAATTTGAGTCAGTCTCCAGATTTCAAACGAGCTCATGGAATTCACCAGTGGTGGGATCCTAGTTTTGATTGTCGGTCAGAACTGCATGAGTACAGGTAATCCATGTTCTGGCGTGACCTCTCTAGTGGAAGGCAAGTTAATTAAAAGAACACTGCGGAGGGAAAAAGTTAGATCACTGACATGTTGGTGGAAGAACCTGGGTATTGTAATTTCCACTCGTTTGATACCTTCATTCTAATGTAGACTGCAGAGGGAAAAAGTTAGATCACTGACATATTGGTGGAAGAGCCTGGGTATTGTAATTTCCACTCGTTTGTTACCTTTATTCTAATGTAGACACTGAAGAAAATAGATTGATCTTCTGTTTCCTTTTTCCATGATGTAAACGCTTGTTACCTTCAAATAGGGCTTGAAGCATTCTAATCTCTGAAAAAATGATATACGTTGTGCATGGTTTTTGCAATGCAGAGGAACTTTGATGGGCTTGAGAATCGCACTTGGTCCCAAAACACTGCTAATGTTGGCCTTGCACTTTCTATTTTCCACTGAAAATTTGTCTATTTTAATGAGTGGATCGCAGGTGTTAAGAACTAAATAATTGCTCTTTATTCTTGGATAACGATTTGATGCGATATTCTAATTGATATTGTTTTACTTTATTCGTTTTATCAAACTTATCTTCAACGTACTTTCTCTGATTTAAAGCCAAAAAAAATATTCTCATGGAGTATTCCTGCCTTCAACTTTTGAGGTCCCCAATTTGTGCTGTTATTTAATGTAAAAAAATAGATAAAAAAAAAGAAAAAACCAAAAGAAGACCTGTGTTCGTTAATTTCACGCCACCATGAATACTGCTCATGTTCCAAGACTTGTTTTGCAACTCTCTCTGCCTCTTCCTCTCTCGCCAAGGAAACAAGCTCAAAAATGGCATGAAATTTTCCAATAGCGATTGTATTACGCTTGGAAAACCTTTCTTTATTGGCCTAAAGGTACGGTTCTGAACTCATTAATGTGTTTAGATAAAACAAACATTATTATATACTTTGTCTTAATGATTTAGATGCCTACATATAAGCTTCGGATAATATTAAAATCTCCCCTGCCATGTTCTCGTAGCCAAATCACATATACTGTACTGTAACGGAATCCTTATTTTCCTATGGTTCTCTTTATTTGATAGCACAAACTAATAATTTTACAAAACTTTCAACAGCAGAACAATATTTGTTTTTACTTGCTGCTGCATATCAGAAAACTGTAACACCCAATATTTATAGGCTTCTTCAGAATTTTGTAGAAACGAACTCATAAATAAACTAAAAAAGATGAACATAGACATTAATCTGGTAAGAAATATTTTAAAATAGCAGCACGAACAAAGTAAGCATAATAAATTTCACCATTTAAGCATGTGCAAGAGTATTTCTTTAAGTTATGAGATAAATGGTGAAACGTACTCTGCCAATAATTATTTCTGTCCTCCAAGATGCAAGCTCTTGCTTTGCTTAGCCCACCTTATATGGTCTACAGTCTAGCTAGTCTATAGTTGAGAAAAGGTTTCTGTCTTTTTTTTTCTGATGCACTTACTTCATTCAGTATATTTTAAAATAGGTAATGGCCCCTGACAGTGCAATTTTCAGTCTATCGGGGCCTTCACACCTCACAGCTATTGACTGGTAAGAGCTTCTTCTGTAGCTATCATTTCATGACGGGGATATGGAGACTTCAAGCTAAAGTTTTACCGATATCTTAACTCTAAATAGATTAGTAAAAAGTGTTTCTCAACTTGTAAATTAAGACTGAGAATTTTCGCAGGACAAATGAACATCACCGAAGATCAATCGCTGCGAGCTTGGTTCAGGGCGTTTATGTTCTAGAACGTGACCGCCAAGAGAATCGTCAAGGGCCCCAAGCTTGCGCTCTTCCCTGGTGGGAGTCTTTTAATTTTCAACTAAACCACCTCCTTATAGATGATGTTGATCAATCCATTTTTGGTGCCATATATGAATTCATCAATTTCTCTCGTCGCGATTATTCAGCACCCCAAAATGCCCCACATCATGTTATTGCATTTCGGGGTACTCTGAATGCTCCAGCCTCTATCTCACGTGATCTCAAGTTAGGTCTCCTATGCGTCTGCAACAGGCTTCATGTAAGCTCCCGGTTTCAGCTCGCCATGAAGTGTGTGGAGGATATAGCTGCTACGGCTACCGCGGATGGCTCCAACATATGGTTAGCAGGACATTCACTCGGGTCAGCTGTGGCTTTGCTCGCTGGGAAGAACTTGACTAAGATGGGTTGTTTGGTGGAAACTTACCTCTTCAATCCCCCATTCTTGTCTGCCCCGGTAGAAATACTCAAGCCCCGAGTACTCAAAAACGGGATTCGCTTCACAAAGAGTGTAGTCAATGCAGCCCTCGCAATTGCCATAAAGGGTCGCCAGCCAAAGCCTGAGCGAGATGATCAGTTTACTGCATTATCTTCATGGACCCCTTACCTGTTTGTGAATCCAACTGATGTTATATGCTCAGAGTACAAGGGTTATTTTGAACACAGGAAGATTATGGAGGAGATTGGAGCTGGGAAAATCGAAAGGCTCTCAACACAGAATTCAATTGTTTGTCTCTTCTCAACCGTATTGAGGAAGAATTCAGAGCCATTGCATCTTCTTCCATCAGCTTACCTGACAATTAATCAAAGTCCACTTCCAGGTTTTAAAAGAGCTCATGGGATTGAACAGTGGTGGGACCCTAATTTTAATGGTCAGGTTGAACTACACCAGTTCAACTAATCTATCTGAAAGCACTTTCATTGTGGATAATAATTTGATTGGTTGATGAATCAGTCTGTCCTGTTGAGACCTTGAGAATTCTCCAATCTCTTTGCTGCCTAAATACTAGAAACTGACTTGAAAAACCAGATGTTAAAAGAATGTGAAACCCATTCTTTCCAACATGTATCCTCAACATTGTTGTCGGAATCAGATATCAGTTGGAGCTGGAGTCTTGGACCATGGCTTAAGGAGTTTTGTTGTGCTCCAGCTTGACTCGGTCTGAACATCTTTCTTTGTTTGGAGAGTGACTGACAACATAAATAGCTGTTTAGGTGAATTGTTTAGGTGAATTTCATTGATTTTAAGTACTCCAAATTCCTCAATGGTTTGTCTACATAAAAGAGATGGCATTAGTTTTTGGCTCTAGAATTTTATCTTCAATCATTTAAATTAGGAAAACTACTGTGGATAAGTGCAACCCGACTATTTGATAGACATTTTAAAAATATTATAATATTTATACTCTGAATATTATTTAAATTTATTGTTTTGATATTTCAATCATTTTTAAGATATAAAATCATTCATAAGTTTATAATCAAATTTAAATATTGTAATTTTTTATATAAAATTAAAAAAAAACGTAAATATCTAATTTTATTTTGGTAGAACTAGAAAGGGGTATATTACATCCTAAGAAAGTATTGAAATGTATAATTTTTTGGCATAAAATGGAGTATGATTTTTTTTTCTTTTTGTAATTTTTCTTGAAAATTAGGATTGTAAAATGGGGCAAAAAAGACTACTGCTTGTGCTAAGCCCAACAAGGTTGAATACAAGCCCAGGTAAAACCCATATTGGGCCTCATGGGCCCGAATAGGTTAACTTTTTTCGTACAATAAAAATTGCAGTTTATTAAGTGTTAGATAATCTCAAATTAGAGGAATAATCATCCTTTTAAAAAAAACTTACCCCCTCATAAAACCATTATTAATAATCCTTAAACAACCCAAAGAAACTTTCCTTTTTTCCACACAAATTCAACTCCAGGGGAGTCGACCCAAACGCCCAAAAAAACAAAAAGAAAAAAAGGAAAGAAGACCCCGAATGAATTCTTGCTCAGGAAGAAGGCCGAGAATCATGGCTTCCTCTTTGTCATTACCTCAAAATACCATCACCGACATACTCTCTAGATTACCGGTCAAGTCCCTGACCCGATTCAAATTAGTTTCCAAAAACTGGGCCCACCTCACCTCCACTCCTGCTGTCATCGCCGCCCATCTCCGCCGCTCAGCTTCCGACCCATCTCTTCTCATCCGCCGCTACCGAATCCAAAATGGTGCGGAATTTGGTTTCTGGCTGATCACTAACCCGACTCGAAAGTTTCGCAGCCAGCTCTTGGATTTCCCCTTGGAAGAATCACTACTTCGGTTGCCGAAAATCGTGGGTTCCGTCGACGGTTTGGTTTGTCTCGATGTTTCCCCTTGTCATGCTTCTGATTTTGTTTTGTGGAACCCTGGAACTAAGCAATTTAAACACCTCCCTTTTCCTTTGATCACTTCCTCCAAAAGTAACCCTATTTGGTTGGTCTTTCTTGGGTTTGGCTTTGATTCTTTCAACAATGATTATAAACTAGTCAGGATCGTTTCTTTTAAAAGAAATGATGCGTCGCCATTCTTGAGGGTTGAAGTTTATTCTTGGAGGGAAGGGGTTTGGAAAGAAATAGAAGAACGTTTCGACTCAACTCTGTTATGTGGAGTACCAGAGGGAGTCGTTGTTGATGGTAGTTTGAATTGGCTAGCCATTGGATTACAAGATTTCGCTGATCGAAAGTTTGTTATTTCCTTTGACATGGGAAGAGAGGTGTTTAAGAGAATAGCATTGCCAGCCGTTACTCGATTTGGTAATGTTAAAGTTATGTCTTACATGGGATTGTTGGCTATTGCTGTATATCCTCTAGTTTTTGCTGCTAATGGTATTAATATGAATCGGTTCGAGTTTTGGGTACAGAGTGATGGTGAAGATGGGTCGAAACATTGGACTAGAATGGTTGCGATTGAGAATTTTTCAAAGACTTTGGTTCCAATGGGAACTTGGAGAGATCGTGAAGTGGTAATTAAACATATAGGAGTTAACGATAGAGAGAATTATCCAAGTCTTTTGTTGTATGATCCTGTTGATGAAGGGACGAAAAGGCTTCCAGTTGATGGTGTTGATTTCTGTGTAGAAGGTTACAGTTATGCGGAGAGCTTGGTTTCAGTTAATGAAGAATCTAAGATGGTAGTGGAGCAAAAGCATTCCAGAAAATAGGTCGGTTCGGTCGTTTTCTTAAACTTGCTTAGGCTTTTACTTTAGTAGACATAAGTGAAGAAGTTGAAGTATCTTTTGGCTTTTAAATGAATTTGGATGGATGTTAAGTTCGTAATGTTGCTTTCTGACTTCAATTTACATGGTGAAAATTAGCAATGGATAAGAATGAGTTGCTCTTTTCTGCAATTCTATGTTTTCTGATGAGAGGATGTTTGCTTTATTTTTCTTTATGCTTATTTGGTGATTTCCTCGTTCCTTTTTTTCCAACTAATTCCCAAGAACTAGAAAAAAAAGAAAAGCATTAAATATCCTGTTCACTCTGAGAGGAAACAGGATTTCAGGCCCTGTTAGGATGTGATAGAATGGCAGAACTACCATCAGTTAAGTTAAACATTGTGTATTGAACTATTCCATTGTGTAGCTATTTGGAGTTTGGACCATTTGGAGCTTATTGCGTGTGGTGTGAGAAATAGTGTATAACCAATGCGCACTCTCATGGCTGATGGTGCAGGAAAACTTTGGATTTTCGCGAGTGCAATGCAGAATGGTTGTCTCCCAAAAAAATTGATGGCGCTTTGGACGCGAGGACAGAGTAGCTTAGTATGCATAGGTCACTTGCCAACTGTAGCTGCTCAATTCCTGAAGGTTTGGGCTGCAAATTTTGACAGGGGAAACCGACTGCTTTTCTTTGCTGCTACAAACTTAGCCCTATATACTTTTTGATATTATTAATTAGTATGTCGATTTAGGACCCAAGCATTTGATTTAGTAGGTACTACATAATTCCCTTGCCAAAAGAGTAAAATTCAAATTCCCTTCCCTAAATCCAAAAACAAATAAATAAAATTGTATGTCATAACTACAACTGGTAAATGATTTGTGCATTGACATTTCTCTTTCTCTGTAGTCTGTCATCTGAGATCTGTCTCTCTTATAAATCCTTCTCTCTGCTTTTGCCACGGACTCTGTCTTCAATTACTGCCACTGGCGTCGCTTTGCTTTACGATGAAGCAACTCTGATCTAATCTACTCTAATCCCGGCACACCATACCACTCCAACCTATGTTAATCAAAACTTTCCCTGTAGTGGTCTACACTTGATTCTGCTTTAATCTAAAGCAACCCCATGAGAAGACAGTTAAGACACCCGCCTCAGTACAGGCAAGCTTCGAGCATTGCACAAGCTACTACTACAACTACCGTCCTAGCGAAGACCGTATAATGCAAGCCAATTTTCATTTTCCTCAACTGCTACTAATATCTGTCCCGGAAGTTAACAAAGTACTCTTGATTATTGTATAACCCTAAAACTATTCTCCAACAAGAAACTGCTTTGAGAAAACAACTTGGATCAAATATCAATATGGCACTTTGTCTCATGATATCATTGCATTTTATAATATCTATATTCTATCTCTCTCTTATTTGCAATTCTTGGGTTTGCTCCAAAATTTCTTCTGCTCGATAGTGGACCACAGGGAGCGCAAAGCAATCTCCCCTGTTTTTAAAACCCTCTCAGTTTGTCACTCCTGCTGTGTTAATTGTCCAAACATTTTACTTGAACTTGATTCTTTTTGCCTGTAATTGAATACCATGAAATAGGTGTACTACAAAGGCTGAAAGATGGAAAATCCCATCCCAGAGCTCTATTTCTCAGTAAGCTGGTTGTTCATTGGACTGGACAATCTTAAAAGGTTTCTTCTCTGACCCAAGAAACATAAGGGAGCCTTTATTCTATTTTGTAAATATTTTGCATTTCTAGCTGGCAGTTTAAGATAGGAGGAAACATTACGTATTAGTTCTGATTGTTATTCACATTTCTATGGCGATTAAAAGTTTAACTTCCGAAAAGAAGTAAAGCAGATGAATTCTGCTCATACATGGGCATAGCTCTGTCAGACACTGTAACAATAGGACTACAAAAGAAGCAGACCAAAACGTTTCGTGCAGAGTGCAGAGTGCAGAAAGGAACATCAAACAACTAAATCTGGAGAAGGAAGCACTTGTACGAAATGAGAACTTCAAAAAATTTTCCCAGTCCTGAATTCTCTCACACCATTGTTATCAAGTCTCTTGACTGAAAACGTTGTTCCTTATTTTCTCTCCTCTTTAATACTGCTGACAGCAAACTTGGATCGTAGTTCAATTGCAGGAGATAGTTTCCCCATAAGTAAAACGTCAGGACGAAGGATGGGCCATTCCATCAACACTTCGGCTCAAATCTCTATAAAATCCATACTATCCTGTTTCTGAATGATCCTTTGATAAGATATAAATAATGCTTACCTTTATTCTGAAGATGATGCTGGCTGCACCCACGACCCAAGTCATACGTTCAAATGCTGACGGAGAAAAGAACAACCTTTTGTAATCAATAATGGTAAAAGTTAATACAAATCGGAGCATGAAACTTGCATTTTCACTGGAGTGGTTTTTATTTTATGATTAAACAGATACCCTGTCGAAGGAAAGTTATGAGGTTTTAACTGTCATTTCGACACAAGCTTACTATGATCATCTTTCCTCATTGATCCATTATCAAGGGACTGTGATAGGGTCGTTGTTTTGAACAGAGAGATGACAATTGACAAGAAATGCTCGATGTCTTGATATGCCTGTCCTTGTCTCCAAGCGCCCTTTACTGGAGCATGATTAACATTAATGCCAACACAGCAACTTTTTATCTCATAATTTGTGGATGATGGTGACTGATCGAATGGGGGGAGTGATGTTTCCTCAAGGATCCTATAGCACTTCAGCGATTGTGAATGGACAGCTGTGATGAATTGCAGAGTCAATGGTGGAAATCTCCCTTATTATTTGCAATTAATTACCCATTGGATGGAAATGATCAAGGTCTGCATCTAACACAACTACTGAAGGAATGGAAATGAAATGATAGAGATGGGTATTTCCAATTAAACATGCAGCTGGCAGATTAGGAAGTCTCAAGTCTCCGTAGCTGTCCCATTTTTTGGCAAAGAAGAGAAGATTAGAAGTCGCCGAGAATTTACTTTGATAAGTCATGGAAACTGTATGAAGAACTTTTTGTTACCAGAAAGCACTATACCACCAGGTATAGTGCAGAGAACAGCCCTACAGTGCAGAGAAACTGATGCTGATGTCAGGTTAGTGCCTTAGATCAATCAGCAGAAGCAAGAAAGATCAATTTGGAAAAATAATCTAAGCTTTTAACCCCACCCTGGTGTTTGTAACCTAATAATGGCATAGACGCTGACATTTCTATATCTTGATCGGCCTGTTCTATGTAGACCAAACTTGACCGTATAAACGAAAGAGATAGCATATAAATCAAGCAATAAGGAAAACCAAAAGATATTTCGTTAAAATGTAAAAAGAAGGACACTGAACGTGATAATGGTGTCATTTACCCGAGACCGGTAGCGCAGAGGGTAGGTATAGCATTAAGGAGTTGTGTGCAGAGCGCACATGTACGATGTATGCTGGAAAATGGAAACTTGTATTGATCTTTGCTTCTTTTGTTTCTACTTCTCATTAGCTTTTAGCCCACCAAAAACAAAAATGGAGGATAAATCAATAGCAGAATAAAAATTACAAGCTGTAAAATCTGAATGTATCTGAATCTAGATTTACCAAAGATAGGTAATGATTCATATCAAGAACTGCACCAAAGAAGGGCAACTAGGATGACAGTGAACAAACAATACATGTTTATATTAATTAAATCATAGGGCAATGATCACATGAAATCCAGAAGGAACATGTCCTACCATAACTGCAAAGCAAAGAGACACCTTAACATGTAGTCTGATATTGTATTTAGAGGACCCTACCCCTAGTAATGCAAATATCATCTAATTATAGTAGTAATCTGTTTGGTCATAAGACAACATTATCCTTTAACTTTCGTTTTTCCATTGTTAAAAACTAATATTTGTTAAAAACTAATAACGACCATAATGTTGAGACAATTTTCTATATAAATATGTGATTTGCGAACCCAAGTTGTGATCTTTCAATCACACAATGCAATTAACCCCACATCAACATAACAGATGTGCTATATATAGTGTTTAACATAAAATGGGATAATAAGAAGATTTAGGAGTGGGAGAGTCTAGACTATTTGCAACAGCCATAATGCTAGGATGAGAAATCTTACCCTATTTTCCATCATAGTGGCTGATCTTTTCCACATTGCGAAGTAACCATGCTTGTGTGGGGATATAAACTTTTGGGGTTTTCTTTGTCTTTTAATTTGGTTCATTTCACAAACGTCTAAAGGAAACTTGAGCTTTTTAGCGAAAGGATAACGCCTTGGCTCTCACAACATTGAACCATATGACTATCCAACCAATTCCCATGGGCCCTCTCTTTCCCCTCCTCCTTGGGGCTACTAAAGCAATGATGAACACGTAGGCTAGCTGACCACTAAATGCTTAAGACTGTAGGGTAGAGACTGGGGACTAAGAATATGCACTGTTTTTTTTTTATTTTTTTATTTTTACTTTTTTGGATAATAAATGATGGAATGGTTTGCTTGTTCATATGTAATTGCGTTTATTAATATTTTGGCAAAAAACGGCAGGGATGGATACATAACTGTCAATAATGATGTCATGTGCTTTTTTGCTTGTTGTTCGTGCGCCCTGTGGTCCAAATCCAACGGTAAACGAATCTCCTCCGCCACCACCACCACCCCCACCCCCACCCCCACCCGATCTCTTCAGCCCCATTCCAGTCTGCTGCTTCTCTCTTCTCTGCAAATAGCTAGGTTGTGAGGTTTTACAAGGGAGAATGGTGACTTGACTTGTAAAGCGACGTAAGATGTAATAATGAAAACAAATAAGAAGCATATTTATGAGTCCCTTGTACCCGGAAATCTTTTATATTTCATGAAATTGTGGAGAACTCTTTATATTTACACCAATAAACTTTAACATGGCACATGAAGATTTAATTTTTTGACATTAATGATTCACATAATGTCAAAAGAGGAAGATGACAGGTCCTTCCAAATCCATATATATATATATGCATACACGAAATAATTTCCAAAGGTTGTTTTTCTTCTCTTCTCCAATTGAATTTTACCAGAAATTAGCTTAGTTCTATCACTTAATAACCCTGCTGGCATCCGATGAACTCATTGCAAGATGCAAGAGCACTTTGAAGCCTAAATTCAAAGTTGGGCCAACTGGATTGATTGTGTTTTGTCTCTTCTTTTCACCCTTTTCGTTAAAAGTTTCCTCACTTCTCACCTTACAAGTTTGACTAACGAGGGGCTTTATGAGGAAAAGAAGGACTGCTTGGTTCAGCACTACATCTCGCTACAGCTATTCTACACACAATTTTCGTAAAAATTTGGAGAAGGTCGGTGACTCATTGTCGTTAAGGGTTGATGTAATAACTTGACAAGGTTTTGATCGGTCCAACTTTGCAAGGCCACATGCTGAGGCCTCAATGATTCATTGAAAACCAGTCAATTAATTTTACCGGTTTACTCTTTCTTTCGTTTTTTCGTTTTCTCCCCAGCATGGGTTTTCTGAAGTTTGAACATTCCTGTTGGAAAAGAGTCAATGGCATCTGGATGTGGTCCATAATCTTCAATCTGATAAATGACTCTGACAATTCATATGTCCAATTGCCTACTCTCAGGACTTTTAACATTTCCATAGTATAAGAATTCATATGCAGTGTAAAGTGATCGCCACTGTAGGTATCCTAGATTCATTGTTCAATAAAGAGAGATTTTTCACTGTAAATTAAAGAAAAAAAAAAATCTACGTATCAGTTATAGGCAGTGATCTGCACAGCATTTGATACGCGAAAAGGCGAAAACTAGCACGTTGTAGCTTGTCAAGTATGCAACACTTGTTTTGCAAAATGAAGATAATCCAACTGGTACCCATGTTCCCCATTAATTAGACGTGGGATCCAGGGGTATTCATCACCAATTAAATGTTCAACCATTCCAAATTATTTCTCTGGAAACCCAAATCCCAGCATTAAAGCATCCATCCAAAAGTTTTATTTATTATGTAAGAAAATGGTTCAAACATCTAATCTAAGTAGTGCCAAGACCATCACCAAATTTTCACCCAATGCTAAAACTTATCATCTTAACCCTTCATTTCACAGTTCAATCAAGAGATCAATAGTTATACACCTGTATTAATTCTACCAGAACTATAAACATGCGTACCCTATTACTAATTACTTTTCTATATTAATTCTCAAAATTATTGTGCTAATCAATCATGCCTTGTTCATGATCAAATTTCCTAAGAGAAGCTCTCTCTGTTTTTTTTCTGGGTCTAATTGGTAGGTTCCGGTTATGGATATGCTAGCTCTGCTCTTTCTTCTGTAACTTCCCAAGTCAAAACTCCAAAAGCTCTACCCGTTAAACTAGCTGGCAGTTTATTCTCACAAGAAACTCTTACACAAGTGAAGTGAAAGTGAAAACGAACCTCTGATTCTGATGTATCTTTTGTTTTTTTTTTTCTAATTTTCTGAAATAATCAAATCTATGGCCACAGATAAATAAACGTGGTTTTGGTTATAATTTTTGCCAAAGAACATCAGCGTCACAAGAGTTCACCCCAATAAAGAAACATAACCTTTTCATTGGGATCGAAATCAGTTCATGCTCAAACTTTGATTGGTACGACTGATCATACAAATTGACCTCCATAATTCATCTGGATTGTCTTAAAAGTTGCATAGCAGCCACAACAAAGATGATGAAAGCTGGATTACTGTCTTTGATCGGGAAACATTCACCGCTCTAAAAGGCACAGCCAGGCAGATTAATAAGATTGCGAATTAAACAACATCAGTTCGTTGAAATAATTAACTGATACAGAATGATCATCCTTGTAGCAAAGCAGATGCGATAGGATTATAGCTTGAAAATGATGAATTTGGTCGACTGGAGGACAAAGAAAATATAAGAGAGCAGAAATGATTGTTTATAGAAAGTTAAAAACCAAACTGATTAGCTTTCGGTCTTGCAGTCCCCATTAGTTAAACACACAGCATCATTGTGATGATTTTGGTTAATTAAGCTCCCCACCATTCATGCTATTTTCTTACTTATGTACAGATCATGAAAGCTCCAATTTATAACTTGGTTTTGATGAGATTGAGTTGACATAAAAAGGGTAGATTTGTGCATCCTCATGCCAGTAATTACTACTTCTTTCTATCAAAATAGTATTATAGTGTGGATATCAATATCATACACTAGTAAAAGCTTATTACAAAGGATAATCATCCTCTAGTAATAGAATCTGGACTAACTGACTAGACAGAAACCAAAGAAAATGGAAAAGACAATGACAAGAGAACAGAGCAAACAGTCGTGGCTGCCCCAGAATGGCCATAAGAAGACATTCTAGCTAGTATATTGCCACGATGCGTCAACAATGACCTTCGACAAACGCCCAAAAGCTTTGGGAGTACATGGTTTGTCCTTTCCTGCTTTCAAGCAGATAGGCATGCTCGCTTGCTTAATGGCCATTCTGATGTAAACTCATGGAAGCTGCTTATCAACTGCTCATGGCTCATTGGTGCCGACTGGTGGGGCTAGTCATCATCTTTAAGCATGGATTATCTTTCATCTTAATATAAGTAAAAAATTTATTATTAGATTATGAAATGGCAAATTCTAGATTTTCACGTGGAATAGTTGAGGTAAGGCATTGGAATCATATATTGATACTAAAATGCTACAAACAAGTAATTAATGATGTTAGAGAAGACGCAGACCATTGATTGGTTGACAATCAATTGTGGGTGAGAGTTAAACTAACCAATTAACTAATAAGAACTCAGTCTTAATCAGTGCAAGTGCATGCATAGCGTGACACTCAAAACTTAAACAGATTTGTCCAATTCCTGGAAGGAAATAGAGAAAAATTAACTAAGACGAGTTTGATTGCGACCATTTAGTTTCAAAAGCAGTGGATAGAACGACAATGATGATGATGACCAGCTTGGTGTCATTAAACCCTTTTTTTTGGCTCAAATAAAGCCCCAGCAGCACCTCAATAATTAACAGAAGAAGGAAAACCATTCCAAGTAATAATGAAAGTGATTGTTGGAAAATAGCTAAGCAGCATTGTTACAGATCATATGACAAATCATGTGATCGGGTTTGGGAAATAAGGTGCTGTGTCTCCTACCACCATGGAAGTGGGCACATGTTTAATAAATTTGCCCTCTTGGATAGCTTTCGGTTTTGTGCCTTGTGCCGTGTGGACCTCAAAGTTTTGCTCTTTTCTCATGTTCTTTTCTGTCTGGTCAAATCGTTATTCTTCATTGTTTTTCCTTCTTCCTCTCTTCTTTTTTCTCCCATCAGCTACGAACTTGGTGCAATCAGTTCTAAACCAAAGTGATTCACTGGAAATTTCGTGATCGTCGTAAATAAAGAAAGTCAAAAGGAAAGGAAATTATGGTCTACAAAGTCAATGCAATTGTTCCTGAATAGTAATCTCTTTATCAAACCTTGATGATTAAAGTTTCAGTGGCATGACCCAAATCATTGTAGCATGTGTTGGTGGTCGACGCATTCCTTAAAAGTGCAGTCTCGATCAAATAATTAGATTTAATTTTATTTTTCTGACATAAAAAAACTTATCTAAACTGTACATTTCTTTAACATACGAGAATTACTACTGCTAGAATGGCAGATTATCAAAAGCCAAAGCCTATAATTAAGTTCGTAGTTCAAGAATTGCACAGGTGATGAAATTAAGTGAACCGATATATAAAAGATATTGCAAAATTCTGCTTGGCAATTAAAACCGACGTTCAATCCAAGGAATTAGCTTGCTTTTTACTGTCTGCGGACTGTGTGGCAGAACTGGAATTGAAGTGGGTCATTCATTCATTTATTTTTTTCTTCAAAGTGGACAAACAAAAAGGAGTAAGACAAAATTGTGAGTCATTCCAAGTTAGAAATAAAGGAAAAGCGTGGTTGCAATTTTCCTACATCGCCTAAATGTTTTAACTGGCACATGGTCATGGATGTGTACACTAGTCCTTGTTTGGAAACAAGAAGTCAAACCTCTTTCTTCTTCGGCCTCTTCTTCCATGGGAATCAAACGCAGTGCAGGAGTTTGTGCAAGGGAACAACCATGAGTGCTGGGGACCCCAAAAGACCAAAAGAAGATGTGCCAAAGTGACAAAAATGACCAAGTGATCTTCTTTAATTCAAGTTTAGAATTCCTGGTTCAAAGAGAAAAGGTATCCAAAGCCACTTATTTTTATGCTATAACCTATGCACTCTGGTCATTTTAAGAGTTAAAATGATTTGATTAAAGAAAGAGAGAGTCAAGGAATCTTCCTCATTTTCAGTGTCCTTTCACTAGTGACTAATCAGGGTGAAGAACATTGAATCCACCCCTTTCCCCTTCCGCTAACTTGACATAAAACCTCAACCAGTAGATATAAACCTAGTCATTTCTTTGTTTTTTTCAAGCAATTGAACTTCATTCAACTAATAAAACCAGGCATGCTTTGGATTATGTAATGTCCATCAGTGAGCTGTGAATTCCTTTCGTTTCAATTTGAGAAAAATATGGGCAAGCTTCAACAAAAGAGTGGCAGAAGTTTTCCTTACAGTACTGTGTGCTTAATCAGCCCATTGAAACTGTGGGTCATACGAACTAATCTCCAATGTTTTATCACTGTATAAGCTGGTTATACATACAGTAAGAACATGTGAAAAAAAGGTACATACATATTTACCCAAAATGCAAAATAAATATTTACGCTACACAAGCATGTCGCTGACACGACATCAACTTAATTTCTGACAATTTTTTAACTGTTCGATTACAAATAAGTAAATTCTATGTCGCGGAAGTGAAGAAAGGGAGGGGAACATGAGTTCAAAAGTGCATAATCAAAGTGAAAGAGAGAAACGGGGAAAGACAGCAGTCCTCTCACGGTATTCACTCCACAGTTCACAAGGTCGGAAAGTCAGAGTAGGCACGCACACGACATCATATTCAATAGCCGATTTGCCAATTTGCAAAACAGCAGCGCTTGGATTCAAACATATTAAAGATTTAACGCCACCAAATAAATGTACTACTACTACTACTAACGTGGTCGCCTTCCTTATTTAATGTTGTTGGGTGATTTATCCATTGAACAACTGTCGGTGGATTTCCCCTTCTCCGTGTGGTCCTTCTCCTTCATTATCTTCTGCTCAATTTATTTTCTTATTACATATATATTTGCTTCCCAATAAATGTTTAAAAACACCTTTTAAGATTATATTTTAATATTTCTTATTAAATCAATTTTCAATTTAATGGAAGAAAATGTTATTTAATATGATAATCTGAATGAATATTTTCAGATACATTGGTTTTAATTTAAGAATTTGACTTTATTTGGCTTTTTATAAAAAAAAATTCAAATAAGAAGGAAAAAAAGCACCGATTATATTACAAATAAAAAGGAAAAAGCTATAGGTTGTAAAATTCAACGATTAATTAATGTTGGGGACAAAAGAGAAAAAAGGGAAAACATCTAATATATTGTTTGCCTGAGGTTGAAGATTATAAAGGAACTACAACAAGAAAAGTTTCCCTCTCTTTACTCTAGGGGGCTTTTTCTCTTCTTTTTCGATAATTTTAATCAAATTTTGGTACGTCATTCTTACGTCTTCACTTTTCATCTGGTTTTTTTCCTTCCCCAACTACTGGTTTTTCAAGGTGATGGAAAAAGAAAAACGCACACAAAAGCTTGATGAGAGTTGGTGGAGGAATTTCTCATGCTGTGTACCTAAACAGCACATCTTGTTACTAAGTATTCATGTCTTCAGCCTTCTTGATCTGTATCATTAGGCTTCCACTGTTTTGTTAGGAAAGTCTTATATATATCCAGTTCATCTATATAGTTTATTCATATGCACAATTTTCCCCAATCCGGTGGGCTTCAGAGGTGGAAGCTTCGTTTCCAGAACTACTCTGTTTGGTTAATCATATCAAATATTTCCTTTTGGGTTTCCTAAATGATGGCCCGTGACTTCTTCTCCCCAAAACTTTGCCTCTTTACCAGAAATAAAGTAAAGTTTTAAGTAAAATTTAGACAAATACTCTTATTTTGTTTGTGTGTGTGTGTGTGTGTGTCGTTTTCGTCTCTTTACAAGTCCCACTTTAATTTTTGCTGTGGATTTCCACTAACCAAATGTGTTGAAGTAAAGCCTCTGATATAATTGGATGATGTGGAAAGGACCAAAAAGCATCTCAGCCAATGCTTGCTTATGGATCCATAGAAGGTTGGAGAAGGGATAATCTAAAGGAATAGAACAAATGATAATTACTATTAATTTATTAATATATCTAATCCATATATATATATTATTGTTTTTTAAAGGATAATTTATAGTATATGTTACAGCTTACCCTATAGTTTTCATGCAAACATGACTGAACTTGGGATTCTGTTAGAAAAGTCGGATTGGGGTGTAATGGTATAAATTCTTCTTGTTAGATGATTTTGGCATGATCATCTTCACGAAAATCACTAAATTATGGTCTGCTCGATTACTTCCTTCAAAAGAGAGCATAAAGCAAACACCATAAGCACCTACTTTTTTTTTTTATTGAGTTGACATGCTACAGTTTAACAAACCATTACAGAGTGTTCTTCATCGATGTACCTTGTAGGCTAAGCAACACATGAACCTGTCTCTCCGCCTCCTTTCTTTAATTAACTTCTTCTACCCTTTGTTCAATTGATCTTAATTCAGCCAATAAATATAATTATACAAAAAAAGAAAACTAAAATTTCCATAGAAGGAAGAAGAATCGAAATCAAATTCTCGGACTTAAAGGTGTCTATGGCTGGCTTGAACGTGAAGAGATTCGGTTCTTGCTTTTCTTTCCTTTTCCCATCAATAAAGTCAATTATTTCCTTTGATTTCCTATTAATTTTGTTTCTATATTTGAAGTTGTGGACTCTAACAATTCAAATAAAAATACAAAAAATCTTTCTTAAAGGTGCCAACCCTGTACGGCACACATAGGCCGTCATTTCGGCTTCTTAACCCTAAACCTAAATTTATGTCTATAAATACGGGTAATAACTTAGCAGTCAGCAGCTCGGCCCCCAGGGAAATTATCAAACACAAGAATTTTAGCTGATCGACTAAAGAAGGTACGTATACTTTTTTTTTGTCTTTTTAGTACAAAATATACTATATGTTCTTGAATCCCCTATTTCTTTTCCTCAAAGTACACTGCCACAATGTGCCATAAAACAGGTCACAGAGGAGTTTATATTGTCTAAAGCTAATACATCATCAAAGGCTACAAAATCAAATTGGCATATACTGTTCTACAATTCATCTCTTTTTGTTGTTTTTCCTTGAAGTAATTCAATGCCCCCTACTGATTTCTCAATGCTAGATTTATGTGGTTAATTTATTCTGTTTGTATGCTGATGGCTGTGCTAGCTTTAGTCCCACTTAATTGTATTAATTTGGTACATAGCCTAACTCACAGCATTAAACTTAAATACACTATACCTATTTATAATATTTATATTTGCATTCTGTGTGGAATAAGATTGACATCAGATCTTGGTCATTAGAAGAAAAGGGATACGCTTGATTAAGAGAGAAAAGCACATATATGCCTAAAAAAAACCAATAAGCTAATTAAGAAAAAGATTAAATCCTAACTACTGGCATAAGCATGTCAGAAAAGAGCTTTAAGATTCTGAGATTTCTGTTAAGTTCAATCATGTTTACAACTAACTGACAATACATGAATCACAATCCATTTATATAAAGAAAAAAACCCTACAAATCCACTTATTAATTAAACTTGTTAACTAAGTTTTCATACTTAACTGCTTAAAAGCAAACAAAAAGTTCTCGCAACTTTCTTTCTTAATCATTTCTCCATCGATTCCTTAACTCATCAGATAAGTAATTTTTATTTTATTATCATCCACTTTTCAAAATCTAAAGAGAAAAGTTAAAACAAAATTACAACTTACACATTTATTTTTCCTTTTTTTAAAAAATTTTTCTAGTCCATCCCAGTGGGCAGAGAGCTGAGAAAGTAGTAAGTAGAGGACAGCTCATGCTTTCGACATAGACTTCACACCAACCTTCTCTGTTACTCTCTCACATCCCCCACTCCATCTATTTCCTTTTTATATAACTCCACGCTCTTACTCTTTATTTATGTACATTCACATACTGCCTTAGCTCTTCATGTGGTAGTAGTAATATTTATATCCTTTCACCACCACTCACCCCTTTCCTTTCTCTTCCTGCTCACTACACTTGCAAAGTTGCTGACTGATTTTGCAGCTGCTTCGGCACAGAAAGAGCAATGGGATACGATAGGCTCCGACCATCCGAACCTGGAGGCTCTGAACTTCCTCAGCTACAACAACCACCTCATGAAGAACCCAAAGCTAAAAGCAACAAGAAAAAGCTTGTTATAGTTTCAGTTGTTGCCCTGGCTATGATCATTATCTCGGTTGTTTGTGCTGGGCTCGTAATTGGGCTCCGTGAAGGAGGCGCCGACCCAGTGGGCACCCAAATCCGCCGGAAGCCCACCCAATCGATTTCCAGGACGTGTGGCAAAACTCGGTTCCCCAACCTCTGCGTCAACTCGCTCCTGGACTTCCCTGGCTCACTCACTGCCAATGAGCAAGACCTCGTCCACATTTCCTTCAATATGACGCTGCAGCACTTTAGCAAAGCTCTTTATACGACCACGTCCATCTCCTACGTTCAGATGGATCCACGCGTACGGTCGGCATACGACGACTGCCTCGAGCTTCTTGAAGATTCCATCGACGCCCTCTCCCGTTCCCTCTTCTCCGTCGTCCCTTCTGAGGACGGCAATGCTAATAATAATAATGTTAAAGCCGGGACAAATCAGGACGTGATGACGTGGCTTAGCGGCAGCGTTGACAAACCAGGACACGTGTTCGGAGGGATTCGAGGGAGTGAGCGGGGCGGTGAAGGATCAAGTGGCAGAGAAAATGAAGGACTTGTCCGAACTCGTGAGCAACTGCTTGTCGATTTTCGCTGCGAGTGGCGGAGACGATTTCGCCGGAGTGCCGATACAGAACAGGAGATTGTTGGCTACGGATGACGACATATCGGGAGAAAATATCGATGACGAGCATTTCCCGAAATGGCTGGGGAGGAAAGAGAGGGAGCTGCTGAACGCTCCCGTGTCGACGATCCAGGCAGACATCATCGTTTCGAAAGACGGAAACGGCACCGTTAAGACGATTACCGAGGCGATTAAGAGGGCGCCGGAGCATAGTACTCGGCGGATCATCATTTACGTGAGGGCAGGAAGGTAAAATTGCGGTGATAATAAAGATCCAAGTTTTGCTGGCGACAGCTTTTTCCCCCGTGGCCTTTTCTGAAATCACTTTTCCATATATATTTTCCCTCCCATTTTGGCTACCAGCCTTTTATAACGTAAAATGACGAAAGTAGCCTTGAAGTATTGCATTCTTTGCGGTTCGTTACCGAACCCTTTTAATCTAATTAATGATGGCAATTTTTGACCTTCGCAATATAATCATAATAAAAATATATTAGTATCAATCATGTGAATATGATAATATTATTCACGTGAAATGGTTTTTTGGTTAGGGTCATTGGGTGGGTTGGCATTTAGTGGAATACTTTTGGGAAAATTTTCTTTTTACTTGTTCTTTAAACATTTTCTCGGAAAGTAAATTAAAAATTGACTTGGAAATTGCAGCTGTGTGGAAATGGAAAAAGTTAAATTACTTTATTACTGCTCATTGACAGGTACGAAGAGAGTAATTTGAAGGTGGGGAGGAAGAAGATCAACTTGATGTTCATAGGAGACGGCAAGGGTAAAACAGTGATTACCGGAGGAAAAAGTGTATTTGACAACATGACGACATTCCACACTGCAGCCTTCGGTAAGTTTGTTTTTCTTACGCTAGAGTCGGTGAATATATATATATAATATTATTATTATTTTACTACAAATAAAACTCCTTAAGAAAAACCATTGGACCCCAAACCATTCACCATGGCATGAATGTTAAGAAGTTGCACGTGGGCTGTTATTACAGAAAGCCAAAGCAACTTCATCTTATCCGGTATCTGCTTACTTCTCCGTCCATAGCATGGAAATTAAAATTACCCTTCTAAAATGCCCGAAAACAGAAGAGTTTTTTTTTTTGTTGTTGAAGGAAATCGTTGGGAAATGATTGATTGGAATAATAACATTGCTTAAGCTATGTTTTGTTGATTTGCCACTAAATTAGTATTGAGCCTGAAGCTCATTGGGAATAATCGGAGTGATGTAATTCCTCATATAGTCCAAAACTGGATATGTGGCTACAATCTAGAGCTGAAAGAGTGACATTATTCGAGGTGGGTCATGGCTTATCCCCTCTCGCGAATTTGCATAGTATCATTGTTAAATAATCAGCACTTTTTAGTTTAATAATCCCATCCTGATCGAACATTAATTAATACTAATGGGATATCATGTTTGCATCATTTTCTGAGGAAGTATTCATCGGTAGTTTAATGTTTTCTTTTTTCAGCGGCAACTGGAACTGGTTTTATTGCAAGGGACATGACATTTGAGAACTGGGCCGGACCAGCCAAGCACCAGGCGGTGGCACTTCGCATTGGGGCAGACCATGCCGTGGTCTACAGGTGCAACGTCATTGGATACCAAGACACCTTATACACTCACTCCAATCGCCAGTTTTACCGCGAATGTGACATATACGGGACGGTGGATTTCATCTTCGGTAATGCCGCTGTGGTACTCCAAAACTGTACCATTTACGCCCGGAAGCCCATGCCCCTCCAGAAGAACACCATCACGGCCCAAAACCGAAAGGACCCCAACCAAAACACGGGTATTTCCATCCATGCGTGTCGGATC
Source organism: Theobroma umbraticum (assembly GCF_002168275.2). NCBI lineage: Eukaryota > Viridiplantae > Streptophyta > Magnoliopsida > Malvales > Malvaceae > Theobroma > Theobroma umbraticum. Next base: position 5,914,808 of record NW_018397254.1, on the reverse strand, counting down.
CTACCCACGCAGGACCTCGCGGCAGCCAACGGAAGCTTCCAGACTTATCTAGGACGTCCGTGGAAGTTGTACTCCAGGACTGTGTTCATGTTATCGTACATGAGTGACCACATTCACCCTAGGGGATGGCTGGAGTGGAATGCTACGTTTGCCTTAGATACACTATACTATGGCGAATACATGAATTATGGGCCGGGCGCGGCAGTTGGGCAACGGGTCAGATGGCCCGGGTTTAGGGTCATCACTTCAGAGATTGAAGCAGGCAAATTCACCGTGGGACAGTTTATTTATGGATCGGCATGGTTACCGTCAACTGGGGTTGCTTTCTTGGCTGGCCTACAAGTTTAAAATTTTAAGTATTTCTTACCCCTTTTTCTTTTTCTTTTTTAGTGTTTAATTGTATGAAATATAGTTTTTATCTTTCTAATTTTTTTCATGATATGGTAATAAGGCTCGCCTGTTCTCTTTGATTTAACTCCAAACATGTTATAGAAGCCTAGAGGCTTAAGAATTACTACTACTGATGCTACTATATTACCTTTTTTTAAAATTTTGTAATTATAAATTCCATACGCAGTCAAAATGGTGTTGTAATAAGGAAATGATGTTGCATATTGTTCTTCGTTTGGACTGTTTTGTCGCCTTGGTGGGTTGTTGTTGCCGCATCTTTACTGTGTATGTGTGGCTCAGGTTTATTTTAAAATTATTGGTGTCGGTGACGGTGAGTGACTGACTTACAAGAAATAAATGTGGAGCCACTCCATTGTTGATTTGTTGGTCATTAAAGCAAGCCCATGGGCGTTGAGCTCGACCCACAGGTTCGTGCACCCGGAATTTAAAACGATATTGCCCCACTGCACCTGGGTCCATCCTAGACCAGCTGTGGCCTTCTGCACCTGGGTCCCATTCTAGACATGTGGCTGGAAACTACCCGAATGCCTGTAACTAGTTGCCAATAAATGAGTTCTAATTCGACTTTCACCTGTAGATCGGCAGAGGAAATGCCAATAAACTTTATCCACCCTGGTTTTGATGAATGCCAGGCTCAATGGGGTAAGTGTCCATCGTTTTTTGCAACACTGCATCCAGCTACTTTTCACAGAGTATTTTGTTCTTTTGTTGAGGGGACAAATAAAAAAGCAAGTTTGGCTGCGTACAAGACTGGAGTTAGGCAGCAAAAGTGCAGCTAAAAAGCGATGGGTGCGAAGCCAGCTGTTGTCAGGGGAGGAGCCTCCTTGTGGAATTGGGGGTGCGGGGCGGGGCCATGGCCTCACAAAATTTTAAAATTTTTTTACATATTAAATAAATTTTTAAAATTTTTTTATACATTTTTGTAATAAACTCTTAAAATAAATTTTTATCTAATAATTAATACAAATAAAATAATAAAATAATTTTATATTCCTATTCAATTTTAAATTTTTTTAATTTATAATTTTATTTATATGTTTTATATTTGTATAAGTTTTCTTTCATAAATTTATATAATCCATCAATCATATTTTCTTTTCTTTTTTATTATGTCATATGTGAATTTTATTTTTTACTTGTCATGTTTTTTTTTTTTGTGAATTTTATTTTTTATAATTTAAATTTTTAAAAATAAATAAATTTTTATATAATTTTTAAATATAAATTACAATGTTGTACTGTTTCATAAAATTTTATCAATATAGTATTTTTTATTTAAAATAACTAATATATCTCAATATATATGTTATAAACTTTAAGTAAAAAGGGTATACATATAAATTAATAGAATAAAATAATTATATTTTTAATATAATTTTATTTATTATATTTATTTTTAATAGCTTTCAAAATCATTTTTTAAATTTAATAATTAATTTTATTCTTCAAACTGTTTGATAAAATTGAAATCATTATGTTGAGTATACTACTAGTAAAGCTCAACAAATAAATCTTAAACTACTATGTTAAGCCTATAAAATTTACAAAAAAGAGAGAGTAAAACTACTAATTCAAATTCATTAAATTTTAATATAAGTCTATTTTATTATAATATATTATATCTTAACAGTTTAAACCTAATAGTTTATCAAAGTATATTATATCTCAATGGTTCAATTCAATAACTTAATATGTTAATTAGTAATTTAAGAGATAAATAAAAAAATAAGAATAGAGTTAAGACATACAAAGTAAAAAAATAACTCATTTTATTGTTTTATTTAATTATATATATAAATGACACCCTCATTACTAATAATATATATTTTTTATATTTAATATTTTTAAATTTTATTTAATTTTTTAAATAAATAATAATTAAATTATATATAAAATTCTCTTTTTAACTATTAAATATCTCTTTTTGTTCGACTCTCCACCCTTGGTTGTGGAATAATTTTGATTCTAGATGGCGTCCTTGGCGCAACCAGGCCTCGTCTTATGTCACATGACCGATCTCTCAGTTATCGTATCATCCAAAATCGTAATACCAGCTTTCAACTATAACAGCGTCTAATCCAGTTGTAGTAGTTACATCGCTTCTCAGACAGTCTCTGGCAAGGGCAGAGCAGCAGCCCCAAGGTCTTCCAGAAGAGCCTTAGGAGATGGGTGAATCTGGAGATAGACCCTAGATAGGCTGGAGACCATCATCTGAACCCTCCAAGCAAATGAACTACCACTGGAAGTCTGGAATTGCTCATACGAAATAATAATAACAATGAACACCATTTCAAAGTATTGTGCTAACCAGATATGGAATGCTGCTGAAACTCAGGGTAGTAAGCGCCCATTCTATTTTGGGCACAAAAATTGAGTAGTAAGGGTCAAGGAGAAGCCAACTCCAAATATTTGAACTATTGGGGCGGGGACTAAATAAAGAGAATAAATGAAAAGATAAAAAAGAAAAGAATAAGAGAGTGTGTTTACTATTATTCACATAGCTATAACCAAACAACTAAAATCTCCAGAATACACTCTCTTCTTGGATACATTGCCTTAAGGCATTTCCAGGTAATAGACTATGGTTCAAAGATGGGCTGCAAAGGGAAGTTACATGTATGAACAAAATGAAACAGATGATGGAGACACAAGTTCCAGCAACAACCCAATATTACACAGAACTTATGCAGACCATTTAACAAAAATATGGAGTACCATCATCCTTCAGCGATAACTCTGCAATGTGGCAAATGCAGATGTGCAAAGCTACCTAACCAGTCACCTCAGGGCTTATGAGGTCAGTTCGTCAAGATGCTGATCCATGATTGATGCCACAGCTTCAAAAAATGCATCATCACTCATTCCACGAAGCACAGCTTCCTCAGCTTCTCTAACAATCTGCTCAATTACTGACTCCTCTTTCAGTGTTTCCCTGCACATGATTCTTCCAATAACATAGGGTGTGAGTCCTCTCTCTGCACCTTTCTTTAGAAGCATGGTGGAAATGCAAAGGGTGCGGGCACACTTAGGTGGCATGTCCCAACCATGAAACTTCAAAAGTTCAATGTCTTGTTCAGCATCCAGTGACTTAATATAATTGACGACACCAGGGCTATAAGGTTCATGAGCTTGAGGCCAGTAAAGCCAATCAAATGTACAATCTTCAAACTGCAGCAATGAGGAGAGCAATCATAAGGTGATGAAAATGAATGCTAAAGAAGCTCTAATCTCTCGCAATAAGAGTTGATACAAACTAGGAACGGTTGACAAATCTCAAGAATTTCTGAGTGAAGAAGAAATTGACAAAAAATTGCTATTTTTTCAGACAAAATTTGGGTTGCAAAACAGCTTTTTCATTTGGAAAGCTAGATTTCTTGCAACTTCAATATAGAACCACAAGTTCAAGTGATGACATGTTCAACAACATGAAAGCCACGCATTTGCATAACTATAACCGTTTTATGTTTTATGGACATTAGATCACCAGACAGCTAAACTAGAAACTCCTTTTGAAATTTATGACTATAACTGTGTATGTGGCAAACACAAGAATTAGGAGAAAGGCAACAAGCAATTTCTTTCTTAACATGAAGTCACAGACTTAATTGTTGCACTTTGTCTTTGAACGTTAAAATGTAAAATGCTTGCTGCAAAGCAATAAATTTGAAACATGGAGAATGAGGTGAGCAATCAATTCTCTGCAGGGAATAAAACTCTAACAAAATCCTGCCAACTAAAGAAATAAGCAAGTTAGACTCTTACACTCTCAGGTAGGCAGTAGCCATGATCAATAGGAACAAGAGAAACCCGACCTTCCTTGCAATTTCTTGTAACCAGTATGTTTCCAGCATGTCTATCTGCATTTGCCAACCTTATGTCCAACACAGAGATCTTGTGCACCTCATCCACTGGGAACGCACGAGGGCCCATATCTTCACAACTTCCAACATTGTTAACAAACATCTGCAGTGACCCAATCTTAATGTTCTTGGAATCATACTCATAACCTTCTGGATAATTAAATCCTTTATGCAAACATTTAACCATCACTGTAGGAGGAACCCCAGCAAACCCCTTTCCTCCGCTATCAAATGAATGAGGTCCAGCCATCGGATGATCCAACAAGTAAGCTGCAACTTCCCTCAGTGCACCTTGTCCTACACGTGTGCCTTTCTTCAACCCTTCGCCATCTAGTGACAAGGGGAGGCCCTGTGGGTTATTTACAGCCATTGGCTCTTCATCAATAGGCTTGAAAACTGAGATATACTTCTGACCAGATGAATCTTGCATGAAGTAAGCTCCACCTGACCCCTCTGATGACCGAATAGGCTTATTGCCTCTCTCTAATCCATCAAAAGTTAAGTCAATTAGTTCCTTAATAACTAATGGCAATTCAATCTTGGAATTAACAACCAGCGGCTCCAAAATGAAATCTCTCTGCAACAGCTTCCTCTCCATGACCCGATGTTCCTGACAGAGTGTGACACCCTGATATTGTCCCACTGCATCTGGTTTCCCCTCATTCAAGTTCAGTTCCTCAATAGAAACTTCAATATCTTTTTCAATAGGTACAGCCCTTAATTTAACAGACTTTCGAACCAGCAAGTGAATCACAGCATCATTATTTTTGCAGATATCAGTAATTAGTCTCTGATCTTCAAGCTCCTCACCGTTGCATACCAGTTCTTGATCCTTGAGATTAAGAAATCCTTTTCCCTTCTTAGCAATTTGCTGCTTCACATAACCCATATTTCTACCCCTCGCAATATGAAACCCAAACTCCTTACCACATACAGTCCTAACAGTGATTGCTTGGAGATCTGAAAGCCTTAACACCAGATGCAATACATTCCCATCAGCAACACCATAGTCCCGGACAAGAGAATTATTCCGAGCCAGTTCTCTCCCTTGAAAAACTAGCTTCTGCTTCCTCATAAAAAAGCCTTTTGAATTCTGAATCCTCAGCTTCACAGAAGCAATTGAATCTGACTCCATTACACGCATAGGAATGACAGACCCTCCAACAGAGAGAAAAATTAAGATCGAGTCACTCAAAGTCTGAACATATCGGTGCACAAAATTTCCAGGGAAACTCAGAGACTCTTCAATTACTGGGCTTAAAGCTACACTGGCAATTGACATTGTCTACCCTATAGAAAGTTCTATGAAACTAGGCACTTCGAAAAACCAAATTCCATTAAAAATCCTCGAACAATGCAGCAGATAAATTCGAAAAAACCTTTAGCCAGAAACAGTCAGATCTCATAGTAAGGATCCAAAGAAGTCCAAGTTTATTCCAAGGATAGAAGAAGAGCTAAGGATCTATTTCACTCCCCAGTTTCTTTGGAATATAAAGACAGTCCAAGACCTTCACTGCAATTTCAAATGCAAACTCCCTACAATACACCAAATAAAGATGTAATCAGATATCACAAAAAACATCAGCCAGCATTTGATTACCGATAGATCAAAACAAAAGTAAAACACTAATATAAACATCCAGAATTAGAGAATCAAACATTAATCTCAGTACAAAAGAAACCAAAGGAGATTCTTTTTCTTCAAAATAAGAAAACATTGATTCCTTTAATTTCTTCACTCTATTCTCTTGTCAAAACCAATAATGATAATAATACCTCTAAAAAATAATAAAATTAAGACTTTAAATTTCATACTCTGCTATTCTGATTTTTTTTAAAAAAATTTATTCAGATTTTCTTATTTCCAAACAAATAATAACTACTACATAAAAAAAATAAAGTTAATAAAAGCATCCATTCCTGATATACTCTGTTAGATACTAACATACAAAACCTAATTATACTAAAAAAAAAAAGGAAAAAGGAACCTTGGATATTCTATAATTCTCGCTCACAATTCTCAGTAACCAAAGAGAAAATGTCTACAACATTAAATCTCGCAAAGAAAATCATGATTTTTCAAATTTTCTATCCGATCTCCTTATAAATCAAACAATCTGAAACACTTGAAGCAAAAAATAAACCATTTTGAAACATAAAAAATTAAAAATTAAATAAATAAGGCATCATCATATCGTAAAAAAAAGCTCAATAACGAAATGCAAAACACAAAACAGAAAAATTAAGTAACCAAAGGGGACTGAATCAACGATACGAAATTTAAAAAAAAAAAATGATGATCGTATTCGTACCTGAAGAAGAGAAAATGGAAGATTAAAACAAATGCTGGTACAGAAATGGTGAATTAGAAATGAAAGAGAAATTAAAGAAAAGCCGCGTCATTGATTGTTTCTTTCTTTCTTTCTTTTCAATTACTATTAGTTTTCCTTTCAAAAAGTTTTCTGAAAGTAATTTCTACGACTCTTCCTTTTCTCAGAGTCTGAACTCTTGAGTGAGAGAGAGAGAGAGAGAGAGTGAAGACAGAGTGGGGTTTTAGAGTGACTGAATTAAATCCGCCGGTCTATTTATCGTGTCGGACATAACGTATTTTCACGCTAGTTTCGGACGAGTTACTGACTAATTTACGGGGTTTTGTAATCACATATGCTGAAAGACTGAATTACCCTTAATCTGAGACACTGTGTTGGCCTGTGTTGCACAGGTCCTATTTCTACTTATTAGGCAACTCTGGATTGTTTCATGTAAAAGTATTTTTCTAATTGATGTTAAATATCATATATATATAGCCATTTTCTAGGCAGTTAATTTTTTATACCATTAAGTAAATTATTATTTTTTTCTTTTTTATAATTGTATTTGTACCTGGCTAGAAAAAATTTCAAATTTCTTAGTAACTGTGGAAGGGCGTTTCGGTAATTATGTTTCTTCATAGGATCTGGTGTGAAGGCCACGATATGTGCACATTTGAGTGGGACCGATCGATTGCTCCCACGTCAAAACCAGAAGAAGGGGCAAAAGTTGTATCATGTTTTCGTATGCGAGCCAACAGCTCCCTGCCATGTCATTAGCACATAACCTCATCGTTCAAATAGCAGAGTTTGAATTTTTCTTTTTTTTTTTTTTAATTAAAAAGGTCAAAAAGATGTTGCTGCCAGTATGTGCATGAAATTAACAAGAAATTTCATTCTAATTTGTTGATAATTTGTGTGCCGCACTCGGCACTCCCCTCTCGTCCCCTCGTACAGTTCGAGACAAAGATGAAAGGAAATTGTATATAGATTAGCAATAGACTTGTATGTTTGAAGCTACAAAATAGATAATAAAATCAACTTAATGGGAAGTTGCAAGTCTATGCAATGAGAGAGGCGTGTGGGCAAGCATGAACAGAAAGCATTCCAATGTATCTTATGCTGCACCTATTATAGTATCTTATGCTTCTCCTCCACTCAGCGACTAGACAAAACATAGCTAGTGCTAAGTCATTGCCACCCATTTCATGCGTTGATCAGAACTTGGCCATGCTACCCTCCTTCCTAAATACCTCTGTAGCTATGTTGACTGAAATGATGAAGTTGGGCCCCTGCAAGATATTCAACTCCACTCTCTCTGAACTCTATATTTTCCCTTTCAATAGAAAGCATCAGTCACACTTACTGGATCTTCATCAATACATAGCAATTGGCAGAGTACCAGCGTCTACTTTGCTCTATGTAAAGATTGATTGGCTAGATTATGAAATTGAAATTTTTTTAAAAAATAAAAAATACATGAGATGTTTTCCCAGATTTTTATAAAATTTCAAAAGAGGGTAGACAAATCTAACTCTCTTAAGAAGAGAAATGAACCCCACAGTATTCTCTTTCCTGACAAACAACACTATAGATGATGTATGAACAAGAAGTTACCTCACAAGCTCCTCTCTATGAATTCCCATATCCTCTCTTCCATATAAATTCGGTCTCTGTGACGGCGTGGCATGTGACGTTCATCTGGAAAAATCAACAGCTCATACAACTTTCTAGCTGCCACAAGAGCATTAATAAGCCTCGCCGTGTGCCTAAAATGTACATTTTCGTCAATCATGCCGTGTACCAATAGGAGCCTTCCTTTCATCGTATTCACATGGTGCATCACAGAGCCATACTCATAACTTTCAGCATCCTCAGAAGGCAATCCCATGTACTTCTCGGTGTAAAATGTGTCATATCCATCCCATGATGTAACAGGAGCACCAGAGACAGCGCATTGAAAGACATCAGGAAACCTAGCCAAGGTCACAGCCGAGAGATAACCACCATAGCTCCAACCATACAACCCAATATGGCCAGCTTTTGCTAGCCCTTTTTTAATTAGCCATTCAGCTCCAGTAAGCTGATCCTCAGCATCAACACGGCCAATGTTGTTTTTGAGACAGCCTTCAAACTTCAGTCCCCGTCTAGCTGTTCCTCTATTATCTAACTGCAAAGAGCATATGTCAGATGAGGAAGTAGAAAGACACAGAAGATGTAATAATGATCTTCATGAGCAGTTTGAAACATGACATCATGTTTGGGTCATGAACTTGCATAAGTGCGGTAAACTTCAAACAAATGAATATCCTAATCTAGAATAGCGTATTAGGAATTTAAATTTCCTTTAAGGAAAAAAAAATGATCAGGTACATAAGCTGTCAAGGCAGGAAATGCCAACCTTCCAAACTAAAATGCCTTTGCTCCTCAAGTATTGCGCTCTCATGTCAACTGTATTTATCCATGAATCACATACAAGCTGTACACTAGGACCACCATACACACTGATCAAGGTTTTGTACGGTGGAGGACCAAATCTTGCAGCATCAGGCTTATATAAAGCCCCATATAGCATGGTACCATCATTTGCCTGTATCTGAACTATCTCTGGAGGCTCAAGTTGAAGCCTTTTAAGCCTGGGAATGGTGAATGGTTGCTCATAAAGAGATATTATTACACTTCCATCAATCAAGTTGCAAAGCAAAACTCTAGGGGGAGAATTAAGAGAATCATAAATATCAACAAACTTCCGCATGTGGTGATCAAGCACAACCACATGTTTTCCCTTGCCATGAGTCAATCTGACGGGAGCTTGCAAAGTAGAATTTTCATCTGGGCATAGTCTAGTATAATAAAGGTGCGATTCCAAAGGTCCATCAAGAGTTCCAGTGAAATACACAAGCCCTGCAGCCTCATTTATACCAGCAATTTGTTCAACCATCCAGTCACCATCTGTAATGGGTCCTAAGCAAGTCCCATTAGCATCATGCAGATAAAGATGTCTGTATCCTGTTCTTTCACTTGCCCAGATGAACCCCCCAGAATATCTGGTGACTCCTTTGTCCAGAGGTGTAAAGCAGTCATGCAGATTAATCCAAGGTTTTAGTTCTTCGACCATGACAACATATTTTTGGCCGGTCTTGATATCAAACTTAAGGATCTTTAATTTGGAGTGAGACCTATTCAAGACTTGTGCTGTAAGAACATTTCCATGCATCCAGTTGACTCTGGCCAAATATTCGTCCTCGTAGTTTGATCCCCCACAGAAAAGATCCATCCAAGTGACAGGAGCACCAGCAGTGGAAACCACCCCAAGGCGAACTTTGACGTTTGAAGCTCCTGCAAAAGGATATGCATGGTCTTCCTCTGCCTCTGGACCAACTGAGCTTTTACCTTGATGCATAATTCTAAAAAGAGGTATCTCAGAATAATCAACCTCCGTAAATGCAATGAACTTGCTATCTAGTGACCACCAATACCCAGTTTTTCGATCCATCTCCTCCTGCAATCAGCGAAATTCCCAAAAGATGAGGGGGGAAAATTGACATACAAAACAGAGATATTAAAAAGACAAAAAAGATTGAATTCTGGTATCATTGGTAACTTGATGGCATTGGTTGTATGTCACTGAAAAGAAACTGTAAACTCTCTTTACAGTCAAGATCAGTAATTAGTTCCAAAATCATACTAGTCACTGACCAAATTTACACAACTATGCAAACAAAAGGAAGGAGATTGAAAGGAATTCTCACCTGAGCTATATACTCAGCAAGTGCATGAGTCTGCAATTCATTAAAAACAGTGTCAAATTCAAGATGAGAAAAAAAACACTAAACAAATGTCAAATGTTTTAAGTCTAACTTGCTTCATTTGCCACACCCACGTAGTAGATTGAAACCACATATAGATCAAAGAAACAAGCCAAAAACTTGACTGCCAACAAATTCAAAAGTCTTGTTGAATTGTTTTGACAATCTGGAGCTTAATGTATTCGAAATTATTGCACTGAATAGTTTTTATGAATAGCAGGAAAAGTTGTCAGATGATTTCTAAGCTGTATAATGTAGTTAATGAATTGGCATTGTGCCAGAGCAACTTTTACAGGTTGATCTGCTTCCTTACAGGCAGTGCTGCTATCAACAATCATTGCTCTGGCTGACAAGAAGCACCAAGGTAAAAGGAAAAGAGAAATTAAATAAGCATAGACCAGAGCAATTATTTGGACCCTAAGTAGTTGATCAACTGACTGGAGCAAAGTGGTATACGTATACCACTTGTTTCAAGTCATATATAAAGTGGCTTATTCTAGATGGCCCCCAAGACCTTGTATAGATTGCACCATTAAAAATTCACATACTTTCTCCTTTACACAAACTTTCCCCTCTCCCCCCAACCCCCTTCCCTTCGCAATCAGGGCCATACATGAGGAAAGAGAGAAAGAAAAGAAAACTTCTTGAAAATATATGAACATCCAGAGAAGTGAAACAATAAAATTCCACTGCATATAGATACGGGTAATATAAACTTACCAGAATGTCCCCATTGGCGCCAAATGTTAATTGTCTTTGTTCATTGCACAAGAGATTCAGAACATGCAGCTCATAATCTCTTATGTAAGCAAGCATAGTGCCATCTGGGGAAAGATGCGGATCGATGATTGGTGATGATGGCATGCTTGGAAGCTTGAGCTCTGGTTTTGAACCAGAAAACTCCTTGAAATAAATCTGCCAAGGAGAAGAAACCAAATTACCAGTGAAAACAAAATTTCTAATTTGTATGTCATTAGCAAGAATTGGATAAAGTGGTAGAAGATCTGCACGAAATGATTACATTGCAGAGAAATAATGCTATTTGGCCAGCTAATTCACACAACAACTGGGAATATTTAGTAATAACTGAAGCTAAAGTTGAATGTGGAGGGTATATAGTTTTGACCAGTTAGCGAGTGAACACAGTGCTGGAGGTATTAAAGTGGTGCTACAAAGGTTGAGGTGTGATGATAGTGTTTAAATTTGTTGTATCAGTATAAACAATGAGTATGAGAGAGTGAAGGAAATAACACAAGGGAACCTACTATCCAGCATCATGGTAGCATCTCTAATCCAGTATGCAAAATTGGCAAATTGTGGTCAATGAAGTATGAAGAAAAGGTATCAACTGACACAACCTCCACCAGTCCAAATTAGGAACAAATAAAGAAACACACTTCCTTCACCTCAATTATATGTTATTGCACTTAGAAACATGCCCTGATACCCCAAATTAAAAGAGAGAGGGAGAGAGGAAAACTTGAAGGCAGTACTCTGTTGAATGAGCGATATTACTGATATAGCAAAGTCACCCTCATTGGTTCGAGTAATTTTCTAAGTATATTTTAGATTACAACAAATTTTATCAAAAAACAAAAATCGAATGTCAAATTACTAAGACTTTGGGGAATAACTCTTATGTTTTGTAATGAAAAGGCTACAATAAATCATATGAGACACCATTTAAAGGATTAAACAATACAAGTGAACTAAATAAGCCTTCGCAACAGTAAATTCAAATTAATAGATGGAATTCTTTAACATACCCCTCCAGGCAAAGGCACCATAATAGTTTTCTTCTTGGACATAGTCTTCACCCATTCATAACGTGTGACTCCCAGGCCACGCTCCCTTGACCTCTCTCTCCTCAGCTTCTCTTCCGGTGATATATTACTCTCATCAAGTCCACCATCCGGGGGAGAGAAAAATAGCTCTTGCTTGCCAGCATTGAGATCAAGAGTGAAAACCTTTCTACTCAAAGTGTGATCAGGACTAAATAGAAAAGCTATCAAACTATCATCTGGACTAAAACTAACAGATGTAGGCGCTACATATCCAGGCAGTGGGGATTGAACTATCTCTTCAACAGGGAAAAGAATGCAATCGTCAATAGTTTGCATAGCAGTGCAGTCGGTCACAGGCATATCCCGAGGGGACAATGATCTTGATCGTTTCAAACTCTTCTTCTTTTCTTTACTGTCATCAACTGATTGCATTACAAATTGAAGGAACTCCTATTGATTCAAATTACAACAGAGCATACACATTAAGGAAAGAAAGAAAACAAAAAGGAACTATCTAATAAATAAATTGAAAACATCATCAAGAATTCAAGAATGTGAAGTTGCATTTTATTTTTCCTGCAAATTCAACTATTCAGCTAAAGGGTTCAAGTTATTCTAAAATGTTATTTCAATTTACTAAAATCTCTTTTTTGTTTATTCCTTATCTAACAAAAATCAAACCCAGCAAACGGCCTCATTTCAGGATTCACTCTTCATTTCCATAATTTTTTCGGCAACCGGAACAGGGATTAGTTATAAAACAAAAGGTTACTAATAATAAAAATAATGCAAAAAAAAAAACACTTAAGACAGCCATTACCTGCTAAGAAACTCCAAGAAACAACTTCCTAACAGAGCTCCCAGCATCACGAGAAATAATCCAGTGGATCCGATCACAGCCTACTGAACTGCACCGAATCCACACTTTTTCCGCGAAAACCACATCTTTCTTTCTTTCTTTTTCCCTTTAATCATTAATTAACTAAACTAAATTTGAAAGTAGCAGAAAAAGGAAAGTGCAACTTTTTCTTTTCTTTCGTTTAGTTTATTTCCAGAAGAAATAGGTTCGAATATTACCTGCATATTAAGCTGAGCTGATCGGCCATAAGAACGTTTTTTCTTTCAGGAAAAAAGAAACTTAAATTAACCAATAGAATTTGGACTAGGATAAAAAGAAGAAGGAATTGAATGGAGTTAGATTCTGTGGGATTTTGATGATTTGGTAATGGCAGAGAGAGAGAGAGAGAGAGAGAGATCTATTCAAGTGAAAGCATTGGACTTGAAATGTGCATTCAATGAGAGCCGATAAGATAAGAGAAGAAACTATTAGTAATAAATTAATTTAAGCTTTAATTAAGTAGGTATTAATCATTCAACTTTGGAAATTTTTGGACGCTCAATTTTCTTTCATCACGCGCTAACCCTTGGGCGTGAAGAGATGAGGGAAAAACTGGGAAAGCGATGGATAATTGTTTTTTTTTTCTTTTTTTTGTTGTTATGATATGCTTGTTATAGTCATGTTCGTTGGAGTTTTTTTTCCTAAGAAATAAATTATTGTTAGTGTTCGTAAATAAAGGATTTTGAGATAAATTGTTTAGAAAAATAGTAAAATCAAATAAACAATAATTTACTAGATTTAAGAGTTTAAATTTTATAAATACTTAATTAAAAATAAAATTATTATTCAAATTCATATTTTAATATCTTAGACATTATCTGTTAAATTCTTAACTAAAATAAATTAAAGTTAATTTTATAATTATTAATGGAAATTAAATTACTAAGTTAAAGTTAGTTTATAAAAAATAAAATTAAAGTTTAAAATCATATTTAGAGCAATTAATGATTTTTTTAAAGAATGGTTAATGAATTTTAGTAAGGATTACATTAACAGCCAAAAAATTAATAAATAAAAATAATATATAATTAAAATTTTTTATTACAAATTTTTTATTTATAATCGAGTCTATGGAACCTTAACATCATTGTTGGAACCACACCTAAACTCATAACGTTAGTAGTTTTATTATTGAAAGTTGATTAACCTTGATCTTATTTAATCAAATCGAATAATATAAGGTATTTGATTTTATGGTATTTATTAAATCTCTCTAATAATTAATTTTTTTAAAACAAAAAATCGTTGAATGAGATTATTGACATTAATAAATATTATTTTATGTATCTAAAATAGAGAGTTAAAATTAATGAGAATTAAAAAATTAGCACCATTAAGGGTTTATATTTGGTGCACTAAAAATGTATGTAAGTTATATACTATCAAATCACCAAAACATGTTACCTCATTAATAAGATAAAACCAAAATTCATTAAGGATCTAAAATTAAATAGTAAAATTTTTTTAACATTTAATGAGATAAAAAATTAAAAAAATTTTTACTGTCTCTAAGATCTCTTCCATCTTTCTCTCTAGCCTTTCTTATCTCAAAAATTTTCATGGATTTTCCATGCCTCTTAAAAAAATCTTTAAATCTTTAAGATATTGTTTTTTTTTCTTTTCAATTTAAGATTGTTTTATTCTTTCGGATTTAAAATGCAAAATGAATGAGTAACTTTCTCTCTAAACTCCAATCCACCTTTCCTTTTAACCTTTCTTGTGTTTTCTTTAAACAATCAAAAATTTATTCAAATTTACCTTTACTTTACATGTGATTGATTAAGATTTAAAATCGATAATAAAATTTTCAATTTAGAGTGTGAGATTCAAGATTAAGAGTCGTCAATCTATATTTTTATTATCGATTCAATTAGTTATTTTCATAGGATCATAGTGGGGTATTACTTTTTATATGTTTTATAATAAAATAACTCATGGATAGATTTTTTTTAAAGAGTATTTATTGATTGATTTAACAGTTTTGATTCCTTAAAACATGAGACATGTAAAATTTTTATTTTGATTAGTTCTTATGGTATTAGACATAAGTTAGGTATGTTATACTATATTTGTAATCATCCTATGTCTAGATCTAAGAATAAGTAAAGACGATAATAGTGCAAAGAAAAAGAACTCATGGAATAGAGCTCCATGAGTTTAGAGAGAAAGTAAAACCTTTTAACCATCATGGCTTTTGAAATTGTATAATTTTGTTAAATTTATTTTTAATGAAAGAAGAAAAGAAGAAGAAGATAATGGAGTTAAAAAAAGATAACAAAAAAGAAAGAAAAGAATAGTTGAGAGGAAGTTAGATAAAAATTTTTTTTTTTTTTTACAATAATTATTAAAATTTAATTTTAAATTTTTAATAAATTTTAATTTTATTTTATTAATAAAATATCATATTTTGATGACTTGATAGTATATAAAAATATATATATTATTTGTGTATAAATATAAATCTTTAAATTAAATTAGTAAAAAAAAAGAAAAGTTACAATGTTATTACAAAGAACCACGTTAAAGTTGATGTTTGTCGGACCACTGAAATCTAGGACCATGTATGATAGTACAAACAGCTTATTCCACCGCCCTGAAGGCGCGTGGATTCTTGCTCTGGAAATTTTAGAAGAAAGAAAATTTCAATTTTCGTAATCTTATCGAATAAGAAAAAAGAGACAAAAAAAATGACAAGACAGAATCCTTAGTGCTTAAGAAGCAACCAAAGTTCCTAAACAGATTCACCGTCGGTACGCCACGTGTTGTACTCTTTTGTGTTCAACAAAAGTTAAATAGCTTTTGTCTTCCTAAACAGATGTGGACATCCCGCTTCGGTGTGATCGCTGACCATAACTCCAACCTGGCCAATAATAACGTGACAACTATAATATTACACCATACCAAAGTTTGATCACTGTAGCGGATTTCCGCCCTCTAAATTAATCAAGGCTTTTAATTATGATGATCACAGGATAATCATGAAGCTGGAAATGTCTTGGTTAAATTATTCTTTTGGGAATTGACTTTGGCCTACAAATTTCAAATGTGCGAGTCAATTTTAATTTGATGTTGTCACGTTGATGAAGGAATATGAAAATTTAAGAAACAATGATAATATTTAGTCATTTTCAAACTGCGCTTCCTTAATATCAAAAGTAATTAAATAGCAGTCTCATTAGATAATTTAGGATAATGAGCAATATTCAATGCCTACAAATATCAACATAATGAAGAATTTTATGGGAAATTTAAATGATTTTTGCACAAAGAAATGTACCCAAGTTATTAAAGTGAATAAAGAAAAGAAATTGAAGATGGGTAGGAAAAATTAGGCAGCATGTGTAATGACAGGGATGCAGAGTTTTACCTAGAAAGCATGGTCGGATGGGTTGGGACTTGGGACCAGTTGGAGGAGTTGTTAGAGGAAAGGTTAATGGGATTGAATAGTCAAGATTTTCTACAGTTGAAGTTCATGTGGTGTCAATTCAGTCCATTTAAAGGGGATAGATTACGTACTTTCTTCAGCTATTTTTTTTTGGTTAATTATTGCAACTATCTTTCTTAGCTCATGATCTTGATCAAAGACCATGTGGACCGTTGCATTTGCAACTCTTTTGTACTAAGAACTTTTCCTTCACTTGTTATCGGGAACAATTCATAAAGCTTGTCCTTGGGTGAGAAGTTTCCGAGGTATTCAACGAGGGAAGGGAAAAGAATAGTTGAATCCATTTTAAGGTAAGGTCGTCTAGGTAGGATGCCACGCTCTGATTTGAGGCAAAGGCATAATAGAGGCGCAGGGATGGTCGAGACAACATGCTCGCCAGCTTGATGCATTGTCGTGCCGATGTTGTTGCCTCAAAGCCTTTTCGAAGAAATGCAAACCTGGATCTTAACCTTAAGCTTGTCGGGCTATGGCAATGGGTTTCTTTAGATGAGACACAGCAGACCAAAGGCGAGGAACATGGAAAGAAGAGTATTTTCCTGGAAAAAATGGCATCACCTCTGAAACAGGATGCCTGCAATTTCATAGCTAATACTGAAAAAGCACAAGTTGGAGGTTGGAGCTTTTGCTTCACCTTTCCTTTTTTTTTTTGGTAATTTTCTAATAAGGTTTAATGATTTCAAACACTCTAAACAGACAAGGTTAGGCAGCCTAATCGTTGTTTTGACCAAAAATTAATTAGCCATAACTAGGGTTCTAATTGTCTAAACAGATACGGAAGTTTCACAATGTGAGACCGAACCCACATTTTTATTTTAGTATTGCTTTTCGTTTTTGCCTCATCATCCTTTCACTTTGGAGAGGGAATAATCAATCTGTCTTAAAGTGTTAGTTCGATTCCAGGATTTAGGATTGCAAATATATCTCTTCAAACTATTTTATCACAAAATCTCTGATGCGCGACAACAATGTACATTGACAGAACATATCTACAACTCTGTACGGAACCCGCCACATTGGAAGAATATTTAACAACCTGATGACGGCAGAATAAGGTTGCAGCTTGTGAACTCGATCGTGCTTCATGCCTGCCGCCCAGGGGTTCCTAAACTCTTCTTCCTAGATAATGTTCTTCATGACGAGGTAACACAAAATCTGATGTTCTTCTGAATCGTCTCCCACAGTATAGGATAAGGCATGATTAAGATACCCTTTTAGCTTCAGCGTTAAGCCTAAATTTCTGACTCCTCAACCTCAGACCTGACCACAAAGCTGGGGAACGCAAGGGTTATATCCCTGCAAGACAGAATCCACAAGGGAGATCAGTACCAAGCATATAACCAGAACTGTGGTACAAAACAACCCACTTAAAACTCAGCAATTTACTCTACTCCATGACTATGGTGAGGTAAGTACATTTATGAATTAGGACTAGGGTCATCTTCAAAATTAGACAAACGAGATTATAAGAGGCTAGAATTACGGGTAGAAAAAACAAAAAAAAAAAAAAGAGAAGAGAAAATGTGCCAGAAAATACTGTCACTGTCAGAAAGTCAGCAAAACTTGTCATAACACTTGCTACTCACTTTAGATATGGAAGCGTCATGTTCTTTATAAGAGATGGATGCTTTGATACAAATTCCTTCCACTCTTCTGAATCAATTTTTCCATCGCCTTGTGTGTCTGCTTCATTAAATGTCTGTGGAAAAGATGAAAGAAAGAGATTCAGAATTGTCCACACCGAATACGAATGGATCAGATAGTTGACAGGTTGGAGTTATGTGCACCTTATCCACAATTGTTTCAACAGCATCTTCTGAAAGAACCAGATCCGATTCATGCAAAAGTGCCAACACCATCTCCTTCAACTGTGAGTTGATAAAATATAAGTATCCAAAGATTGATTTAGAAACAGATCATAAGCAGCAAGAATCATGATGTGCATTTATATTCTATATCTAAAAATAAAGATATTTTTCCTTTATCATCCTACAGAAAACAATGTTATGAGAGCATATATCAGTAAAGCAAATGGTAGAAAGAGCAACATTTAGGCGTTTGCCAATTGTTGGAATTATGTTTTCTGAGATGATTAGCCAGAACTATTCCAATTTTGTTAGCAACCATCAACAGATTAGAAACCAAATAATATACATAAAAAGATCTGTAAATAATGGAACTAACAGGTCTAGCACTGTTGCAATACAAACCTCGTCACGCTCAATAAAGCCGGTTTGTCTTAGGTCATAAAGCTTGAAAGCAACTGCAAAAAAATTTTCTCAACTTAAAACATATTGTATTGAGCATGATATTGAAGGCTATGCATATGAAGAAAGGTCCATCATTTGCACATGTATTATCTAGAATATTAATAAAATTGACATTACATGCAATTTTGTCAGCCACAGGTGCATTGGGGTGAAAGACACCCAACGATCGAACAAACTCTCCGAACTCAATGACCCCATTACGTTTGACATCAAATAAATCAAAAATCTGCAAATCCATAAAGGATGTTATTTAGAAGGAGGGAACAGTAAGATTGCAGAAAAATAAATGTTCTGTTCTAGTAAACTAGCATATGAATAGTTGAAGATTATGCATTATAAGCTAAAGCTACTTATAGGTTTCAATACATAATAAAGTTGGATACAACAATACAAGCAATGGGGAGCTAACACTACACACCCTGTCTGCAAAAAGATTCCTCCGATTTCTGTTCCTGAAGAGGGCAAGCTGAAATTCTTCCTATTCACAAGAAAGCATTGAAATTTGTCAAAACGTCACTGCAATTAATATCTTATGCTTGATTGAATTATAAATGTGAAATTAAAACAAAACACCAGATAACATACCTTGTGAATAAGCCCGTCAGCAATTATTGAATTGCTTAATTTCTTAAAAAGCTCATGCAAGGCCTCTACTTCACTAATCGTAACTGCAAAGAAGAGAACCACTATTGTAAAGAGAAAGACAAACAAAGGCAAACTTCATGATGAAGTTGCAAGCTACAAAGGGCTGGGAATTGTTACTCACAAGGAGTTTCAGCAGCAAGAACAGTTGGCTCTTCATAGCCAGGTTCTTGTTTTCTTCTCTTTGAGCTTACACAGCCCATGACAACAGCTAGTGTTATTCAATCACAAAAATTATTGACAATGCACTCATTTGCTGCAGAAGCTTCACCTGCCAATAACAGAAGTATACTTATCAACAATCACTTGCCTCATCCAGAACTGTAACTCAAAAATTCCAAAATCTGAACATTTTACTTATATTCACATGCATTATGCTAGAAGATTTATCAGTGGCATCTTATTATTAACTCAAGTAACAGATGAGCAAAATCTTCTAGGAGCATTTCCTTCAAGCCTGAAACAAACAGTCAATTCTAACCACGACAAACAAACATGACATGAACTAAGGTGATCATTGGTTAAATACTTAGAGAATACAGAGTAAATGATCTTTGAGGTGACCGCTTACCCAGAACACCTCCTAGATAAGACTGGCAGGCATATTGATGAGTACTGCTTGCCATAATGAGCGTCGACGTCTTAGAATGCATTATTTTAGAGCTATTGCTTTTCCATGCTAGTTCTCCCATAACATAGTCTCAAATCAAAATATGGGCTATCATTAAAATAAGAAGGAAAAAAAAGGTACCAAATCTGCATCCTTATGGTAAAAGTAATAGTAAGTGAATAACATATTTGACGTCAGGAAATCCTACAGATCAAAAGGGTTTACGGCCACTAACATACTTCAAGATTATGTGAAATAATAGATTGACTTGCTAGTCTCGGAAAGCAAAAGATAAAGATTCAACTATGGCCAGTATTATAAGTTAGTTGACAGCAAGGGGAAAAGCTTGGTGATGAAGCACTGATAGGAAGCCGTCCAGTAGATAAACAGCTGTCCTAAGAGTTAACAATTCAAACGTGAAAGAACAAAAAAGTCCAGTAGGCAAATGACATCAGGGAGGGTGACATAGCTTGGACTTTTGTCATTCACGAGTTGTTTCAAACATGGAGTAGAAGATACATTAAAGGCCACTCTTATCTCAGCAACCACCCACCTAACTTCCCGTGAGATGTGCCCTTCCTCCGTCTAGTCTAACCATCTTTGTAGTGTCTGGATCTTTGCCAAAAAGGCCAACAAAAGTTAGGTCTACATCTCTGTATGAAATTGTTTTGCCGTACCAAAAACCCACAATATTAGTTGGAGCAGCCATCGCAATCGCGCATCTTAAACGGGTTGCTTGGATTATATAATTTTCATTAAGCAGGCGTTAAACAATAGACAGGCCTGATAATAGAATCACTTTCTCTAGCTATAAGTTATTGTTGTAAAGCTACCAAGACAAAAGCTTCAAGGTAAGGCTGTCAAACTCAAACTCCATACACCACGCATACACTCTAAGATGTGAGAAATTCACTGTTGCCTCATAAATACTGGCATAGCTTGAAGAGACAAAAAAGAAGCCTCCTCATCAAACCAATAGATCCTTTAGATGGAGCAGAAGTTTAATTAGTAGCAAATGATGCCATATATGATCTTTAACCTCCACTTTAGGCCACAGATCTAGTGGGACCAAGAAACAAATACTAGGATTGATTACCAATCTGAAAACTCCATTTGATCCCTGTTCAAAGACGCAATTTTAATGAAAAAAAATAGTCTGGAAAATCCAAAAGATTACAAAAGCAAAAGGATTTGTTGCATAAATCATTCTCTTGGTACCAACAAAACCATAAGTAGATAACAAACACAATCAACGGCCTCTAGCTTTGGCTCCATATGTTCTAAACTAAAGAAAGAGACGGAGTAGTGAAAAAAATTAGACTATTCCTGCTCCCCCATACCTCCTCTCTTTCCGCCATCGGTTCGGGTAAACAACGAAAGCTGGAAACAGCAGGCTAAGCTGTGTAAACATTGAACCTTATACGACAATCCAATTCTAGAACTTTCCCACTTCTTGATCTTTTACCGCAACACCAAATTTATGGGGTGAGATCATTGAACTTAACGAGGATCTCTAACCAGGACAACTCAACTCGGAAAAAGAAATAAGAACAGAAAACAAATCAAAAAACGATAGTTGGAACCACCACCTTAACAAATCCGCATGGCCCTGCTCCCTGAATATAAAAATTAAAAAGTTTTCGTCTCTTGATCTTCACCTGTTCTTTTCTCAGCAACCAAACAGATGCTATATTTCAACTTGATTAAAATTTCGTATTACTAGCTTTCTGCTATGGACCACAAAATTCTAGTGGTTTAGGCCTTAAAATCTGTCATTTTAGCAAGAGAGCAGCCAAACCAAAACTTTACATTTTGATCTTATTAATTCTCAGTATTTTTCAAAATGCACGCTTAGAACCCATCAAGAACGTCAATCTTGTCTTTGATCTTAAGAAAACTATCGTTCATTAATAACAAAGAAAAACAGAAAAAAATTATTTCCTTTGTTTTTTGGGATGAGGTACCCGGAAACAGAATCCTGAATTCTTCAATCGAAACTCAAAAGCTTTAAATCCTTAGAACCTTATATAGAAAAGACGTAAAACATTATTAAAAAAAATCCAATGGATCTGCGCTGCAACTGCCATCTTTTTATTCTTATGTTTTCTCAGAAAACAAACAGAAATTCAACTCTACCCGGAAACTGAGGAGGAAAATGAAAAAAAAAAACAAAATTGAAAACGACTCCCTTTCGACGAAAAGCCTCAAATGAAGAAGAACCCAACACTCAAAAGATGAACCAAGAAGCTAAGAAGAAAGCAATGTCAGACAACAAAAAATCGAAACAGCAAAAATGATAATTGAACGTTAACTGACCTGGTTGAGTGACGGAGCTGGAAATTGAGGCTGAGACGGTTTGATCTTACGCTTCTTTTTTAATCTTTTGGTTTGGCTATATCCGACACCAGAATCATATAGAACAAAAGACGTTAGCATCTATTATTGGCTATATACATAGTTTGAAGTTTGCTTGGTGTGTCCCTTCTCTCGTATCAGAACCTTAGAACGGAGCATTGGATGGAGCTTCTCTCTTTCTTTGTTTAGTATTAGACTTTAGTTTTCAACGTTCGCTTTCGTTTCTGCCAATTTGATCTTAATTTAATAAATTGCTTTGCTCACGTTGGCTGACTGGCTGTCACCTGTCTTCCTCAAGTTACGTTTACTTTTATTTTTGATCCTTTTTTTTATTATTATGTCTATTTTTGTTTTCTTTTTTTCATAATTTATCGCCACTTTATAGTTATGGGAAAAACTTTTGATTCAATGGTTGGTTTTTCAAAAAATTAATTCTACTGTACATTGATTTATGAAGATTATATATAGTATACTCGTCATGATTAGTTAAAAATTTTATTTCAAAAATATTTTTTTCATTTAATATATTATGTTTACCAAATTCAAAAAATAAAAATACGTTAATTATAAAAATGTTTTTTTATAAATATTATTTTAATAAAATGTCTAAAAACATACACTTGTTAACATTTACCTTGACCAAATTATATTACCCTTTCTATCTCATTTTATTCGTATTCTTTTATAAATCTAAATAAATTTATTGGATATTAAATCACCTAAGGAGGTATATCTTCTCTTTTATCTTTCATTGTTAATTCTACTTAATTTTCTCTTTATTAAAATTACCAAAAAAAAACCTTCAAACTTTCCGAAACCAACAAAATAGTCGAGTTCTCACATTTAATTTAAAAAATATGTATATTAAATTAAAAAAATTAATTTATAAATTCAAAACTAATCTTTTATCTCTTTTCGATAATAGGAAGAAAATTCAATTTGCATATTTGAGGACTTTAATTGTTTTCAAAGCAGCCGACGGCCACCGTACGTTTTCTATTGAAAAGGTAATGTGCATGTAGACAATTTCCAACATTAATTTGAGTAAGGTTGCGGC
Source organism: Theobroma umbraticum (assembly GCF_002168275.2). Classification (NCBI taxonomy): domain Eukaryota; kingdom Viridiplantae; phylum Streptophyta; class Magnoliopsida; order Malvales; family Malvaceae; genus Theobroma; species Theobroma umbraticum. The sequence continues at coordinate 5,891,361 of NW_018397254.1, read as the reverse complement.
CTTCTTATTTATTTTAACTTTGACGTTGATGGTTCTCCCTTCCTCCAATAAGTTAAAAAAAAGTGGGGTAATAATTTATTCAATGCGGCTGAGGTTAAGGCACTTTAATTAATAATTTAAAAAACATAAATAAATTGAATAACAACTTAATCAGGGATTTAGGGTTTAAGGTTTAGTGTGGAATGGAATCAAGTGACTTATAATCTGCGAGCATTCGCCGCGTTGGTCTCGTGATGTATTTTTCTTCTTTTCTTTTCTTTTCTTTTCTTTTTCCTCTCGTTTGGCAGATTACGAGAATTTAGAACTTGTGAGGTCCCTTCGGCAATCGACGAGGTTCCAACGTTAATTACTAAAAAAAATTTTTGTCTTGCAAAAATGTTTAGGAACAATTTATGGGTTCACATCCGTTAATTCAAAGCTTCGGCCACACTCAGTTGGTAGCAACAAGTGTGACCACCAACAAGTGGAATTCATCACAGCTACATCTTGTTGAATCTTAGAGACAGGTGGTGTATGGTTGTTGTCATGCAATCTGTGTCTTAAATATCTAAATTTGAGATGAACAGAGAGAAAAAAAAAATCACACATAATTTCATTTATATTGAATAAATATATACACAACTTCATTAACACATGTTATCAACAAATATAACACTTGTTAATACATGAAAAACAAGTGTAAGACATCATTATCATAATAACATGCATAACTCCTTGTAATAGTCTTTAATATTGAATAAAACACACATGAACATACATGATATTCAACTAGATTGCCCCTTGATATTTTGAACACTTGTTGCATTCAAGCATTAACTTCAACACGTCTTTTATCCGACCAATTGGGACAAAACCCCAAAATCCGAATGAAGACAATTCTTCTGAAAATTATGTGAGATTCCTAGATTGATGTTTCAGCTTCGTCTCAACATTCTGTGTATACATCTTCCATCTTTGTAATGTGTTGTCGCCTAAGGCAGGTATGCGTTACTCCAAAACTCGGCAGGAACAGATATTTGTAGAATCTAGGAATCTGGAAAGATTAAAGCCATCTCACTCTCTTTAAGAGCAAGTGAGCCTCTCTCCTTCTCTGTCAACATTAAGAGAACTGTGATTTTCAGGATGTTTGATACATCTAATTAATATTTCTTCACGCTGTCTGCCTGCTACTTTAATATGACTTTGGAAGCGAGGCGGTTGCAAAGCTATTGCTTTTACCGTTTTTCCTTTCTGGAAAAATCAGCTAACAACAAACTTTGTCATTTCAATGTCTTATTCAATACTCATTGCTCTGTATATCTAAGATGATGGATTGTGAATCTGCCTTTTCAAGCAAAAAAATAAATAAAAGTTAGGACGAACTGGTAACGATGATTTGGTTTGATCATTTTTGTTGGATGAAGATATTCAAGTTTTGATTTTTCAATTGAGGATGTTAGTTAGATAGTTAGTTAGTTATAATATTATTTATATATTTGATTTTATTTGATAACATATTTTATATTTTTTATTATATTTCATTTGAATAGAAAAATAAAATATCAATTAAAAAAGCATATATGAAAACTAATGCGCTCACATCGCCTCTCTGGGTTTCTCTTGATACGACCAGTTGCATTGGCAGCTCCCCGATGATAGTAGCGGAATGAGCATCGCCATCGGCACTATCATCAAACGTTAATAACATGGAACTCCAGCGCTGCATCTTTTTGTCCAATCAATTGGGTGGTAGGGTCTCTTGCGCCAGAATCCAAATAACAATGTAGTGGCGGAGTGCACCCTCCCCCTTTTTTTCGTGGCCATACCTGTAAAGCGGAGAGACTATTCAACTGAAAACTACCTGATGTGAGAGTCCGAAATCTCGCAACAAAACGACGTATCACGATCTAGATCATATACAAATAGTGTATCGATTGACCAAAGTATTGTTTATTTAATATCCGGGAAAGGTCGTGGGATCAACCATCGATAAAGATTGAAGCTCTTCAACTCTTCAAGCCTAGGCTCAATAGCATCTAAAGGGAAATGCGAACAAAATTAAGCACGTGAGACTGACAAAGAGAAGAAAAGAAAAGAGAGAGCTGTGTCTAAGTGTGATGAAAAGACGACGAGCCAAATCTGATAGAGCCACGTGTTACTGTGGACACCAAAAAGGATAACACCTCGACGTCATATGTCTATCTGACACGTTGCACGTGGTGTTGCTTTAAACTTTCATGCAAACACGTGCGCCTCGCCCAATTCTCCATCTCCATTTCAACTCTTCAACGCCCACTTAATCCCAAGGCTTGAACAAGGAAAACATCTACGTTATGAAATCTAATTTAGATAATAAGTAATTATATTAGTTATTTTTTCATTACGGGAGCACCGTAATGTTTAAATGAAAAAACCCTCATCTATTAAAGGAAACCTTTAAAAATAGTAAGATATATTATTTGTATGCATAAATTCGTAGATTAATTTGTTTAAACTTAATTTCTAATCGTAGGTAAACATTGATTTAATAGTTTTTCTATAAGTGTTAATAAGTTGAATAACAAAGTTGCATAATATAACAATTCTCTACTGAAATTAAGCATGATACACACTTTACTCGTTGATTCAGATTGTTGAACAGTATTTTTTTTCCCAAAAAACGTCACTCACGTAATAATTAATTATTGATGCCAATGCACTTGATACTACAGAAAAATAAAAATGTCAACCATTAATGTCACCAATCGACTGGTGTGTCAATAGATTAATTATTAAGAAATTGAACAATGGAGTTTCGGCTATTGTTTCCCCACATTCAAGAAATCAGTGGATTGGTAAGTTTCACGAGTTTTGCTTTTGATTTTCTAAGTAAGATTGAGTTTTTTCCCATAAGATCTCGGTATTTGAATTTTAATGAATCTTAAGTAATTAATGGTGTCTCTACAACAAGAAGACAACCAACAATTGATTTGATGTAAAGGAGATGCGAAAAAGAATCACTAGTTTAAGACCACCCTCCCTGGGTAGTGTTTTTCCTTTGATACATACTCTTCTTGGGTAATTGCAGATGTGGATCTCTGGATTAAACTCAAAATTCAATGATTGAAGATGAATCTCCTGCATGCACATAATACAGAACTTTAGATTAATTAATTAGCTGTTCAAGCTAAAATTATTGTCGAAGCATTCTCTGCACCTACCAATGACAGCCGCAGGTCCGCAGCCAGGTGCTCCTCGTTGAAATAATTTTAAAGACCAAAAGTACGAGGATGGTGTTTGTTTAAATTGAATATAATTAATTAAGGTTTTTTTTCCTCAATGATGCATGGGATGAACTACAAATCAAGCAACAAACTTAGAATAGAGCTACCTTATGTCATGACTGTCTCAGTAATGAACTGTCCAGTATTTCCTTGGCTCTCTTTGTCTGTCTTTTCCCTCTTCCTTTTCCTCATGCGCTAGGACCAAATAGTTGTGTTCAATAGTGAAGTCAAGATTTCATGCTTTTGAGAGATGACAAATGGAAGATAATATCTATAAATTAAACAGTAATATTAAAAATTTAATATTTGACAATAACATAAAATAATTTAAACAAAAAAATTTATATAAAAATACAAATAAATTTTTGAAAATTATTCAAAAGAATCAATCTTAATAATTTACTTAAAAGAATTAACTAGTATAATTATAAATAATTTAACAATAAGAATAATCTCAACTTCTAGATAAACTTAACAATAAATAAAAATTAACAAATATAATAATAAAAATCTCAATGGGATGCAATCTCTTAAAAAATATTAAGGACTATCAACAAACAATTCAATAAGAAACAATTCTTTAAAATTAATCACAAAAATTAAATACAAAATAAAAAACTTAATTGTTCACACTAATCTGAGCAAAGAAAAAAAACACAACTAATTTTTAGGAAAACAATTAAGCAATCTCTAAAAAAATAAGTAATAACTAATTTTAGATGCTTAATCAAATTGCTTTCAACAAAAGGTAGTTAAAACAGTAAATCTTAAATCAAAATCATCAAGAAAAAATTATTAAATAAAAAAATTAAAAGTTAAAAAGATTAAAAATAAAATAAATAAATAAACTAATCTTATCAATTATCATAATATGAAAATTAAGATACTAACTAAAAATTTTCTAGACAGAGAATGCCGATAAGCAAAAAAGTGTAAAAAAAATAATTTTTTTTGTTTCTATAATATTTGGTAAAAAAGAAAAGAGAGCAAGTGATAGGTTGTGACGTTTTGGAGAGGTAGAGTTTAAAAATAATTATATTATAATTGATTGTATTTTTTTTTGAAAAATATAATTAATTTTATTTTAGTTTAATTAAAATTAGTTATTGACTAATTGTTGTGTTATATTTTATTAAAGAAAAATTATTTTAGAGGTAAAATTATTGTGATATTTCAATATGTTAGAAAAATTTTAAATTTTTGATCGGAATAAAATTATAAAATATCTAAAAAGTAAATACAAGTTATCAAAATTTAAGATGACCGGAGGGATGAAATTATAAAATTTTTAAAAAGTAAAAATAAATTATAAAAATTTAAAATTATTGAGAGGCGGGCCCCCACTAGCCCCCCTCCCCTCCGCCTCTGGTTGTGTTCTCCGTTCAATTTGAAACGGAGATTAGTTGTTCCGGGCTGTCGGTCATCGATCAATCAGTCTGACAAGATTTCGTGACGACAAAAATTATTGAGAGGCGGGCCCCCACTTGTCCCCCTCCCCTCCGCCTCTGGTTGTGTTCTCTGTTCAATTTGAAACGGAGATTAGTTGTTCCGGGCTTTCGGTCATCGATCAATCAGTCTGACAAGATTTCGTGGCGACAAAAATTAAAGTCTTGTTTAATCATGTATATTCGGTAGCTGTTGGTGCTTGTCTGTCGGTGACTTAAGCGTCGTCGGATGCAATATGGAATATGTTTTCTTACTCCATAAAGGCTATAGTTTGATCTGTACTACTACTACGAAGACTGGTTTTAATTAGAATTAATTATCTTACTTTTGCAGGTGAAATGACTTTTATATATTTAGATTACCTGCGGGCTTCCTCATACATGAATGCTGTGTTTTCGCTTTTTCTTTTTGGTAAGCGAATATTGTTTTTGGCTAAATCAAAAGTGTTTATTATGTAACAAGAATTAAGTTATGAAATTAATAAACATTTAACAAAACAAAGGACAGAGTTCTATACACATTCAAAACTAAATTGATAAAAAATCGTCTAAACTAAAGACGAAAATAAAGACCAAACATCAAAAGAGTTACAACATCATCCCCTTAACACTAGTTACAAAAAAGAACTCCAAAATACTTCAACCAAAACACCCAGCAATCTTCAATTCTCCTTTGCTTGTATAATATAACAATACCAATAATAATATCCATTGAATGCACATGTTAGTATAATGGAAGTAGCTGGAAGCATTATTCATATGACAGCAAATCAAGCAGAGGTCGCCATCAATATATGATACAAAGTCGTGCATGACTAGACGAATTTATCGGTAGGGCAACACGAGATTCACTTATTTCACAGCTCACGCCCGTCCAAATCCAAAAACAGATGCCTAAACCGCCTGCACAGCTCAACGCCGGTCCGTAGGCTGTCGTTTCCCTAGCTAGTTGCTTTCGGCACATGGTCATTGGGTTGGGCGGCACCTTGCACGTGACAAAAATGAGACTATTAGAAAAATATCATCAAAGCTTTAAAACATCCTTGGTAGGCTTTATTCTGCCCTAAAATTTGTCAACCATATATTAAAGTAATTGTCCAAGTCCCTTTCTCCTACCTTCCCACTTGCTAATTTATAGCATTAATCTGCTGTGTTTCTTCTAAGAAGACAAATTTCTATTGACAGAGATTTGAGGGTGGGTGGTCATAGACAATGGCGTGCACACGTACCTTAATCAAGCAATTTGAGTGCATTTGGTGATAAGAAAATCATATAATCAACGTGGGAATTAATATATCAATGCCAAAGTTCAACTTGGTTCCCTGTTGTTTATCTCCTATTACGTCATACTTCGGCATGGTCCCTTCATAGTTTAATTATTTGATGTTTATCTTTTGTGCATGACTTGTCTTAGTAATCAACAGTCGGTTTCTCTCCTCAATTAGTTTAAGTTTGAAAAATCATTTGTCCATTCTTTCCCTTTCCACAAATCTAGCTCTCTCCCTCCAGTACATGGATAAATTATCAAATAATTAAGCTATGACGCTTCTCTTAAATCCTCCACAAATATTAAATTTTTTTTTCTCGAGATTCATACATCATATAAGCGTTATATGTGATAAAAGTTGAAAACACATATACACTATATTAACTTGTTGACTGTATAGCAATTTTCTAACCTTTAAATAATTCATATTTTTCTCCAAAGGGAACAGTTCCACCTAATTATTATTATATATATGATTTCCGTATTAAACTTTGATTATAATTCCTTGTGCTTATCACACAACTTTGTACGCTTATGATGGCTAGAGATGATTATCTTCTCTTATGTTCCACCTTGAATGGTTATTCTATAAATTGTTTTAAAAACTTGGAAAATTTTAGAATTAGCTGCCTGCTATGTGCCACAAGACAATCAGATTCTTCTTTTGTTTGAGTTAAATTTGTCGAGTTGAATTGAATCAAACTTATTTTTGGCAGGAAATGAGTTTGAATTTAAGGCCCATAAGACTTGAAAATTAGGAGAGTTATTTGGATAAGAAGGGGTTGGCAATCCAATGAAGTTGGCCCAGAGCCTTGTTGGTTCTTACCCTAAATCTGATGCACATGGCCCAAGTCCATAGGAGCCTTCATTTTTGGATTGATCAACCGATGATCTTGAATGTCGCATTCTGCTTTTAAAAAGGACAGATGTGTTGTATCTGTATTATGGCAGAGTTGGGAGTGCTAGTTCAAAGTGTGATGGACTGACACTGTGGATCGAACACTTCCTAATACTCATCACTTCAGCACCCTTAAACCCTGAGCAGAACCCTATCAACTTATCGCCACTGAAATCCCCCCTATTTCCGTTTCCCCAATCAACAAAACAGAAACCCTTTGCTTTCCTCTCTTTCGCCTTTACAGAAATGGCTCTCTCCAAACCTACCTTTCTCACGCATCTTAAAAATTTAGCCAAACGCCACCACCGTTCGCCTCCCTCCTTCATTACCCTCCGCCACCTCTCCTTCAACACCCCAGAAGAAGCCGCAGCCGAACGCCGCCGTGCGCAAGCGTCGCCTCCGCGTTGAACCTCCCCTCTCCTCTGCCCACCGCTCTCAGCAGCAGCACAACAGATGGCCCCATCAAAACCTATCCAGAACCCTAACGCCCCCAAAATCCCCGAACCCGTCACCGTACTCACCGGCAACCGCCTAAACCTCCACAACAAGATCTTAAAACTCATCCGTGAAAACGACCTCGAAGAGGCCGCTCTACACACTCGCCATTCCGTTTACTCCAACTGCCGCCCCACAATTCACACCGTCAATGCCGTCTTAAACTCCCAGCTCCGCCAATCGAAATACGCTGATCTCCTCTCCCTCCACCGCTTCATTACCCGGCCGGAATTGCCCCAATGTGATAACCCACAATCTTATTTCCAAACTTATCTTGATTGTAAAAAACCAGATACTGCCCTCGAACATTACAAGCAGTTTAGCAATGAGTCCCCGGTGAATCCTTCTCCTACTACTTATAGGATTTTAGTGAAAGGGTTGGTGGATAATGGTAAATTGGAGAAGGCTTTGGAAATGAAGGAAGAAATGGTGGGGAAAGGTTTGGCTCCTGACCCTGTTGTTTATAGTTATTTGATGTTGGGTTGTGCCAAGAGTGGGGATTCAGATGGGATTTTTAAGCTTTTTGAGGAGTTAAAAGAGAAAAAAGATGGGGTTTTGGAAGATGGGGTGATTTATGGGGGTTTAATGAAAGGCTATTTCATGAGGGGAATGGAGAAAGAAGCTATGGAGTGTTATGAAGAAGCTTGTGGGGAGAATTCAAAGGTTAAAATGAGTGCTGTTGCTTATAATTATGTTCTCGACGCATTAAGTAAGAATGGGAAGTTTGATGAGGCCTTAAGGTTGTTTGATAGGATGAAAAATGAGCACAGTCCTCCTAGGAGATTAGCAGTCAATTTGGGAAGCTTTAATGTGATTGCTGATGGGTATTGCGCAGAAGGTAAGTTTAAGGAAGCAATGGAGGCTTTAGGTTAATGGGTGATTATAGATGTAGTCCGGATACTTTGTCTTTTAACAATTTGATTGATCAGCTGTGTCAAAATGGACTGTTGGGTGAAGCTGAGGACCTTTATGGTGACATGGGAGATAAGGGGGTTAACGCTGATGAGTATACTTATGTTTTACTGATGGATGCTTGTTTTAAAGTGGATAGGATTGATGATGGGGCTTCTTATTTTAGAAAGATGATGGAGTCGGTTTGAGGCCCAACTTGGCTGTTTATAATAGATTGGTCGATGAATTGGTTAAAGTGGGGAGGGTGGATGAGGCAAAATCGTTTTATGATACGATGGTGCAAAAGCTCAAGATGGATGATGCAAGCTATAAGTTTATGATAAAAGCACTTAGCGATGTGGGGAAGTTGGATGTTGTGCTGAAAATGGTTGACGAGATGTTGGATGATGAAAGTGTTGACTTTAATGAGGAGTTGCAGGAGTTTGTTAAAGAGGAGTTAAGAAACGAAGGGAGAGAAGAGGATTTGACAAAGCTTATGGAGGAGAAAGAGAGACTGAAGGCTGAAGCTAAGGCTAGAGAAATTGAGGCTGCGGAAGCAGCCAAGAGAAGTGCAAAAGCTGCTGTCTCTTCTTTACTTCCGTCTAAATTGTTTGGGAAAAAAGAAGATGAAACTCAGTCTACTGCGGCCAATGAAAGCACCATTGAAGCTGCCTCTGAAGGTGAAGTGCAAGCACAAGATGGGAATGCAGGGCCTATTGAAGAAGCTACTGTTACAGAGTTGTTGCAGCAGGCTCAAATTCAGTGGTGAAGCTACTGTTGCAGATTCTGGTGCTGTTGATACAAAATCATTCTGATCAAACGTGGTAAAAAGTGACGACGAGAAAGATAGCAGGTAATATCTCGATGGTTTTGAAATGAGAAAGTATCATCTTCTGTATTCCGTTATGGACGTAACGTTATCTGCTTGTCCAATCAATCTATTTGTAATTTAGGGATATTGAAATCAGGTTTTGATTCACTTCATAGTCTCTAATTATTAGTGGGAATGCGGGTTGAATAATTATTGAAAATAGCACAATTTTTTTCAGAGTGCTGCAGATTATATGTTGAGCTCCCTCTTTTTAGTACTGAAATAGTGGCATAGCTTGGACTTAATGGTGGCATTAGAGCCCCCAAAGATTTTTCTTTTATTTTGGATACCAAGATCAAAAACTGAAGATAAAATCTTGTTGGGCTTGATAAGCACGTTTCATTTCTACAGAATTTCAACCTGTTTTTTCTTTTGAAGTTGTCGAGTCCAATCATAAAGTTTTGAGGGTCAGCAAGGGACTTGGATAACCCAATAGGCCAATATTAGTCCCTCAGGGTAGAGCTTCTTTCCGATTTCCTTTCCAACGTTTTCAAGCATCCTAGGAATTCCGTTTTTGCTTCCTCTTGCATTTCTTGATTTTGTGTGGTTATTAGTTGGTAATTGGACAGATGGGATAGGCCCTCTGTTAGCTCAGGGACTCGATTTTCCTATGATAAGGCTTTTGTCAATTTGAGTTGTTAAGTCCTTTTGTAATTACACTACTCTTCTTTCCATAGCTTGATATGTCACTAGGAATCTTTTATTTACAAAATTCAAGACTTGTTATAACATACAAGCTTTTGAAATTAATAGAATTTTTACTTTTTTTTTTTTTAAAAATAACATTAATCATAAAAGTAGAAAATAGGACTTAACATGATGTTTGTCCACATGGCTACCCATAAAAGCAAGAGGGAAGTAATGGGGATGTGTCGTTCCTAACTTCATCAATGTGTTGAGTGATTATCAGGGACTTGCAAATGTAGCGGACTCCCGTTGAACAGATTGTCTTCCTCGGACACAGCCCATTTGTTAAACTTTAAGACAAAAAATCAAAAAAAAAAAAAACATGGTTATTGTAGTTCAAGGTATTTCGGTCTCTTATTTATAGCTGCTATTCATTGAAGATCCACGTTGAGACTAAGATCAGGGAGCAAACCTGGTCTCATTGCTTATGTCCAAACTCCTAAAAGTTAATTCTTCTTAATAAAACAGAAAAATGGACCACCGAGGAGGCCATTAATTGGCGCAGTCCCTACTTTTACTGTATGAAGTCATGCAGATTCTAATGTCATAGCTTAACCCATTTCAAAGGAATAAGCATGTTTACATAGTTGTAAACAAACAGTCCATATCTTGCTAGACTTGCAATGCAATCAAAACACGATTAGAGGAGGGGAAAGTGACGAAAAGTGATGGAGATTAGAGAGTAAAATTTTACACGGGTCATAAATCAAGCCTCCCTCATTATAACAATCAAATGATTACTCTTAGAAACCAGTTATCATCAGAGTTGCAATACATGAGAGCGATCTAACAACCAATGCATTGCCTTGAGTTCCAACTCAAATTGGCTTTATCCCCCTCTGAATCGCAGGCTGCAATCCGTCTCTTATTGCACCGCACTCCGCTGGTGCACCGGTGCGAAGTGACTGGATTCAGTTTCTCCAAAGAATTTAATGTGATGGGATGAAGGTAAGTTATCTATCTACAAGGGGTTTGTAAGCCCAGTATCGTACCATATTTATAGCTAAAATTTTGGATTGAAATATTGCATCGCTAGTAGACTTTTGCTTTAAGTAAACTTGCTATAAGTGAAAAGACGAGAAGCAGTCTAGCAAACTCAGGTACATGGGGGCTGCAGAGAAGGTGTATTGATGTTTTCATCAGTAAACAAGGGGAAAGGAGTTGTTGGTTTGCTGCCACGGATGGTTTTGCAGCAATAAATGGATTTGATGGCAATCAAAGTAATAAACTGTCTTGTTTAAGATTTCCAATGTCTTGGTCTAGCTGCGCAGGGGTGACCGGGAGAGCATGGGGAAATAAAAAACCTGAAACAAAAGATTTCATCAAAGAATTGCAAACTTGCAAAGCTGCACAATGAGCAAGCTAAACATTTTATAAACCATTTCATCTGGATTTAAATCTAAATTAGAATTAGTGATTTATAGATGTTTTAGGAAAACTTCTTACTCCATCTCAAGCTGGCACATTTTGTGACATCACCAAGTGTAAACAGCTAGAATGACAGGATTAATGAGCTATGGTCAAACTGGTGCATCAGTAAATGGTCATATTATTGCAAACACAAGGTTAGGGAAGAAAATACACTTATTAAAAATTTCATAGAAGCTGAAAACTTTTCAAGCCTTCTGAAAACTTCCATCCATTATAACATACCAGAAAGCGTTGGCAGAGGTAGAACACACAGCAGAAAGCGTTCAAAACAAATCAAGGAAAAGTTATCAAAATCAATTCTCTCAGCTACATAAGTTTGGTATGCACACACCAGCATCTGGATTTTGTTGTTCCTTCCATATCCTTCCAGTAACCCTAAGCTTTAGCTCCTTCCTGTCCCCACCAGAGAAGAAAAGTGCCATGTTACGTTGGATAATTAGACCATCATGGCTGTCCCTGACTTTCCGGTGACTATCACGGATGCTACGTGGGGTACCTTCCCATATAAGTTTCCGGCCATTTGCTCCAACCTCAAGGCTGTAGCTATAGTTCCTAGCCTCAATCTCATCACCCATGAAACGTAGAAATGCCATGTAGACAGGGGCCATGCCCAGCTGGAAGGCTTCAAAGTGAAGGCAGAAATATTGACCAAAACAATGGAAGACCTGACAAAGAGCAGATAAGACATTGAGTCTCATTTTTTGGAAGATAATTACAGACCAGAGAATTTTATTTCTAAGAGAAAATAGTGTTTCTTTTTTTTTCCCCCTTTTTGGTGAATGCAGTTTTCTTCAGCTTGTTACATTGTGCCCCATTGTATATGACCATCCATGAAATTTCTCATTAAAAGATGTCATGGTTGAACAATAGCGCACTTTTTATTTTTTCTAACATGTAGTGGGCCATTTATTCACTGGTTTATAAAATGGAAAATGCAGTATAAAAATTACAAAACTTACTGTTAGCATCCAAGTAGCATTTTCCACTTCACGGGGGTTGGACTTCACATAACGATGGTTAAACGTGCAGCCAGTGTGCATGTCCACCTTGTGGTCATCCCTCAGATGGGCAACCAGGAAAGGAATATCCCCAACAACAGAACACTCTGATCCAGCATATGGACAATTGTATGGTCTGTAGTTGCAAATTGCCTCATGTTTGAGTTTGCTGTAATAGGGAAAGATTTCTGGGCATCCTAAATTGTAGTATTTGCAAGGCAATTCAAGGGATTCTGCCACCTTCTCCAATGCTAAACATCTAATATCACCAAGTTCCTGTCTACAAGTGGGGCACCGGTTGTGTACCCTTGTTTTACATGTAGAACAAAGTGTATGTCCATTGTGGCACTGCAAAAAGCTGTATTGTTAAAGAGAGCAGTTTACCTTCTATTATTTGCAAGTACCAAGATTGAGCTCAGAAAAATTTTAAATTCCTTCTCGTTGTTATTATTGTCGTAAGGTTTTAAAAGGATATTGCAATTAACCATTATTAACAAACACTGAAGTTTATTATCATGGTTCTTCACTCTTTTATCATCTACCATTGCTATCTAATCAAACAAGAAATTAGAGATCTCAGGGTTCCACTCCAACATCTCCTATATAAAAGCAAGAAAAAACAAGAACATTTCAAACTACCCCAATATTTTGTGTCTCTCTATTTGTTACAGAACAACAGTTCAACAAGCAAACTTCCGAACCCGAAAAACATCCTGCACCAATCGTAAATATTTCTTGAAAGGATTCTCAATTTAAAAAGTAACTGATTCTCCCCTTTAGAGTGGAGCTTGCACTTGTTCCTTGCCATCTATCTTGGTGAAGTTTGCAGGCAAAAACTTAAAACTATTTCCATGTTCTCCCTGAAAACTTGAATCAAGTGCTTAGGAATTGATTTACTACACTGTCCATGTAGCACTTCTTAAGGGAAATTACTATTCCAATATCTAAAAATAATCATCTCACTATCAAACTCAAACATGCAATCAAACATTTTTTTTTCTCACAGTAAATATAAGCCATGACTTGGTGCTTCCACACAGTGACTACGTATTAGCAGCAAATCAATCCGATAAATCCAGTTTAAGTCAAAACTCAAAATCCTCAATCTACATATGTTACATCATAAGTAGTCCATCATTCCTTTCAAGTGAACACAATACTAATTTCAATTTTACAAACCATGCTTATGACAAATTCATAACATTAATGACAAGCTCTGATTTCGACCACAGCATGCTAAAGCAATATGTATAAAAATCTATAATTCATGTTAAAATTGAAACGAAACCATAATATAGACAATGCTTTCCATAATAACAATAATAAACAAAAAACGGGGCTTAAAAAGGAATCTAAACTTAAATCCAACCCAGAAGAAATCTCAAATCAATTTCTTTCTTAGCAACATGAAATAGACGAAATCCCACAGAATGCACAGCAAATCTATTCAAACCCATCGATAAAAAAAATTTGAACAAAATCAGCCAAAAATAGCAAAATTAACAACAACGAAAGAAATGAAGAACCCCCAAAATTGATATACAAAAAAAGCATGGTGAAGACAGACCTGATGAATTGGTGGGTACATAGAATTGGTACAAACAGGGCATTCTAACAATTCATGAACGCTGGTAGCCGGAGCGATCGCCGTAGGACCCACAATATTGTTGATGCTATTAGCATTGGCGGTGTTGTTGGTGCCATTGTGAGGCTTTGAAGATGAGAATTGATGGTGGCCGTGAAGAGGGTGTGGATGGTGCAGATTATGGTGATGGATCTCATCCTCATCCATTCCATCTGTGGATGACACACACTCAATACTATCCAACTCCATTCATACACTCCACCCTAAATCTCAGATTACTATTTATTTAAAACAGACCCAAAACTACAAAGAAATTTACAAAATGAACGGTGAACCCCCACTCCCACCCCAATTTTTTTTTTTTTTTTGCTTTTTCCTGTTCTCTTCTTCTTCTCTCAAAATTTTCTCTTTCTCTCACCTTTTTTTTTTCGGAATTCCAGTGTAGAGGAAGAAGAAGAGAGGGAGAGAAGAGATGAGGGATGACGAGAGAAAAGATTTAGGAGAGAAAAGACGGATTCCAAAGAACCAAACAGGCCCTCTTTTCTCTCTCGTTAAAAAGAGGTTCTTTTCTTCGTTGGCTCTTTTTTCTCTTTCATTTTTTTTTCTTTAATTTTTGTTTTTTGTTTTTTTGTTTTTGTTGGTATCATAAAGTCATATATTTAACATTAACGTAACATAACACCTTTCTTTTCTATTTCTTTCTCCCCTCTATCTTACGTCTATCTACTCTCTCTCTCCCCAACATTTCGGTTCAAAGTTTACAGATACAGAGGTTGAAATTCAAGTTTTCAACGGCTAGATGGAGAAGAATCAAACGGTGCTGATTGGGTTAGGATCATTATACAGATAAATAAATAAATAAATAAATAAAAGAAAACAAGACACAACAAAGATACTAAAATTTATTTTTGTGAAAAACAGTTTTAAGGCAAACATATAATTATTATTATGCTGCTTGCTTTGCTCCATCTTCTCTACCCTCCTTCACTCCACTTATTAACAGGGGTTTAGTATTTGGATATTTCGTATGTACTCAGTAAAAGGAGAACAATTGCAACTCATTTATTTCTCTTTTGTGCCCCTTTTTCGATAGGTAGAAGTCATGCCAGTATAATAAATTATACTATTTTAAAATTTGTTAAAATAAAGTAATAATGAGGTAAGTATGGAGTTTGTGTATTATAATGCGGGAATTGAAGCTACGCTGTAATCGCATGATTATTGAAAAGCTTATTCACAAGGTGGCACAAATTATTACCTAGTGAGGGCGAAGGGAGAGCAATCAAAGTCTTCGTAAAAACGATGCCAGGCATGAATCATGATTTAATTTCTTTTGTAATCAATAACACTTTATGTATATTTATCCATAAATATAGCTCATACAACACTGAATCTCAGTCACTGTATTACTGAAATAACTGAACTGAGATGAATCAATATCCATATGGAATGGGGTTGCTTGCTAATAAGGTAAATTAAAACTGCATGTTTCCAAGAAATGATAGTAATTGCATGCATAATCTATTAAATTAATGTGAGCTTATTATGTACAATGAAGTTACATCTACAATTTCATCAAATTGATCACATGCTGGCAACTACTGAAGGAAGCTCCGTTTCCACCTCAGGCTCCCCATCCGATCCCTCTGCAGTTGTCTGCAACACAGAATTGTAAGTATTAGCTCCTCATCAAAATGCAAAAATCAGATACAAATGTACCCAAAGTCGTATGTACCTCCAAGTCCTTCGATTTTTGTTGTGAAAGGTATCGGTCCAATGCACCTTTACCATAAAGAATCTTAGCCCCAGTTCCACGGCCTTCAGATCCAACAGCCTCCTCGTCAACTACTACTGCATCTATTACATCATCACCAGTCCTGATATCTGGAATCTGCAAGTAGAGATATAATAAAATCCATGAAAATAAAGTTGCGTGTCTCTGAAAACAATTGGTCCACAACAAATTAGCATTCAAAGAGTCACCAGACAAAACAGTGATATAATCTAACCTAGTAACACCTTGCTCTAAATTGAATGTAGGCAGATGTTCACGTTTGTTTACCCCCAAAGCCAAATGTTTAGCTGAACTTTCTGCTGGATTTTGCAAAATCTCCAAATGCATGTCCATGACAGCAATCAAGCTAAGCAGGAACATGCCATGGGTCTTGGTTTAAATGGCAAAGAAGTTGGGCAGGGGGAGGTGCTAATTTGGAGAGAGAAAAAGGTCATTAAACAGTCATGGTCCCACCGGAGTGGGGTACATAGAGGGATGAGCTGGAAATGGTCCTTCCATTCAGAGGACATATCATAGTAGTGCTCAAGTCCATATAAGGCCAAAGCATGCGTAATAAGAAGGTTTTAACTATCCAAAGCACATTGCTCTAGATGGCAGGATATAGAGCGACAGAAACAGAGAATTCCCATTGAGAAAGGCCTTCTTAGATCCAATAAGAGAAGTTTAAGATATAATTCTAATCATGACCACTGCTCTGATAGCTACCAAAATTTCCTTATTTCTTCTGCTCGAGTAAAGCAACAGATTTATGCATTCAGGCATTCTTGGACAGCATATAGAGTCCTATTAAAAACAGGCCATATCAAGCACATTGCTCTAGATGGCAGGGACTACAGCGACAGAAACAGAGAAGTCCCATTGAGAAAGGCCCTCCTAGATCCAATAAGAGAAGTTTAAGATATAATTCTAATCATGACCACTGTTCTGATAGCTACCAAAATTTCCTAATTTTTTCTGCTTGGGTTAAGCAACAGATTTATGCATTCAGGCATTCTTGGGCTGCAGATAGAGTCCTATTAAAAACAGGCCATATCAAGCATAAATCAATTTTAAACAACTTTCTTCACTTGATAACAAATTCACTAACAAGGGCTTCCACAACACCGGCACTCTACGGTCTTCATAGTCAACAACAAAAATCGGAATAGCACAACACAGCATACCTCATACATGGAATCCATCAAGATATTCTCCAAGATGGCTCTTAAACCCCGGGCCCCCGTATTTTTAGATATTGCTTTTCTGGCAATTAATTTCAAAGCATTTTCTGTGATATGCAGTTTGACCTGAGGGAAAGAAGATCAAAGTGAAATCAATTGGCTGTACATGACTGCAGACAAATTAAATCTACTGAGTATGAACGGAATTAGTGTTCCAAAGTCTGGACAGATAAAGAACTCACGCCATTCATTTGGAACATCTTTTTGTATTGCTTGCCTAGGGCATTCTTTGGCTCTGTTAGAACCTACAAGAGTATTGGTGCTGGTAAGAGTCATATACGAAGCTGAATTAAACAATCGCATCACTGTGCAAGAAAGGAAAAATTTAAAAGAACAATAGTATCACCTTCAAAGACCATAATCAGGAGAACAATTTGCATAGATAATTAATCATCCATTACATGTTTCTAAAAACATGTTGAGAGATAAAGAATAAAGTAACACGGGGGCACCTTTTATTCATGAAACCTAATAAAAGAATTCAAAATTTTGACTGCAAGAGTGTCGGCAACCAGCCAACCACTTCCTGCCATTCTTGATCATCCCACAATAAACTAGTAAAACATTATTAGAAAAATATAATTTGCAGACTTGAGAGCAAGAAACAAAGTAAAACATTCACCTGAACAAGTTGTTCTTCAGTTAGAGCCAATAAACTGACAAGAACTGGGAAACGTCCAACAAATTCCGGTATCAAACCATATGCAATGAGATCACTACTTTCAACCTGTCAAACACAAGGGGTTCATATAGAATGTGAGTATCTTCAATTGTTATGTCTAAGCCACTTACAATAATCATCTTGAATGTTATGGAGCACTTACAGACTCCATTAAAGTTGATGCCACAGCAGCATTTGTAACACCACCAGCTCTCATGTTTGCACGCACTGGGGCTCCAAAACCAATAGAAGAATCTTGACGTCTGAAATGCATTCAAGAAATTTTAAATTGACATTGGGAAAATAAAGTTAGCTGTATTCTAAAATTAGTGGACACAAATATTGGTATAACCTTTCTGAAATTGTTTTCTCTATATCAATAAAGGCACCCCCACATATGAAGAGTATATCCTTCGTGTCAATCTGTGAAAAAGTATAAAGAAAATCATCAATAACAAAGTGGTCCCACATAGAGAGGGAAATAAGTATGAAAATACAGGACCCAGCAAAATCAGTCAAACGTTTTGTCATGATGAATTCATGATAAAATCTTGAAAATAACAGCAAAATTAATAGTTTATCCACGAGCTTTACATAGTTTATACCTTATAATGTAAATAAGTAAACACCCATGAAACACTGTTACTACACTGAGTGTGTATACCTGAATATTTTCACCTCTAGGATGCTTTCTAGCTCCCTTCTCAGGAACATTAACAATCTGGATCAATAAAAAAGGCTCCATGGGTCAGAATAGTGAACCATTTATTAAGTCAACCCAATTAACTACTAATTACAATGGTGATTAGTTGGTTTATGGATTGATCTGGCGTTTATCCATAACCAGCATCAAGAATCCTAAAATCCGGTCCCACAGCTTCCGATTGTCATTTAACAGTATAATACTTCCACAGTTAGTAAACCATGCACTTACTGTTCCCTCTAGCATCTTTAGTAATGCCTGCTGAACACCCTCCCCAGACACATCCCTGCTAATGTTAAGGCTCTCAGCCTGCATAGAAAGAAAAAAGAGATGAAGAAAGAACAATTAAAGCAAACAGAATTTTGCAAAGAAGACGGAAAAGAACCTTTTTGGTAATCTTATCAACTTCATCAATGTAAACAATGCCCTGTTGTGCAGCTGCAACATTATAATCAGCAACCTGAAAAAGTGTATAAAAGAGGATTCAAAAAGCGATTATTAATCAACAACAGGCTTAAAGTACAATCCCAACATATTTCTCACAAGAAATAAGAAGTCCCATATACATTATGCTGGCCTCAATGAAAGTGACTTTCATATGCTACTCTAAAACTTTTCACTTTTATTAATACTACTTTAAAGTTTCTCATATGAAGACCTATCCGATGCCAAGTTTATATTCCTCCACCAGTAATAAAGCTAACTTCAGAAGAGAAAGAAAGTGAATGCCGTTAAAAGGTGTTGTCAAATGAACAAATAGTTGCACTTCAAAGCATGTTAATTCAGGTAGAATACATAAGGCTCTCGAATTTACCACAAGGAGCTTGTATAATATAGACTCGACATCTTCACCTACGTACCCTGCCTGCACATAGCATAAAGAGGAAACAGCTAAGTTCCATGTCACTCTTATATAAATAACAATAAAATTTCCAATGAAAAGGCATAATAAATAATGAAATATTTTCATAAAACAGATGAAGAATAATAACAAGGAATTACACTAAAACATATATTCACTCTTAATTTAATCAAATAAACTGACAAAGAAAATGGCAAAGGGACAGGGACATAGACAGCATCAAACTCTGGTATTAAGTAGTCCTCCACATAGATCCTTACGCTGGGAGCAGGGAAGACAGTACAATTATAGGGAAAACCCAGTTTACTTTCAATGTCTATGTGCTCCATTGAGCAATTTGATCATCTTTGTCAACTAAATTTCATCTAAATAATGTTTTTTAACACCGAGAAGACAAATAAAGAATCCTAGAAGCACATTTATAGAAAGAAAACCAAAATTCCAGGACTCATGAAGGTTATTAATTGTTTACTGCACAGGTAATTAAATGATAGTGAAAAGCACCAGAAGACAAAATAAATTCAATTAAGCAAGAAATAGAGACATTTAATCACAACAATCCAAAGCCACCAGCTTGCCTGAGTCAAGGTAGTTGCATCCGCAATAACAAAAGGAACATTCACAAAGCGAGCCAAGGTTTTCGCAAGTAATGTTTTCCCTGTCCTTCAAACAACGTCAAAAGGGAACATGTGAGACTAGTAACACAAAATAGAGATGATTATAATCAAATGAACATTGAAACTACTTGAGCTAACCTCAACTGGCTGGTAAACAATAATAACATGACAATTTTAGTAAAAAATCATGAGTAAAAGCGGAGGTCAATGAATCCTCACACCTCAATTTAAATGTTAAAATAAAGAGGAAGACATTGTGATGAATTAACAAAACTGCAACTCAATCAAAGAAAATCTCTCTTGAAATGAACCTATGAGAAACAGTTAACAATTACCAAGTGGAAATATTGAAATAGAATGCTCAATTCTCACACCAAGTATGATAACAAATTACCTGACCCTGTCGGCCCCATTAAAAGAATGTTACTTTTCTCCAGTTCCACTATATCATCATCTAGTACATCTGCTATATTGCTACCTGAGTCTCCTGCAGGCCTAGCTTACCAAGAAAACATGTTAATAACAGATATTCCCCTTAAAGAACACAGTATAAAGAGCAGCAAATGCAAAAATAGACACAAGAATATGTGCACGAGAATAAAAAAAAAGCTGCCACCTTTTGAAAGCTGACACTGTTAACACAAAGCTATCCTTGATACGCTCCAAATTCACTAAACAGTACTGGTACAGCAACTGACTGTCGCAACCAATAGGAATAGAGCATAACTAAAGATCTTCAATATGCTAAAAGTTCCTGGACTTTACTATGACATTTTCCTTCTCTTTTCTCTTCTTCTTCTTATTTTTTCTTTTTCAAAATATTTAAATATTCTAAATGTTTCATCTTATTATGTAATCATAATGTTTCTGGACATAAGCAAAACTGCACGTCTAACAATTAACTACCTCAACCATCTAAGAATGTTACATGCATAGCAATGAAAAGAACGAACCAGATTAAAACAAGAACTGCATATCTTGAAGGTACTAAACTAACCGCTTCTGTAATGACTCGTGGTATATTCTCATATAGTGGTTGTAAACTGCCACTGATAGAACCTGCATTTATGGCATAACATTAGACCAGAACACAAAATGTAAAGGATTTTTACATGTAGCTTCAAGAACAGTGTGTTTTTCAGTTTGTACCACCTCAACAACTATAAATTATCCACCACAAGTGGCAGAGTGTTATATTGTCAATCCTTACGACAAATGGTCAACACAATTCAACGTCTCCATATCAACACAAATTAAGATAATGATATGCATAAAACTTCAAAACTCTCAAATAGCATTAAGGAACCAATCAATCAGTGCAGATTCTAATTTCTAAGTACTTTTATCGCTTATAGTAGTCCAAACCAAAGATCATCTTTTGTTGAAACAGAGTAAACTAATAATAATAAAAATCCCAACGCCAATAAAACATGATAACCATCACCTTCTTTGCCCTCTCCTGCCCAATCACGAACTTATCCAATCCTCTACAAATATCTTTCGGAGTCGGGAAATTATGCCCCAAATTGGATCCACCCCAACACCCATCCTTTGAACCCGGCCCAAACCCGCTTCCAGAACCTGTACTCGCCCCTCCTCCCCCTCCAGCTCCTCCTCCACCACCACGGCCCAAATTCACCCCACTAACACGAATCGCAACCCCATCCCCTGGGGGCTGCCAAACCTCTGGTGGATCTCCATAAGAACTCAACACCGTACAATTACTATAATTCAATTTCTCTCTCAATTCTCTATCGAAATCCTTATTTAAGCCGCGGCAAGTTCTCCTAATATCCAATAACTGGGAACCCTTTTCGACGAGTTCACCCCGAAGCGAGACGGGCTTGAAAGAAGTGAAGTGATAAGGAGTGTTAACAAAGTGGTCGTCCCATTTGGTACGGTAGGTAGTAGAGTGAGAGGAGCTAGCCATGCGACCATAGTGCATGTAATTAGACAGGAAGTGTCTGAATTGAGAGACCGTCAAAGAGGCTGTTTCTACGGAAGGTTTGGATCTGAGTGCAGCAGCAGCAGCCATGGGAAGAAGAAAGATAAACAATTCGAGGGGTTCAATTGAATTGGGTTTTTCTTAGATTTTGGGATTACCATGTACACGAGAGGGAATTCTTTGTTAGAAGGAGATAAACTAGGACGATGAAGAAGTGAAGAATAGGTATATCTTAATCAAAAGGATAAAAAGAAAAAAGAAAAAAAAATCAGAAAATATCTAATTACAGAAGAGGACAGATGAGTTTGGGAATATCTGTCCCTATGTTTGGGGTTAAAAGGGTAAGTTAGAGACTTCAAAAACGACGGCGTCTAAATTTTTTAAAATTAAAATTAAAATATAATGAAACTTATCGAAATTTTTATTAGCACAAGATAGCAGAGAAATATATCTTTGTTGAATATCACGTTTAATCCTTTAATTTTGATAAAGAAGCTTTGGTATAGGCTTGGCTTGAGATTGCCTTGACCACTACCAGTGCTGCAAATTACCCTTTCAAAATTTGTCCTACAGACATGGGCAAAGATATTTACATCTTGTTGAGGTTCAGTCTGAAGACAAATAGTAAGCCTTCTTAGGGTCTATTTTGCATTTATTAATGAAGGGCCAAACGCCTTTCTTTCTAGCAAGGGGACATTCCCATTTTTGCAATCATCAGTCGCATTTGCCAACCTTACATTTTGGTCCGAGCTTACAGGCAAAGAGACTAGGATGCTAGGATCTGTATCTTTTACATGACTTTTAAGGCTTATCCCCCCCTCTAGATTCTTTTTCCTTCAAGCAAATTCAGTGAGTTTCTTGTCTTAATATGACATTGATACACTAACCAAGTATAAGACTGCAGACAAAAGCAAAGAATAAGGGATGAAAACGATGGAAGACTCAGAAAATACATGGTAGTAATGTAAAAGACACCCTTCTCATACAATCACCATACATCCAAGCAATGAAGGCTTGTATTTGGGCAGTTTGACACAAAAACCTGCTGCAGAATGCAGCTGAAATAGTTAACATGCAAGCCTGCTGGAAAACTTAATTAAATTGTAGCAGAATTTGTTACTGAAACCTGCTATTAGAATATCTGCAACTACTTTCTTTTGTGGGTTGGTATTTAATTGTGGGCACCCACCAGCCACAATTAGGCTTGCTTGTGTCTCCATTGGATGAACGGCAAAGTGACAGAGGGCCATCACAAGCCAATAAATCTAAGGCCCAACAAGTAAACACAATCTCATATGAGATAACTTACTAATGTTTACATATCAAGTGAAGCATTGGAGTTGCAGGTAACTTACCTAGTCACGTGTCATATAATTACTAAAGTATCCATTTAATAATTTCTTTTTTTTTTAAATTTTTTTCCTCATGCCTAAAACAAATGTATGCAAACTTAAATAAAAAATCCTTGCTGTTAGCTGTTATAATATAAATAGCCCAGTACTGAAATCCATATCTATAGTCTCTAGAGTCCATTGCAACCGGCATTGCCAATTTGTAGAAGGATGCTGCGACAAAGAGTAGCTCTATAGGCCAGGCTGATGTCTGATACCCTCCCTACTTATCTAATTGTTTACCTCTATAAACTTCCGTGGGAGGCTTTACCATTGCCATCTTAGTATCAGCAGCAAGAGCAGCATGTTTATACCAATCAACAGGTACATCCCCCAGTGCATTGGCTTGGTAGATGCTTTACACCTCCACCGCAATAGGAAAATGTCTTTAATTAAATCCACTTGTCAATGAAATAAAAAACTGAAATGAAAGTAGTAAATCCTTATTTTCAAACATACGTACAGTGTTAATTCCATCAGTCTAGTTTAAATTTTACAAGCTTGATCCAATACATGCAAAACTGACCAGGATGTTCTTTCCAGCACTGCAACATAGATGCATGTGGCTTAACTTCTGTTGTTAAAACTCAAATCTCCAGAAATATCCTTGTAGGTCTGTAGTCATAGCCGCTTAGCATTGGGTTCACAAACTTTGGATAACAGAGCACAAAAGTCTAATCAAGAACCACAAATACGTCATTTCACTATACAATCTCCGATCAACCTTTCAAGAAATATGATGGTTTTATTCATCTATTCGATGTTCGTAATGAGCCAGATATATGTTCATTTGCCCTTGTTCATTAAAATGAGTTCTTTGCTTTTATGTTGAGATTGGTACAGTCATAGAAATCCTCTTTAATGGTTCAATCCCCGTAAAATTCTGGTAATAGCAAGCTTCAGGGAATCTGCAATTTTATCAGCTAATGAAGTTCCCCCTATTAATTAAGGAAGCTCTAAGGAATCTGCATATTTTCTCTGATGGTGAATACTAACTAAAGAAACAGTGGAGAAATACTCCAGTCAAAACATATTCATTTGAGCTAGCAACTTCACATGTAGCAATTGCTGAAAATGACATCTAAAAATTATGCGAAGTCTCCAAACACATTATTTCCAAGAGTTAAACTAAATTACAATCATCAGCAGGAGATAAGAGTTAAACAGCAAACTTGACCTTACTTGAGGTTTGTACTCAGTTTTTTGGCCTCCCTTACTGCAAGATTTGCAGCATATATTGCCATCTTCTTCACCTATACAAAGATTACCTTGCATGAATAAGAAACATCTTTATATTTAGTAACTAAAGCAGCCAAATTTGCATGGAATTGAACACCAAAAGCATAACAGAAAGATATGAAATCATGTTCAGTTGACAAACATCTATAATTTTGTCTCATGAACATCAAAGCAATCTTTCTAAGTAATAATTAGCAAGTTGATAGGACAGCTGCCAGTGCACATTAGTCATCACTTGTTTTATATGAGTGAAAAGCAATATTAACTTAACATGTAGGACCAGATAAATTAAGTGTTGCCTAACAATGAGTCAATTAATACCTCCAATTTATCTTCTTTAGCTCTATGGGTTTTGGGGAGTAAGCGGAACTCTTCTGTCAATCGGATGCATTCTTGCACATTGTCGGGGGACACAAAATCAAGGGCTACTTTAATGCATGACTGGAAAAAAAAAGGTGAGATTGTCAACTTCAGTAAGTAAGGCCACATCAAAAGGTTAATGAGATCTAAGCTGAAATACTGATACTGGTTATAATTTCAAATGGATCTACAATATACCTTGCCGTTGAAATAAAATAAATTTTTGTAAATACAGATCAGGGTTTGAGTTTAGACAGTCAAACTATCTCAGGGAAACATTCATCTGGGTGGAGGACAAACCACAACCACATCACGTAAGAAAGCAAGTTCAGATAGGTTATCTAGCATTGCCATGCAGCAGGCTTATCAAAAACAGGCCTACTGAATGCTGGAGGATCCTCACCTGTCTATTTCTTACTTGATGCGGGCATCCTGCAGGAATGAAAACAGCTTCACCAACATGTTGCTCAAATGTCCAAGGTTCAACATCTGTGGAACAATTTGCTATTAAAAAGGATAGAGATGATTTAGTGTGCAATGAAAAAGACTTTAAAAAAAAGCAACTTCTTACTGAACTCCTCCTTCAGCTGCTTTTTATGTCTCTCACTGAGATAAAGGGTCTGATCATGAATAGGATGAAAAACCTAAAGCACATGTAGCACATCAATTTAAAAGAATTTTCCTAAAAATATGATCCCGATGGGCAATGGATGAGAAGGCAATGATACGCACAGAATTTACAGGAAGGTTACTTATGTGATGGAATTCTTTCTGATGCTTCCATAAGTATTCAATTAACTTAGGTACATCCTCCCTACGGAAAATATCCCAAACAGCACCACCATGTGCATTGTCTGAAGACTGATTTTCTGTAACAGACTCTCTAGTCGTATTTGTATCAGGTCTTACAGACCCTAAATCCTCAATTCGATTAAGAGAACCTCCCTCGATGATATTATGTGTTTCCCCTTCAATATTGTGGTTCTGTTTTTCATTACACATCATTTCCTCAATCATTCCGTGTTTAGCATCAAGCTGATGTGTAGATTGAAGTTCTCCAATGGCAGCAGAGTTGGAGCATGTATCGACACCTGGCAAGGAGAAACTACTCTCAGCAACATCCTCAATCTTGCTTGCCATATTGTCTACTTTTGCAGAATATTCAGGATTCTTGCTTCCACCCTTATGAGGTCTCTTTCGCCGCTTTCTTCCCAATATCTGTGACACCTTCCGTGTCCGACCACAGCAGCGTGGATGCATGTTTTCAGCTTCATATTTCTTCTGCAATTTATCTATGATTTTAGTCTGCCACGGGGGAATCTTCACATCAGTCGCGTGAGTTAGCACATTAACCTACATAGGAGAAAGAGAAAAGTTACACATTCCTGATCTGAAGTGGCAGAAAGAGGAACGGGAGAGAAACGTTAACATCGAAGTAAAATGCCAAATTACATGTTGGGAAATTATCCAAATCTTAAACAGGTGAGGAAACAGAAAAGCTTCACATACTTTTAATGGGAAATAACAAGTGTCCTAGGACACCGAAGTTGCATTATTGGCAAGTCAAACAATACATCAAGGAGTAGTTTGAACATTGTCCTTGCAATAAAATGCCAAAAGTTATAAGATCAATGGCATTATGAATGTGCATGCTGTAAATCTGATCAAAACACAGGAACAATTTAAGAAATTGCATTTCTCATATGTAAATCTTAAATCAACTAGTTGGTTCTGTCAAAGGTAAATGAACAGAAGAATAGTGATGGAAAATATCAATACCACGGTAGAAGGCAATCATGTGATATACATTATCAGTAGTTAATGTAAAGAGTATTGCATACCGCATCAGAAATGTCACAATGTAGTTTAGTCACTGAATCACCTCTGCCAAGTTCTTTCAAAGATCCATAAGCAATGTAAGTTTTGGGCCCCAAATCCGGCTTCAATACAGCAGGAAGTTTGGTAGCAAGGTTCAGGATACCGGAATTTGGATGAGTATAATCTTTAAAAGGAAGCATAGCAATAAATTCAGCACCATGCCTTGGCAAACACTCTTCAAATGAATTTGATGCAGGCCAATCCTTCAACTTCAACATCTCTGGCCATCCGTTCCTATACCTACGACCCTCCAAGTAGCCTTTGAAGAACCGCCTTATATTTATTTCAACCTGCAGCATCCAGAACAGACAAACACACAGTTCACATCTTAGGTTGTGAAAATTACTTTTAGCATAAAGCATAATCCAGGTGTCACACAAGGTAGCAGGTGACATCAAAATATTTGCAGGCATATGCAGACATGCAAGACAGACACAAGAGCACAGAAAGTACTCAAAAGGCATTAAAATCTAAAAGAAGTCTGCATACAACCAATGATTCTAATAAACATTACTACCAACGATTTTTCATTTCCTGCTCCCCTTAGCCAAATGTCTTAACAAGGAAAGGATACATTTAACCGAAAACCCGTATATTATGCATATACGCATAACGGGGGATTTATAGACAGAATCCAAGAAATATCCCAGAAATTAGATAAGTAGAAGTATAGGACAATGGAGACTGGAGTTTGATACAAAAGGGCAAACGACAATGAAAATGAGACATGCTACACTAAAATTATGGTGTGAACCTTGCCTCTGTATACAAACCATTCAACAGTGAAACTTCTTTTAGTTTTTGAGTCATTGACCTAACACGCCACCAAGGGAATGGAGAAGAGAATACCAATGAGAAAGAAGAACCCATTGCCCTTAAGGGATGAGTATGTATGTCACTATTGAAACTATTAAAAACAATGAAAATAAAGATATCTTCTGAGCTTCCTATCTTTAGTTCCATACGCGCTAGGCAAGGTAAAACATGACCTTCATTAACTGACAGCATAGATGATGAATGCTTTCATTATTCAATTGAAAAACGCTATTCAATAAAAGCTAACACTTAATCCGTTGATAGTGTGCTGAAAACCATTGACCAAATATCTTACTTATTTATCACATTACAAAAATAAAGTTCTGAATGTAGTTATAAAAAGTCAAGATGTTCCTTAAGCATAGAGCAAAGAAGGAAAGAGGGAACTAAAATTGGAAATGGTATAGGGAAAAAAAATCATGGAATCACCAAAGATGCCTTTAAACATGCAAAAGGTGAAAGGTACCTCACACCAATCCAAGCAATCAATTGCCTTAACCCTCTTTGCCTCCTCTTTTAATATCTTTTTTGCACCTATGAAAGCCCTCCACATAACCATGGGCTCCCAACTAAGACCAGAACTTTTTTCAAGTACATTTCTAACAATAACAGGTTCACCTCGCATCCAATGCATTTGAAAATGCTGAATATTATTGTCTTCCAACTGGATAGCATTTGGGCAGTACACAAAATTGTCATGACTGTTCTCTCTATAAGCTGCCTGCCTAACTTCAAAATTTTCTGCTTCATTTGCTGCAGAGTTGCTAGTAAGACACATAGAACATCCTTCAGAAAACTCAATATCAGGTAACTGAAAATTGACAGTAAGCTCCTCAGCATTCTGAATCAGTTGATCAACCGAATTAGCTCCAAAGAAGCGTCTTAGTGAAAGAGTCTCACTACCACAACCGCCCCTTCCTTTTGGAGGACAAGGAATCCTACCATCTGCCTCAGCTCTCCAATCAAGAGAGTTACATGACATGCCAGATGTGCACTCAGTTGACACAAGGCTCTTCCAATCACATCTTACTCTCACTGTACGAATCTGGTCATCTGAATCTGTAGCTTGACCATTTACTCTTTCAACAGACTGCTGGTGAGAGAATTTTGCTTCATTACCTCCAGGCCGAGATCCTTTTCTAATTTCATGACAACATGTGATACATAGATCATAAGAACAATCAGGATTTGGGCAGCTTCTGTGGAAATTGACTATGGATGTATTGCAATTGTCACTGTCGCAGAAGGAGACATTCATAGTAATAAATATCATGCAAATATGTATTGCCTTTTGACACTAGAAAAAACAACAGATATGGCTCTAGTACAATTCATAGCAATACTAAATACTAAAAATTATTGAATATACCCAACAAATCCGACCAAGAAAAAACTATCACCAAATAATTCTTTCTAACAATACAAACTTCCTTTAAATAATCTTTAAATGCAAAATTAATAACTACATGAAAATACACAAGTCAACAGAAAATAGCAAGAACTGTCAACAGCGATGCATGCGACTATTAATATAAAATTTCTCCAATCCAAAGTAGTGATCATTAACAAAATGATGAGGTTTCTCAATGGCATGAATTGGTTCTAATTTCCACAAGACAACTTAGGATGGGATCAAGGAGACAAGCAAATGACAGAATATGGGCTAAGCCACATCACTTAATCTCATCTAATCTGCACTATCCTCGGCCAACCCTTTTCCCATCTGATCCTACTTGTCAAAACATTAGATAATGACATTAATTACTCTTCCCTAAAATAAGTATTATCAGAAAAGACTATATCTCCTATCCTCTTAACATACAACCTCATCTTTCAGAGCCACATCCACTACACTCCCTGCTACTTTTTTAACTTAAACATTTAGAAAGATAAAACTAAACTGCAAATAACCATGGCTCCAAAGGACAGTTTCTGTTTACACAGAACCAGACATCAGTTGTTCCTTCTGTACCAATTTTAAGTTTAGAAGAGCTTCAGTCTCAGGTATATTAAAGCAACAGAAAATTAAGATGGTAAAGAATGTTAGTTGCTTCCAAGTAAATAACATGATGGTCCAATAATTGCATGCCATGTTTAATAAAAGAGAACAAAGATATCAGATGTTCAATATAAAAAAAGAGCCACAAGTTTTTC
Source organism: Theobroma umbraticum (assembly GCF_002168275.2). Taxonomy (NCBI): domain Eukaryota; kingdom Viridiplantae; phylum Streptophyta; class Magnoliopsida; order Malvales; family Malvaceae; genus Theobroma; species Theobroma umbraticum. The sequence goes on along the minus strand of NW_018397254.1, from coordinate 5,861,910 downwards.
CTTGAGCATCAAAGAGCATGAGATGATACCAATAGACCCGATCATCATCATCTAAGACAGATACCATTATATCTTGTTCTGTCAATTGCACACCTATGGAAAAATAAGGAGGCACGCATCACTTAGCATTCTGAACCATACATCTAGTATAAAAACCAAAACTTACAGAAAGCAGTCATATCACATTATAGTACCGCGTATACTGGTTTCCACCTCTAATTCAGCATGTTGCTCCTGTTGTATATGCCGAAGGAGAGGCAGAATTTTGTGTAGCAAATAAAGCAACTTTTGCAGTTTGATACTTGTATCTACTTCCTCGTGCTCATCCTGTCAAATTAGCAAGTGCCAGTTGGCATCAGAATGTATGCCAGGAGAAATGTTTAAGGTGTTCGAACATGGTAAACAAAGACCTAGGAAATGCTAATGTTAGGATGTCTGATTTTATGGATCATTCCAATGTCAAGAAGGGGTGGAGGCAAAGTGAGAACATGAGATAAAACTATTGAAAAGGTCCTTGCTCCTGTTGATCTTACTCAGGTAATGTCCTAATAGAAGATTAGCTGGAAATCAGAGCCAAGTATTAGGAAAAGACGTTGTCATTGTTGGCAAGAATGTATAGCCACAAAAGTTTAGCACATTAAACAGAAAGGAAGAAGAAAATTAATGAAAGGCACATACTGTGACAACTAATTTCTCCCTGAGGCATAATCTGCAATTACAATTGCCTCGACAAAATGGACAAGCAACTTCTATGTCCTCTCTTGTTTGCTCTGAATACCTGATACAATTCATTTGCATTGGCATTAAAACCCTAGGATAAGATCCCTTTCATACTTACAGGACAGATCAACAACTAATCAATGTTCAATTGTTCATGAAACAAAGGTCTAATGAAATATCGAGTAGAATACAGATGCTAATTGAACCAACTTAACTTCCAAGACAGAAAAACTTAACTGTTCTTCCAGGTAACAAGAAAAAGAACTTCACAAGATCTCATTACCATTTTGCAAGGCATTCATAGCAATAGCGTTTCTTTTTGCATTTGGAACAATTGACAACACTCCTATCAGGCCTCCAGCATTGGTGGCACATCAAACCCCTCCGCACATGCTTCTGGCTTGTATCATCCTGACAAAGAAATCAAGCTATAATAACATACCACCAGAAATTGGAATCAAGACATTCAGTCACTGTGATTGCACCATAAATTAAATTGAGACAATTGAAAAAAAAGTTTTAAAGTGAAAATAACTTTTTCTCTCATTTATAGATAAAATTAGTATTCCTCCTTGCTTCATAACCAATGCTTATACATTCATGGGGGAGAAAATAGCAAAATCAAACTATTTGGAGCCGTAAAGAAGCAGAAATATTGCAAGAGATGCTCGGTCACTGGCCACAAATCCTTTTTTAGGCATTTTAGCAAGGAAAATGAAGTAATTAAACAGCCCTTATATTATCCCTTCTCATCTCATACCACTCAAAAGAAATGTGACTTCTCTTACAGCAAGGAACATATACTCCCACCTCAGAACTCCCAACCAGAACAAAAAAGAAGAGGGGGTGAGATAGAGAAGAAGGGAACAATTTACTCCCAAGAAACTATCACTGCAGCCTGTTCAAATATTTTGGAAACTTTCTGTGGCACTCAGAAGTCATACCAAATGTTCATCCCTTTACTTTTTAGTGTTTGGCTTTCCTTTTGGCAACAGGGCATGTTCTAATCGGATACCAGGATATAAGAAAAATTAGCAGTTTAACGTATCAGCATGTTCAATATACAAAAGCAGAAAATGTCCAATCGTTGCCTGTGACCTTTTTCTTACTAACAGACTGTGGGTAATGCTTTATGGTTTAGTTATTTCAATTACAAATTCACAGGCCCTAAAATTACAATCTCTTTTAAAAATCTCATCAGCAGTAGAAAAACATAGTTATGGAAAGACTCACTGATGAAACTGAAGTTTCTGATTGACTACTAGGCTTCTTTTTCCTCCCTCTACTCTTCTTTTGAGCATTGCCGAAATCAGCTGTTAAACTGCCCCGAATGCCAGCTACTAGTATTTTCTTTTTCATGTTTACACTGCCTTGAAGATGCTTACCTGAAACACTGTGGCTCATTTTCAAATTATTTCCTTCTCCCTGTTCTATCTGTGCACAAGGCTTGTTAATTTTATACTTCTTCCTCACAGGCGCCTTGCCAAAAAAAAGTTTTCTCTTATTCTTTGAACCTTTTGGTCGGCCTCGCTTCCACTTTAGCCCCTCATTTCCACGATCATTCTTGCCAATAGCTTCCCCACTTTGATGGCTTTCTTCTTTTGCAGTAACAGTTGGCTCCTTATTCTTCAAATCCTCTTCACACCAATCTTTAACCTTAGGACCAATAATCTCATTTTTACCTTCATTAGCACCAGATCTTTCAATGGGAATTCCCCTACCTTCCTTGTCTACAAGAGAATTCATCTCACACCCACCTGTAATAGCTTCACCAGGCATTACCTTATCTTCCTCCCTTACAAGGGCAGTCCTCACTAATACAGTCTCTTTATCACCATAATAAACCCCCACAATTTCAACAGGCACTCCCTGGGTCTCACTATCTTCGTTATTTTCCCTCTTATCCTTCGAAATTTCAAGAAAACATTGCTTATCCTTTGATTGCAAGGTCTGTTGTACACTTGAAAGTCCAATTTTTTCGTCTACTAAGCCTTTTCTGCTTATTCTTTGAACCCTTTGGCCGGCCACGATTTTTCTTTGGTAGGACATTGTTATTTCCGTTCTGAATTCCAACTGCACCTTCACCACCCTCAGCTTTACCAAACTTATCTTGATTTTCTTCAACATAAGTTTTTCTGATTCTTAGAACCCTTTGGTCCACCATCGCCTCCTCTCAACTGCGCGCATTCTCACTTACTCTCCGGCAAGATTTTTCTTCTCTTTCTTTGGCCCCTGTTGCTGACCTTGTTTCTCTATCCTTCTACCCGTATCATTTCCTCCAGCATCGTTACCGGCAACTTCACAAGGCATTACCCCATCTCCTGCCAGTAGAAAGGTAGTTCTCTCGTTCTCCCAATCATGGCCTCAAACTTTTATCTCCGCCATCATTATTGCCCCCCACAATATGACAAGACATGTCTTGATTCTCACCTGGAAGGCTAATCTTCTTCTTCTTTGAGCCCATTGGCGGACCTTGCTTCTGTATTACGCAAACAATCTCATTTCCAGCCTTACCATCACCACCAACTTCACTTAGCCCTTCGATTCTTTGTTCGCCGGCAACAATTTTCTTCTTATTCTTGAACCCTTTGGCCTACCACGTTTAGTCTTCAAGCACAGTTTCATTTGCCTCTACAGAAACATCTTCCTTTCTTCTCTTTGAACGCGCATTTCTGATATAATCTTCTTTCCTTCTACCAATATCATCTCCTCCATTGTGGCATTCACCTGAAAGACCTTTTTGCATTTTCTTTGAGCCCTTAAAGGGGCCTCGCTTTTTAACCTTACCATCACTTAACCCTTCCATACTTTGTTCAGCACCTAGAATTTTCTTCTTATTCTTTGAACCCTTTGGCCTACCACGCTTAACCTTAACCTGCCCTCCCCCATCCGTACTCTCTTGATGCATGCCTGCATTTTCAAAGTAACCATCTTGACCTCGACTTCCCTCCCCAGCAAGATGGGTTTCACATCCATTTCCACATGCAATTTCATCAAACAACCCCTGAATGCCTTTACCTTCCACATTGTCATACTCAGCTTCACCAGAGAAGCACTGGGTTCCTTCAACACCAACATTCAAACCCTCATTTGGTCCACTAAATAGGCCTTGAATTAGTCCATCAGCAAGACCCATTCCACCATTTCCAAATGGAACCCCACCAGACCCACCCATCTGAATTTCTCCACCACCAAGACTGCCAAATATACCATCTACACCAAACCATGGGTTGCAACCTTGGCAATCAACGACCTCACCATTATGTCCACCAGTTTCTCCACCAAACCGTCCTTGAACCCCAGGAGTAGCTGCACCAGACCCACCAATGGCAAGTCCAAACCCAGCTTCAACACCCCAAAGCTTCAAAGTTTCACCCCCATTCACACCACCATCTTCACCAAACCACTCCAAAACACTCTCAACACCACCACTGCCTTCAACAAACCAGCTTTGAGTTCCTTGATCACCATCATTTCCAGCGGTGACTTTGACTTGTTCATTCCCGTCATGCTTCCTTACTTCCTCCACCCCCACGGGATTTATACTCCCTTGACCAATTACATGACGCTTTCGCTTCTTCCTTTGAGTACACACTTGAGTTCCACCCTCACTGCCACTTTCACCAATGTTCTCCGTATCCACCTTTTTACCACTCCTTTGCAAGGAATAGAGATAGTGTTTATGGCATAAAGACTTTCCGGTCAAAGCTCTCTCACTGCACCGCCAGTTTGGGGTGCCTCGTCGGTTGCACCGATGGTATTGATGCTGATTATCATCCATTTGATCATTCCAACCAAGGAAGAGATTTTGAAAGAGAAGTTAATTTTTAATTGAAACGTAACGCTTTTAGTTCAATGACGGAAGGAAATCCGTGGCCTAATGTACGTCCTATAATAAAGTAAACCAAAATTAAGGCAGTTGTAAATGTAGGAAGTAGGAACAAGAACAATCTAAACAAGGAGATTCCATGAGTCATCAACCAGAGGTAAAGTAGAATTAGGAAAAGGGCGCCGAGTGAATTTATGTTTGTTAAAAGGAAGTAGGGGGTCCACCACTAAGGATAATAGTACTTGTTGTTGACAATTCCTAGGTGGCAAGTGCTTGCTGCAACCGTGCTAGGCTTAAGATTAAATATTTTCGAGATGATACTAGCTGGTTCCATGGTCTAGCGGTTAGGACATTGGACTCTGAATCCAGTAACCCGAGTTCAAATCTCGGTGGAACCTTATTTTAGTGTTTCTACCGGGGATTAAAATCCTTAAAATTTTGTTCCAACTTAAAATTCTGTGATTTACAAGCTTCCTGTCTTTCTACTTGGTCTGGCTTCTGCCAGCTTCCTGTTTTTCTACTTGGGATTAAAATTCTGTGATTTGCAATGGAGAATTCAATGGATTGGGATTATATCATTAAGTACATCAACATATTTGGGCATAGCTTGCACCTGCCTAAAGCTTTGAACTTGTCCCTGCACTCTGTTTGGAAAAGAAACACAGCAAGTACTATGAAACTACATACATTCACAAATAGATGTGAGAAACAGGTTAAAAAGAACTGAAAACACAGTCAAGTCTTCAAATCCTTGAATTAAAAGATCTGTATCGATATTCAGCCCATACATCTTGTAAACAAAAAAAACCCAACACTGAATTCATCAGTACAAAGATTGAGCATTTGCAAATTCCGAACCCAATATCTTTTCTTATTTTCAACCCAAAAGAGAGAAGAAGAAAAATATATGAAAACAGTTTTCAGATTTATTTTTCTTTCAATTTCTCCTCTTCCTTCATTTTCTTCTCCCACCTACGTTTCTTATAAGCAAGCAACATCTCAGGCATTTTCTGCATCAAATTAGCGGTATTCTCCCTTTTCTCAGCAGATATTCTGTCACACTTGTGACCTTTCATCTTGGTTCTCATCTCTTTCCTCTGTGGATCGTAAGGCCAATCCTGCCCTGCTAAAAGCACTTCCTTCCGGAGCCTGGCTCGACGGCGAGCGCTGATGCCGAGAGGCTTCCACGCTCCAAGTTCCCAATAGCCCCACACCCCCTTTGATAACTCAACTTTGTACTTAGCCAATTTCTCACGCCATGGGTATTGGTATTCCCCCATTGCCTTCACCACAGACTGCGCTGCTTTGCCAGCCATGAAAAATAATTGCTTTTTTCCCCCACTTTTTGGGTCCTGAGATCAAAGGATTTGATTAAATTAAAATGTGTTCAACGAAATTGATCGATATAAAAGATGGAAAATTTGAAGCTTAAGATTAGGACTTACAGGAGAAGGAATGAAGCAAAGGAGGCGTTTTCTTATACTGAAGCGACGGCAAGGTGCTCGAGGAAGACCGGAGGAAATTAGGGTTTGCAGCAAACAGACGAGAAGCATCAGAATACTTCGCTTCGATTAAGAGCTGGGCATTGAAATGCTCGATTTGGGCCCAAATCATTTTTTGGCAAGTATGGGCCACAACCGAAAGCCTTGCCTGTGACGGCCCACCATCAACATTTAAGATCGGAACGGGCCCAAGGGCCTAAAACCCAATTGATTCTTCCTCTTTTTCTTTCCTCCCAGCTGAAAACAGGGTTGCCGCCAAATATTTTTGGCTGAATTTCATACTGAAAATGGGGTTGCTTCCAATTGTCTTTATTCCGCTTATTATTTGCAAATAAGAAAGTTGGCCAAATCCAATTAGAAAATGAAAAAATGAAATTGGCCTTTCCGGTTTGGGCCTCGATTTCACATGAGAAGAATCTACGCTTCCAGAATCAAGACAGAAACTCCAACCCATGTTAACAATTTTTATTTTTTTTTTGATAAAACCAATGCTCACAAACTAGGTACAAATTATGGTGGGGAAAAAGAGATGCAAACGGGACAAAAACAAATGAATTTCCTCTTAAAAAAAATACCGTTTTGATGGCGGAAGCACCAGAACCAGAAAATGTACAGTATTTAATGACTAAAGAGAATATACTGTACAGATTACCAAAATGAGAAAAGAACAAACAGACAAACTTTGGAAGTTAGGATATGAATGAAGCGAATTAAAATCGTCTTAAGCAGTTTACCCCATAGAGACACTGCCTTCAATGAACAACCTTGCGCTAGAATTACCCTGATTCCATATTGAGGACGGAGGGATGCCTTCTGTCTATACCTGGTTCACCATGGTCTACATTTGAGAAACAGTTAGTCCCAACTTCGACATGAGAAAGCATATGCTTATCAGGAAAAAAGAGTCTCAAAGAAGCACATATGCTATTTGCCTTGTGTTATTCTTCTGTCCATCACCAAGGCAATAAAAAAGGAAAAAACAAAATGATAATGGTGGTAGAAGCTGAAATTTTAGTGTTCAAAGGCTTCTGCACTCTTTTTCAATCTGCTAGCTAGACATCATTGTTATCATCATCTTGGAGTCAACCTATCTTGAGTTGCCTGAAACTGTCAAAATAGTGATGTCATATACAAGAAAACTTAACAGACACTGCAATTTGGAAAGAAAGAAAATAATACGAAGATAAAAATCTCATTTCAGTTCAAACTATGATTCATAATACCTGAGTTGCAAAGGACGAGCTTTGAGCAAGAAACTTGACAAAGTCTTGCTTCTTTCTTTCAAAATTGAACTTCGCATTGTCCAGCAATGCTTGTTCCCTCTTCATATCCTCTTCCAACTTTTCTTTTTTCCATCTCATTTCTTTCATCTGCTTCTCAGTTTCAATGTAGTTTTGCGGCATATCTGATTTTGCAGAGGGTTTTGGGAATCTCACATCAACCTCTTCCCTAATATCAAACATAGTCAGAACAAAGATGCAACAGCAAACTAACCGAACGTTATTAATCAATAAAAAGTTAATCTACAAAAGCAAACATAAAATTTTAATTGGTTAATAACAATAATGAGATCATTTTTCTAAACAACAGGTCAAATGCCTTACGAGCTGCAAGTAAAATGGTTCACAATGTCTCCAAGGTTCAATTTTGTATGCAACCATACTTTTGAAATGTGGAAAATACGTCTTCTGTTATAGAATAAGTAATTTAGTATTACCAGATAAGTATTAATTATTAATGCACTACAATAACAACACATTATGAATTTCAACAATCTTCTTACATCCAAAGACAGTTGAATTACAAGCAAACTGTGAATGTATTCCCTAATTGAAGAAGTTTGAAAAAGCAGAATATAAAAGAAGTGTTCTGAATATTTTTCTTTTTTTGAAAATGGAATCTGCCACCTGCCAGAAAGAACTTCTTACCGATTGCCTAGGGAAAATACACCAGAGCTTCTGATCATCCCACCATCCAGAGAGATTGCTCCTTCACTTATACAAGGGAGAGCAAGAACCATCTCTGCCCTTGTTTTGTATACTTGAAGACGGGAGAACAGATTGTAAAATAAAGTCTCCCTTAGGCCATCCCCACTGGCAGTGACACAAAATAAGTTTGAGCTGTCCACTTGAATCATATTCACTGCAAAGCCAACAAAGCCTGGAGGACACTCCCCATTTGGTAATCTTGGCTTTAAAAGATCAAGCCTCCTCTGCGGGTCATCAGCTACAAAATCACCAGCACAAGGTCTGCAGAGAGGTGAGGACAAAGGAAAAGAAAATAATCTTTATGATGTCTTTAGTAAACCAGATTATGATCAGAAACAATATAAGAGACTGATACCTTAAACTTTCAAGGCAAATTACATGAAATCGGCCATCTATAGCCCTCCCAATAGAAGCACCAAGCCGGTGAAGACCAGAAGTTTTATCTATGCAGCCATCCTGGTTGTATGTTTCCAAAGCTCTGACACTTTCATAAGTTTTACAAACAATTGCTAACATAGTCTGCACTCCTAGGTACTCCGAGAAAAGCCTACATATAAATAAAGAAATATAAGGCCACACATCAACCACGTAAAAGCATTAACAGTTGTCATACAACCCTCAATCAAGATGCCCAACTAGGAATCTATTTAATAAACAGGCTGGTATTCACTAGAAATTCCATAAATTATAATGCAGCACATGCACTCATCCATCACCATTTAAAAACGCAAGACATAATGACACTAACCCACCCACACATAAGCTTCAATTCAAGTCTCTCCCTCCCACTTTTCTTTTGGCCCCTATGCATGCGATACATAAGATAGTGGAAGGATAAAGGTATAAGTTTCTCATGCAAAAACATCCAAAATATTCTAATAAATAGATGAATAATAAATTAAATGTAAGGAGGCATGATGCAGAAAGACAGAAAATAACAAAAGAAAATTCAAACAGACCTACTAAGATTTTCATCATCCACTTTGCCAAGTGTAGCAACAGCACCAAGTACATCCCTTGTCAAAGTCAGATAAGAAGCCTGAGTGGCATTATGAGTTTTCAGCTGACACAGAATTCCTGCTGCTGACTTTCCATGCCGAAGAATCTGTTCAGTTGTTTCCTCCTCACTTTGAAGGTGGGAACAGTTCTCGTTTCCAATCTTAGGTGCACCAGCAGAATGATACTTGCCACACATAACTGAGAAAAGATCAATTGGTTGCCACAAATATGGAAAATAAATATGCAACATATGGTTATCAAGGGTCAATATAACTTGAAATCATACCATTCAAAAATAACCATACTAGCTGCCTACCATATTTGCACGTAAGTCTGAGTTAATAACTTCCATAAAACATTATACTAACATCCAAATTAGAGCAATTTAATAACATGGAGTTAATGAAGAGCCAGATCTTGGCAATTAAACACAAGCAATTTAGTATATCATAGCGTAAGTCCCAGATCCACAAATTTTAACAAAAAGTGCCTTAATTCCTGGTCTTATATGAACTGTACATTTACTCATTCTGGACGTTGACAATAGCACCTTGCCCAAATATTTCGGCATCTTAAATTCCTTTCCCGAATTGCAAAATGTAATTTACGTCATGCATGCGCTTGAACAAGAGAAATATACCTTGCATATCAAGTATGGAGTCATCTAGCTTGTTCTTCTGAATCTTCAGAAGTTTTATGTTATCCTCATGGTGCTTGATTTTCAGCCCTAACATACGAAGATCATCTTGAAGTTTCTGCACAGATCATGTTATATCAAAATTTACTTTAAAAAAGGAGACACAAACTCAAAAAAGAACATTAAAAACAAGGGAATGTTTGCATCTTTTTATGACTTCTAATGTCAAAAAGAACCATATGAGAATAGATCACTGTTCTTATAGTCTCTACAGAAACACTGTAAAAGAAAGTTCAAAACCTCAGAGCTTTGGATAATGGATTTGGCATGTGAAAACCCTCCAATTCGCATTTCATCCCTGGCAACAGAAGAGGCCTCGTTCTGATCCACTTGCATTGGAGTTGTGGGATCCATAACAGCTAAAGGCTTTGGTTGATTTGAAAACTGCAAAGAGTGAGAGTAATCAAATTGCATCTGACAATATCTTTTTGACGGTAAAAACACTAGAAACTCATAAAACAGATTAGGCTTTAACATTCAAAAAGGGATACAAAGAAAAAAGAAAAGCATAAACTCAAAATCCAACGCACTTGCTGATTATGAGTTGTCCTGTAGATTTCAAAATTCTCAAACGAAAAAAACAACCAAAATTAACGTTATTACGAGCATTTCGATAGTGTCCAAGTGAAACAAATGGGCACTCCAACTTAAAACTTCAACAATAAATACTATTAACTATTAACCAATTCATGGAGTCAGAAAATTTTTCCCAATAAAAGAAAATCTACTACCACGAAACGTAAGAAATCTTTTCTAAATTGCCGGTTGAAAAAAAAATCATATCTTTTCCCTTTTCTTTGTTTTTGACGTGTCGACCTTTGAAATTAAAGCAGTTAATAAGTACAAAAAAGGGAAACAAACGCATGCATGAGAGCCACCAAACGCCGTTTGATCCCAGAGAAAATGTCAGGATAAAAGAAGGAATAAATAAAAGAACTTTTGAGTTTCAAGTTGTGAATGCACTTGCGCTTTAAATTCCAAAAAGAAATCAATTTTTCAATTTTCTTTCATCTCCCTTTTGGTGACATTTTCTGAGTAACCAAACAGACTGTTGAGAAGAATCGAGGGAGTGACCCACCTGGTGGTTGGATGAAAACATGGCTGAGTGGAGCTTTGGGTCGCCCCTTAAGTTTTCTCCCTCGGTCTCCTGGTTTTCTCTTCAGGAAATAGAGGGCAGTGAGAATTAAATTTGGAAGTTGTACTCGGTTTTCGATGTTTTAGGAAATATCATCAGCATCCCTAACTTTCCTAAAATTATCATATTTCCACCGAAAAAACTGAAACTTTACTACCGTGCCCTATAGTGATGTCCTTTGCCAATTTAATCAAGATGAAAAAAATTATATTAAAATATATTATTTATAGATACTAACCTTATAAATAAATTAAATATTTTGATATATCTCACATAATTTATGATTCAACTAAAATAATTTAATGTAATTAAAGATACACTCCAAATTAAGTTTATATCATTAGTGACATGGTAGAGACTTTACCTTGATGCTCTCCCTTGTTGAGAAAACACAAGACAAAAGCTAACCTTTGCTCAAATAAACAAGCATTGGGCCAACCCAACCAGACCCAGACCTTGGTGGTCTAGGCTTAAGGGGTGACAACATCGAGCAACAGCGAGGAGTGGCATTAAGCCTAAACGTCACCCTCCCTTGCCTCAATAAATAAGCAGGGTGCATCACCAAGATAGTCGTGTTTGCATTATAATTAATCCCTAGGCGACACCAACCAAAACATAATGTGTTAGCATTCTTAACCTTGATGCATAGGAAGTGGAGTAAAATAACAAAAGAATCAGACATGTTTAGCTCTGATGTTTGGGACATAAGCAGCTTCCTCTATAAAAGTTTCAGTTAAGCAAATCCATCAGTTGAATGAACTCAAGTACCAATGATATACCAAGCAACAGACAGTACTAAATAACCATATATACAGGCATAGGTGAGAAATAGAGTCACATAGGAGGGACTTCCTCGCTCTTTGGTGTATCGGAAGCACATTCCATGTGATAATACTTGATTGTGGAAACCATTCGATCCGTGCACTTCTCCAGCTTCATTTTTCTCTTGTTAAACTTCTTAGAAGCTTTGGCATGATTTTTTCTTATTCTATCTATATGCTGTAAGATGCTTCTTAGCTCCAACTTCAATTTCTTAAGTTGCTCCATGATTTCCTTGTGTTGCGGAGAGACATGCATCTGAACTGGAAAATGTATTTCAGGATTCCTGAAAGCCAAATCAATAAATCAGATCATTGTGCTAGTTGACTTGACCAAAATGCCCATAACCATAAAAAATTTGCATCCAGTTCTTGGTCGTGCACCACATAAATATCTATCTCCTTCAAGTCTTCCTTGCAAATTTTCTAGACAACCAATTTAAACCCTAATGTATTTGTGATCCCTATCATTGTTCTCTACATCCATACATACACACATGCAAGACATGCACCTATATAAACACTCACAGAGAGGAAGAGAAAAAATATAAACACCTGTATCCAAGAGATAAAATTCCATTCTTTCTCAGAATTCCTCCATCCAGAGAGACAGCACTGTGTTTTATGCAAGCACGAGCATTTTCCATATGTTCCCTCGTTTCATATACTTGAAGCTTGCTAAAAAGTCTGTAGAATAGGGTCTCCCGCAGACCATGGCCAGCAGTGGTCATGTTCTCTAAATGAGGATGGTCAATGTTAACCATATTAACCGCATAACCAATAAAACCTGGAGGAGTGTTTCCAGTCGGTAACCTAGGATCTGGCAAGACTAGCTTCCTCTCAGGGTCACTTACTTCGATCAATCCTGGGTAAGGCCTGCATGTTTCATCATCATTGACCACTAAACTTTCAATTTTCAGTGTCTACATAAGAATAGTTGTAGCAATAACCATTGACAACATAAACAGTAAAACTCCACGCAATACCTTATATCCTCAAGGCAGATAACAAGAAATCTGCCACTTATTGATTTTCCCAGTGCAGTAGCTTCTGCATGAAGACCAAGTTTCCAATCAACTTCTCCATTATGCTCATACCTCTCAAGAGCACGCGCAGCTGTATAGGATTTGCACACAACAGCAAGCATCTGATCTTCACCCAAGTACTCAGCTAAAATCCTGGAATAGAGAAATCCAAGGAAATCCAGAGAAGCTAAAAGTTACAGAGAACTCTGCCAATCTCTTATTTTGTTTTATATAGACATCTTTAAAGATGAAAGGTAGATACAACCTGCTAAGCTTACTGGTACAAACTGTTCCCAGTAGGGCTACCACACCTACTAACCCTTCCATAACATCCATCCGTGGTTCTTGAAATGGAAGTTTTTGAGCAAGACTGCAGAGAACAGAAGCCGCACAATGATCTCTTTCCTTGATCAGTATCATCATTTCTTCTTTTGTGGACAAAGAGTCCAAATTGTCGATTAAATTAGGTTCCAGAGAAGCTGCAAAAGAGTTTATGATAAAAAAACTACTGGTGTTAACTACCTCATTAATTTGGCATCTTTTCCAATGTAACAAGTAGAATGGACAACAAAATGATAAGTTAAAGCTCCAAACCTCAAATGTTTATGTTTCAGAAATGGCAGCATAAAACTAAATTTTCTTTATCACAACGACATCAAACACATCAGTGGAGAATCTGACACGTCAATGGAAATTTTCAAGAACCAAAACCAATTGTTAAACTAAAAATTAAATTGAACATTCTATAACACAACAACAGAGTTTCCTTCTTTTTTTATTCTCTTGCTATGGGATAAGTTGAACCATTGAAGACAAGATAAACATTTCACCATGCTATCAATACATTTAAATTTAAGAGGAAGTTTCAGAGAACGATGCAGATGTTAAATAACTACGCCATTAACTTAAATAGACAAAATAAAAAGAAAACTAATTTCTATTTCATCCATCAAGCATTATCATCGTCAACAATCATGTTATTTTATAACCGCTGATGTCGAATTTTGAAAAAAAAAAAAAAAAAGAACAGTAAGACTTTGTAAACAACCTTGCAACCCAGACACACATCGCTCAGTGCTTGTCTTCCTACAATCAAGAGTTTCCAGCAGATGTTCCCATTTTGCAATGCGCTCACCGTATTTGCACGCTTCATCCTTTAGTTCCTGTGTTAAAATTTAAAAAACAATCCACTTTAAAATTAAACTGCAGTTCTATGGAGAAATATGCACATTTGAAAACAGTAGCCTTACCTTGTCATATTTCACTAGGGAAAGTAGACTTCCTACATCCTTGACAGATTGTGACTTCTGCAGGAACAAGACCTTCTGATCTGAGGGGGACTCAATCTCATCAGACTCAACTTTCCGAGAACACACAAGAGAAACCTGCACAATGAAATCAGCATTTTGATGTTGAACTGGTAATCTCGAAATAGACACAAGATCATTACAACTTACAACCTTGACATTGAGATACAGATCTGTGTAACGAGAATGAAAAGCTATGAAGCAAAATGACCCTTCAATTTCAGGAAGGGGAATTGAAGTGACGATGCAGCAGCCATGACTGAATGCATAGCATATAGAACCACATGTTTCGAATGATTCTGAGTTAACTATGAGTCTATGGGATTGGCCATGCTTTTCATCATCATGAAAAGTTTCATCAACGACACCTTGGGAGTCTACAACTTCAAAAGCTAAATCTTCCAGCATAGAGCCAGCAATGCAATGCTCAGGTACCTGAGTACACATATAATAGTAACAGAAAAGGTGAGAGAAATTTGAGTGATAAGTCTGAAAGATGAGACTGAAACAGAAGCAAACAGATACTAACCACTGATGCAATTCTTAGTTCCCTTTTCTCGGTTTGAAACTCTCGCTTGAAAACTACTTCATCGTCATGTAAAACAGAGAGAGATACTGCAGAAGAAAGCATGTGCGAAACAATCAAGTATGAAAGAATAAAATTTATAGCTCACCAACTTAAAATTATGCTTCTAGGTTATGGCTGGTTAATGAGTATGCATTTCACAAGAATCTTCGTCAATCCCTGAAGACATGTAGGATGCATAATGTAACATTTTGCCAGATTTGCCCAACAACACTACACCCATCCACCTTACGTCACAGAAAGCAATTGCAACTTTACATGTTAGTCCAAGGTTTGGGCCAACTATAAATTGTGAATGTGAAAGAATAAGCTAAAGCTGCTTCCATAAATGAATAAGAATTAAAAAGATTAGCTACCTTCAGAATAACCTTTTCTTTTCTTAAGTATCATCGATTAACTTTGTCTTGGAATCATGTCTAATCTTTGCAATGGTGGATGACCGGATAATCACACACACGCACACCAAATAAATGAATTAGAGCCCACAGATGTATAGTCAATACTTAAATTTTGGCCATTTGCAACCTCTGTAAGGATCATTAACATTGAGTCCTATAGGATGTGGTGAGTATTGAAAAAACACTATCTACAACAATCTGGAAAAACTAACTGAAAACTATGAATGACCAATACAATTTAGTCATAAATATTGCAAGGAAATTTGTATCATAATGAACCACTTTACCAGGAAAGACCAGTTAGCTGAAGCCTAAAGTTATATACCTGGTTTTCCATAACCTGCAGTTACTTTCAATAGGCCCCCAAGGTCAACGCATCCATGGTCATCCACCTACATTTGGAAAACTGCTGTCAGATTGCACATTATATATTGAACACCACCATGCTTAGATCTCAACAATTGAAGCCTTAATCTTGACCACCAACTATCACCATCATGCTCAGAGAGCATCATCTGAAAAATAAGAATTATGACATTCTCTTCCACCTAATACCATACCGAGGAAGATAACTTCAAACTTTGCTGAATGTCAAATAGATTTTGCAATGTTGTTTCTTCATAGAGTACAGGCATATAATGTTTTAAAGAACCTAACCTTATACTTTGAGCCTAGATGTCCTTGGATAACAAATCCATCCAAGTGGAACAGAACTTCCGCACCCTCTGCAACATGATTGCCATATGCATCAAACATCTGAGGCAAATAAATTATCATGTTAGTAATATTTCATCATTAACAGGTAATCTACAAGCTCATATCACAATCTTATGCCCTGTTTGATATTTACACTGGCTTCACTAGTGACATGAAGCTACTAGTTCAGAGCTACTCATAATGTGCTTCCATGTGCCAGATACTCAAGATATTTCAAATATTACAACTTAATATCCAGTATATAACTTTTACCCATGTAAAGTATTGAGTTAACAAATGATGGGATTTATTTTTTTTTAAAAAAGCACAATTACAGGTCAAGGTAAATTCACATTTCAGCAAAACAAATCTGAAAAAGAATGAAATATAGTGCAGGCCATAATACCAATTGGAGATAGCTTAATTTGGATTACACGCCAAACATTGCCAAATGGTTTTACCAATGGATGGTATTTTGTGAGATGTATTCAACACAAAGATTAAAATGATTAATGAATGAGAATACAAAACCTATCTACAGCAAAGAAAACAATGGAACAATCTGTTTGACATATTTTAATTCAAATAACTTTTCACATTAGAAAGAAAATACAGGAACATTTAACAAAATATAACACTTCATAGCATCCATCAAAAGGAAAAACTCTATGTTATGTAAGGATGCCCTTTTCATTATACCTTTCAGTTTGGTAAATAATAAATTTGGGATGCATCCTATGTAGCTTTTTCATTTGATGGCAGGCATGCTACAAGTGATAAAAATATTGGGATGCATTAAAAGCAGTGGAAAGTTTTGCACTTCAAATCAAAAATGTTTTGGAGAGCCAATGTTATTTTTTCACTTTTAGGTTTATCTGAACTAATGCATTTACTAAAAAAATAACACAGACAAACGGGAAGGGGAAAGTAAGAGAATTACAACAACTGAATTGTAAAGCTCTACGAAAGATTCTGCCACATCAATTATCAATTATTGATGATAATTGCTCAGCTCATAATGTAATATCGAGCAACAGAAATATACATAAGTGAACAATTCAACAAAAATAACATCCTTGAGAGCTTGAACTGGACAACCACACATTGATTCACAAATGCTTAGGCAAAAAGAATGAGTCAACTACTTTCTTTTAATAACATGGCAAATAAAACGAGGCTCACCCTCTGTATGCAGAACCAAACAACTCATCAAAAGAGGAAAATCATAACTAATGCAAATCTAGGGCGTCAGAATGATGAAAGAGTTGCACCTCTAGTACGAGCTGCTCAATTATGACGCCTGGCAGTAATTGGTTTCCAAGAACTTCTGGACAGGCTTTGACATTCCGTAAAGCTCCAGGGGTAACTGATATGTGCAAAAAATAATTCAACATGATAAACACTCAGAACATTGTACCATAAATCAAATAAAAATTTGTTTCTCTAGTACTGCTTTTACATGCAGATGACAAATATACAGCAGAGCACCTTGACATTCAACAGAAATTGACACCGACTCATCTTTTGAATATATCACCAAGGTGGCTGCATAATGAGGCCTCATTGAGTCCAACTCATTACTTTCAATCATGACATCCTGCAGCATTAAGAAAAACCAAAAGAAGAGTGGATGCACAGAAAATGACTTCCATATTTCGAGGCATAGACATCTAAGTCTTTTAAGGGGAAATAAATTTCATAAAAGATACATACCTCAATATTAAGGACCAAGTTATCGGAAGAAAGGAATGGCTTCATCTTGGTCACATCAACTAGCATACCTTCATTCATAATAAGCTTGATCTTGAAGTTAGGAATGGAGGAAAATGGCATCCGATTGTCATATATGTCATAGCATGCAATAGCGATAAATGGAAAACATGAACCGACCCTGTCCAATGACCATAGAGTAAATAAGGTAAAAAAAAAAAGCTGAATATATTTTCTGTCATGAAAAATTAATATTACAGAAAACAAATCTGATGCCGATCCAATTCAAAACTTGAACTCCTAAGTGGTGCCAGAACACAATGTACTTCTAGAAAGAATTATATTCCTAACACATTTAACTTAATTTGGTAGGGAGTTCATTGAACAGCAAATCCGCAACAAATATCCTCAAGTTCCTACCTCACATTATATGATGGAATCTTTCCATCACTCAGAAGCTGCCACTTCCCAACCTTACGCGAAGGCACTACCAGCAGTATTTTCTTGCAATTCTTACAACCTGAATGTTCCTAATGAATGTGAGCTTCCATTAGATTGCATGATCACAAGAATTTCAAAACATAGGAGATTATACAAATAAAAGTAGGAAACAAGAAATAAAGAGGTCTTTGAATTACTCACAACAGAGAATAAAAAGGTATATATGCCTGCTTCTTGAAACAAGCGTGGGAACTTGCACCCAAGTGGGAATACGTACAAGCCATTAAACCCTTTACAGGACGAAGGTGTAATTCGGCCTGAGTAAATATGTTTAACATCTTGATGGTTCTTGGTTCTTCTAAAATTGACTTCCATTGACATCTCTAAATTAATCTTCAGAATGTCCTTCTGCTCCAAGTCATTTGAAGCACTAGACGAACCAAAACTCCTTGGACGAAGGACAGCCACAATTTCCTTTGGTGGAACTAGTCCAGCATGTACTGTGGCATCAGCTGGCAATGCCTAAGACAAGAAACCAGTATTATCGAAATAAGTCATAGTGAAGATGCTTGAACTAATAGAACCAGGGAGAAGAAAAAAATAATGATTATCCAATTGATTCCTCAAGAAGATAGAAGATTGTTTGTTGAATATCACACACATGCAAGTTGATGTTGACATTGCAATCTTTAAGGCTATACATTCTGTTGAGACAATGCCAAAATTATTTGACAGTTCTATTATGAGTACATAAAAATTCACCAACCCCATCAACCTCCAATTCTTGACACTGTTTCGCATCCAGCAAGTCAATTCTCAAGGGAGCCTTCTGACATTGTTTCTCAAGTTGACAATCCCAATCAGTATCATCAATAGCTAGGCACTGCAAATGGCTCAGAATTCACCATGTTATGCAAACATATGAAGCAGCTGCCAAGGGGGAGATCTCATAGCAATATAGGATCAAACAATAAAAGCTAACCTTTCCAGAATCAATCACACTAACTGGAAGAGATAATGAACTGCGAATATCAAAGCTGGCATTTCCATCCTTTACAGAAAGAATAGAACCATTCGATAGACCTAGTGGCCTTCCATTTCAAAAATGAAAAACATACGTATACAAGTAAACAATGAGGAATTAACACCAAAAACTTCAAAAGAAAAAAAACACCTAAAACTACAAGAAACTTAAAAAGCAGATGCACAGGCAGGTCACCTGCATATAATCCGAGCTTCTCCTGTATAAAACAGATTAATGAAAAAATCAGACATGTCACCAGCATATAGAGATGTATAAATGCAATAATTACGTTAAAGATACTGGTAGATTGAACTTCCTTGTGTTTAAATATACTGCTTACCACCAAAATCCCCCTGAAATCCTTCAATCAAAACATATTCTAATGTAGCATAAACATTGTTCTTATGAAACCCTGCACATGCACCCTTAAGAACTTTGATTCTCTGGCCACTTTTCCACAATACTCCTTTTCTCTTAAGAATTTTATGAACCCTTATAACTGCAAGTTGAAAAGAGGCAATATTATGAGTAGGTAATATCAGCCAAAACACGATGGAAAGAAGCAAATTAAAGAACAGATACAGACCAAACCTGATTTAACAAATTTTATCTAAACCAAACTTATGAGGTTGAAAATATAAAAAATTATCAAACATGCATATATCATCAAACTGCTTATAGATAATGTTACCATCAGATGATATTCCTAGGGCCTTCTTGTTCAAGGGACCAACAAGAAGAACTGGCTGATCCTCACCAGACACGATTTCTTCATCATAACAGTCATGCATTAGAAGAAGCCAATCCTGATACTCCCTTTCCAGTTGTAGAAAGGTTAACTGTTTACCGCCTCTATAAATTTCAACATCAACATCTACAGAATCAAAATATTGGATTAAAACAAATGTAAAATAAGTATAAAATCCCATATCTGACATGGACCCCAACCAAAAACAAAGTTCACCTTTTTCTTTCTCTACATGCCTACTGCCAAAGTTCTTTAGAGCAATGGAAAAAGGATTATGGTGCGCCAAATCAGTCTGTAGAGATAAACAACATATACATATCGTTATTTAAACTAGTCCAATCAATCAATTTGATTAAGTTACTTTGGCTCTTTATACACTCTTTTGTCAATTATCATAAGAACGTTGGTTGTGCACAACCATATATACTAAGGCAACATATTTTGTGTGAGTGCCCTTCATCTTTGAGCAGAGATTTTTGGAACTGCTTGCGGCAAATAGGGGTTGAAGCAAATTTTAACTAAAACTTCGCCCTTGAACAAGGAAAAGTGCCTTAAAACCACCTTAATGAATAAGCTCCAAACCAAAAGAACTTGTAAAATGGTTCTCAAGACAACAATAATGACATCATAGAGCTGTGTTATAGCATATTTTCCATCATTGCTCTAACTGATCCTGTACAGTACCACCAACCACTTGACAAGTAATTCTCACCACATAACAAAATGCAACACGCGTACACATCTTCGCACATAAGACTATTATTCCAACATATACATAGCAGGACGCCAGGAATTGCATCAAGAAATCAAAATACTATCTCTAACACTTAGAAGCAAGCCACCTGACAACTTAACTTCCAAAAGAAAAGTAAATATTGACATAACAGTAAGCAATGGCAAATACAAGAACCATCCTTATAAAGAAAAAAGTAGAACGCACAAAGTAGCCTACCTTCGATGGCGTTGGATTGAAGCCAGCATCAGTCTCTGCAACCGAAAACGAGTCTTCTTGAATCATATTGTTTTTACGGAAAATAAGAAACATTGCAAGTATATATAAATATATACTCTCATAAATTTTGAACCACACTACCAACAGAGCATTTAACCCTCAAGCAACATCTTTTCAATAAGTGGGACTTATCCCCCTTGCGCTGCCTCAAATCCATAAAAGGAAGCAAAGCCTGTAATGAAACAGATTCACACTTTTCAAAAAAAAAAAATCTTGGGGTTCCCCACCAAGCAGCACACCACACTGAAGCATTAATGTATATGAAATTATGGCAAACCAATTAACATTGGTCCAGATGCACAAATAAATGGTGAAAGTTAAGGTAAAAACCTAGGAAGAGAGTGATAGAACCCTATCCTCGGATATCTTAAGGTAATTTTGACAATTACAACTAGAATCTGCACACTTAAATGACCATCACATCCTTTTCTTTCTAGAGTGTCCCCAAACATTTCCTTTTTAAGCCTTCAAATGTACATGTATTTTTCAATTCAGCTTAGGCAGTCATCTATAGAGAGGCTAAGCTAAGAGTCTTGGGTACAATGCCACCCAGCATAACACCAAAATAGCGTACACAAAAAGTGAAATAACCATGAAGGACATTTTTCCAAATAGAATTCAATTGGAGACGACATTGCAAGTGCATCTGTTAAAAGGCAACTTCCTTATTTAGAAAGAGAAAAAATCGACATACCTTTCAGCCAAAATGGAATTCATCCAAAGAGTTAAAACTCAGATCAGAATTTTGGATGGTAAGATAAATAATTAACAAGTCGTTTTATAAACATGCACAAGACAAAAGCAACATTTGCCTAATACTATAAATCATAAATTAGTATCTGTTTTACAAAATGCCTAATTCTTTAAGATGATGCCACTTACCAAATATGACATACGAAAAACCACATTATATTCATAAGCTTAATAGGAAACTAACCCAACGAGCATCTGGAAGTAAACGACCAAGACGTCGAATTGAGACACGACTAAAATTCTCATAGTTTTCTCTAACTCCACATCCTTCAGCATCCAACCTCTCCAAAATCCTCTCAATATTCTCTTTCCCCTGTAAACTATGATTTTATATTCTTCCACAAAGTCTAAATAGAAAAGCTAAACAAATAATCCAATACCTGACGTATGGGAAAATAAATACACTTGAGGCGAGCATTTGCCTCTTGAGAAGCCTTTGAACCTGGCAAATATAAAACCTCAGCAACTTAAAACTAAACAAAAAACCATTGCTCTTCCATTGACAGCAAGATTGCCATTGATAAAAGCAGTAAATAGCAAGACATGACGACTATCAGAACCTTTGGTTGCAACATTCTCCCTTCTAAGGGAAAAGTGAAGCAGTATACTAAATTCAGGACCATTGCAAGAAAGCAAGTTGGTGATTGCAGCTTCGCCACCTTCAATTTCAGTCAAATCAACACCATTAACCTGAACAGCAGCAATTTCCTTCAACACTCCCGAAATTTGTTAAAAGGTTACCAACCAATCAACAATAAGGAGAAAAGGAAAAAAGCATGTCCAAATTAATATCTAGGAGATTAACATAAGATGAGTATGGATATTCAGATAACAAAAGGAACATATCATCATTCTTTTATTTTTTGACAAAAAGTTTCCTCATACAGTAATTACATCCTTGCATAAGTATTCTCCCTCCAGCAATTTATATTCCATTTCAATATTTAAAGTGAACTGTAAACGACACAAATCATACAGCAATGATAAGATAAACCTGGAACTCAACAGGTGTAATAGTCCTGCCAGCTTTGGACAACTCATCACACTGCAGGCCAACAAAGTAATGTATATGAACCAATTAGGATTCTAGTATAATTACAAAGTTGATTGGATAATAGAAATGCAAAACACACAGAAAATACATTTCCAGAAATTAAAAAGTTACAACTAAACAATAATATATAGAAGAAAGTGAAATTCAACTCAATGCTTTGAAGTTGAAAGGTATATTTCAACATAAAGCATCATAGAAAAGCACATGAAGATATATATGCATATGTCACAGATCCCACATTAACAAAAGATGGTTTTGTCCTTATAAGTAAAGGCCTTCCTCCACCTAATAAGCATGTCTATTGAGTTGGAAGGGAAGGCTAATGACAAGTAATATCAAAACTTACTCAACTCTTCACTGATGTGGAACCCGCTGATGAGAGATACCTTAGTCGAGGTGCAACAAGAGTGTTGCACAATTGGATGGGATAGAATGTAACCAATCTCACATCAGTAAAAAAAGAGGTGGATCTCGGGCTTTTAAGTGAAGGTCTCCCTCCACCTAATAAACATGTTTTTTGCATTAGAAATGTGAGCCCATGACACATACACAAGCAGTCCAACAAATAAGCCCAAATGTAATTGTTATAAATGCCTAATAGACAAAGAATAGTGCCCATTATTTTGATTTGAATAGAACCCAGAACTCACTACGAGGAACTTATTACTCAATCGTTCAAATATCCAGACCAACATGGCGTCCGGACCAAGAAACTGAATTAGCAGACACGACTTTGCACATACTTGGTCTGCTAGGAAGCCATATTCAAAAAAGAATAAATGAAGAAAAGGTTTATGAAGGGAAAAGATCTCCCAGAATCCACTCTTAGTTAAATGACAAACAAATTCTTCAATTCTTGTGAACTAGTAAACCATAATCAAAACTTTAAATGCAGACACCTGACAGGCCCATCAAATTAGGAGCAGAAAACATACAAAAAAGAATAAATGCAAAAAATAGGAATAGTTTAGCTCTGTGACATACATACAGCATTCACAAAGTAGCAACCACGTAGATTTGCAAAGAAAAAAAAACAAAGAAATAGTGCATCACCATATAAATCCCAAATAAGGTTACTAATAAGATACCATAGGGGAAGGGGAATCATGCCACCTGTGACATGATTGATTCCTCCCATTCAACAACTCCATATTACAACTTTCACAGATTACCTAGTTATAATGGACTTAAAAGATTAAACTCACACCTGAATATATGGAAAGTAGATGTCCTTAAGCTTGCATTGGAGTTTAAAAATGTCCAAGTTTTTTGGTTTAGGCTTTAATATCTCCACCTGTAAAGTATTTCAAAGAATGAAACTATTAAAATCTAATATATGAACTCAGACAAATTAAAGCAAAACACGTCACCTAACTAAAATGACAGTTACGAACAGGATAAACAGAAAGCCCAAGTAATGCACAATGATACCATAAATCTTTTCAAAGAAAAAATAAGGCACACTACAATATTTGTGTAAATGTTAAGCATACGAGTCACAAACAGAGCAACTAATTGCCAGAAATCTTTGTACAATTTAGCCATTAACGTCAACAAATCACAGCACAAATTTTCAGTGAAAAATCTTCAGCATAAATAGAACGGGGATTTTCAAGATATTGATCCAAGCTACAAAGAACTTTCAAATGTGGTTATAGCTCATGGAAAAGAGGCTGTAAACTCCTCAAAGAACTTATAAAAACCACCTGCAAATCTTAAATAACATTTCCAACTAATTGCAGACCATGCCTTTTCCTAAAAGTTACCAACTCTATGCTGACCATGTCTTCCCCTGAAAATTACCATCCATTCTGCCTATGTAATGACGTAAAGTTGCAGAGTGTAAACCAGTTACACATGTCCAGGACAATTTAATGTTACACATACTGAGAAATGGACAACAGGCAAAATTTCCAAAAATAAGCAGGCAGAATAGAACAGAAACTATGAGAAATAATATACTTGACTGTTACATCCTAATAAGCACCAAATTCTTTATCCCAGCAAAAAAATGCAATAGAAGATCAAGACAAATGGAAATAGGAAACAAAGAAATTCACCACATGCACATAACCTCTAATATGAAAAATGAGGAACATGGGCTCATGGTTTAAGGATCTAGCCCTGGAAACAACAATACACCAAGTGTAAGGACTCTGCAGCAGAGTAAACCTTTGTAAAGCTCTGATGAGGCGATTTCTCAATTTCATCTTCTGAAGCATCCCTGATGCCACCATCAGTCTAAAGTAAAAAGAAAATATAATAACAATAATGCAACAAAAGTATGAGAAACTTTCTAGATATTAATACTGTAATTTTCTAAAACAATATAGATAGAAATATTGCACAAAGAATTAATTCTTCAGGGAGATTAGAGCTCAGAGAACTTGCTTACCCTCCAAGAACGTTCAGGATTAGAATTGTTGAGTAAAGCCTCTCTCGCAATATGTAATGTGTAAACTTTCTTGGACTCTTTTGTCTTGGAAGAAACTATAGCGCAGCTATATGAGAAGAAAAAAAAAACCATGAAAATCTATTATATCATGATTCAATTATCAGAAAAAAAATGGGGTAGGGCCATGATCAATTTTTCAAATAGCTCATACCTCCCTAGATGCATAGATGCAATAGGTCCTCCATATCCGAACATGCCAAAAAAGGGCTGTATTGTCACAGAAAAGCACTTCTAACTAACAAATTCAGAGATCATATAAAGAGAAGTGAATTATTGCCATCCTTCATAGTGCAGAGTTGACATTAAAATGGAGAAAAACATAAACTCCCCATAAAATATGGTAAGGGGTAAAACTAACCGCCATAGAGATCTCTTCTTTTTTTCAGGCGTCATGCATGGATAAAATAGACAATGATACCAACTGAGAGCATGAAGAAAAAGGAACAAAGTCCAAGTACGTGCATTTCATTTGGAGATACTAACACATACAACCAAAAGAAAGCGCAACAGAATTACACAAAAATTTTTACCATTAAGTATGGAGGTTTGCACCCAATTGCCTGTACTTTAGATAATCTGTTTAGAGAGGCACCCATCTTTCCCCTAAATAAATGAGCAGAATAAGCATATTTCCATTAGCAAACCTTTAAAAAATTGATAATTGAGAAACACAGACAGTAATAGAAATTTATGTGAAATACGGGCAAGTCTGAATCAAATTTTTTTCTAAATTTGCATGATAAAAAATTATGCACTATGTCACTACACTCCCAACATTTTAAGAAGTTCATTTGCAATATGCTAAAAATAAAATATGATTAAAAAAATTGCAAAGAAAATTTTTAAAAACCAGGAGCAAACTATCAATTTAGAGCTAAAATTGAAAAACTAAATATCATTCTTTTTGGGGTCAGCCTTGTTCTTATCTTCTTTCTTTTTTCTCTCTTTAGACAGTAGAAATTATCTTAAACATCCGTACAATATCAATTATTAAATTTTAGAAACTCCTTATAGAAGTAACCAGTGCAAGTTTCCTTCCAAATACATCCCACTGATAAATAAACAAGTTAAGACGGAAAGTTAAATTATGAATGAATCATTGCAAACTCAGTTATTGGCTACTAAAAGTTTTTTCCTTCCCAAGTTCAAGGAATCTTTTGGGTTTTTTTGTTTTTTTTTGCTTGGCTGGGGCAACGAACAAGACATCTAAAATCTGCCCAAAAACTCAAGCATTAGAATACATCACTGAATCTAATTACATACCCTAAGGATATGTTAATACAACGTATACTTAAAAATTAAGAAAAGCAAGAAGAATTTGTATAGCATACCACTTAACAATAGAGTTTTCATCACTGCTGTCCATTCCAGGCCCAGAGTCAAAAATTGAGATTTTATTCTCAAGAACATTCACACTGCAAAAATATTAAGATGGCCATCTAAAGTACCATATGATGCAAACATTTTATGATGTAGAAATAAGTATAAAAGGAAGGTTGAATTAGTTATAAGCAGAAAAAGCAACACACGCATGCACATGATACACGAACACATAAAGAAACCACAGAAAAATGGCTTTATATGATAATTGTAATGGTAGAATACAACAGATTTCAAACAGACATGCTATTAGGAAGATCCGACATAATATAAAAAAATTCAATGTTTGAACAAGACAAATTTCAAATAAGTTCTGAACCACATCAAATATCAACAAAATTGTTTGGAACTAGCAAAAACACGTAAATCTACAACTTTTAGAGTGTAAATAAACAAAACTTCTAAAGCTACTGTAAATGGCCATGATCATTAATTTCAGATAGTAACATATTCAATCAAATTTTAATTCATTTTCACTATACGGCCAATTTACTGTTTGAACTTAATTTACATTTCATTATAGAATAAATTCCAGCCCAACAAAAAAAAAACCATACCCTATATAGAATAAGCATGCAGCAATGGAAATGGTCATCATAAATAAATCATCACATTTCACGAGTAAATTCAAACCTTATCAATCTCCTCTCGTTTTTACCATTCAACCATACTGCTTGCAAGGAATTGTCCTGTTAAACGAGTAGAAGAGTAAAAGCGCCTATGCAAAACAACAAATTAAGGGTAAAACAAATTCCAGAATCTCATGATGAAGCTTACAATCAAATCTGCAAGAGCAGTTTCAAAAGAGTATTCTTCTGGTAACTCCATTAACAAATCCGTATCCGGTGTCAAATCCCACATATTCTGTCCAAGAAAATTGATCGCAAAAGTAAATATGGTTTGATAGTAAAAGCCATCCGGTTTTACAGAGATGCAAGACAGGCTTACAACTATCAACAAAGAAAATAAACAAACAATGTGCAAAAAAATTCTCCCGAAGAAAGAAGAGAGAGAACGATGGAGAAGACACTACCTCGTAAGTATTGGCAACCTCTCCAGAACCATCCTGATTATGTTAACAACAACAAATAAGTATGGGTTTAAAAACATGTTTTTGTTGTGTCATGTCCTTAAGACATTTTTCTTTAGCAAAACAAAACTGCATAAACAACTTGGCAACTAAAATACTCACATGAAGGCGTAGAATGTGACACTTCAGGGGCTTAAAATGCCCCAACTTGATCCGACTCATTATTTTACCGCCCATGTCACCTTCAAGATATAACTTTTCACTCTTCCAATTTATCATTCTTTTTCGTTTAACCGACTGACGCTGGCTTCTAACGATATAATCATACTCGACCCTGATCAGGTCGATAAAATCCTCAAACGAGATTTCAGGCTTTTGGTCCTTTAAAGACAACTCCACGCTAGTCCCGTTCGGTAACAGGACTTTGAAGCGGTAAACTTCGTAAGAACCATCAGCATCATCTTCATCTTCCAAAACCAACGGCCTCTTCGAAGCCCTACGATGAAACCCATCTTCCATGGCGTTAAACTGACGCTGCATTGAGGTTTTCTTCTTGAAGGTTTAGATAGAGACCCGTAGGGGAGTTAGGGTTTTTCTAGAGAGACTGAGACAGAGACAGAAAAGACGGGAAAGTGAAAAGATTCCCGTATTCGACTTCGTAGAGCAGAGGAAGTACCGTCGGACCGTTGAGTGGAGTGAGTAGTATAAAATGTGAAATATAAACCCGCAGCGCCGTCCGTGATGCTCTCCCTGATCGACACGTAAGCAGGAAAAGGAAACGAACCGCCCTACTGGACGGTCGGATGAAGTCTTGACGGGCGCGTATTGCGCGTTGGTCGCTGGTTAAAGGATTTTTTGATATTCGGTGGGGTCGAACAAATTAGCATGAGAGATATCCGGGATGCGCAAGGTCCGTCTTTTGTTGACACGTGTAAGACTACTTGTGCATCGTCCATTCTTAAAAACTTGTAGCCCAAGACAATTGGCTAACGGTCGGACTGGATGTGACGTCATTTCCTGGCAGACACGTGGACAATAAGCTGGTCCTGGGCTAAAATCAATCTTTTAGTTTTGTCTTCCTTTCTTCATTGGGAACATCCCGCTAATTTTGTTAGTGAACAAATGCAAGCATGGTTTTTGTTCATACGTACAATATGATGTGTATACTCTCACCTCCTTTATTTCAAGTTAAATGGTTTAATAAACAATTCACGTACCTAAAATTTAAATCAGAAAGAAATGTTAAAATTATAATATAATCATTTCTTCATGTTTATCGTGAAACATCAATGACAGTAAGTAATCGAAACATGTTGATGAGAATCACAAAAAAATCATTCAAATGGTCTGGTAAAATTTAATTAAAAAGATAATAATATTTTAAAAAATATTCATAAATTATTTATAATTTTTAAATAATTTTTTATTATGATTATTCAATTTTATGTATAATTATTTTAAATTAAATAAATTTTTATAATTGAAAATAATTAATTTTAAAACATAAAAATATCATGTGATTATGACATCATATTATTATTTATTATAATATTTTAATATATTAACTAATATAAAATTACAAATAATATTTAATAAATTATAAAAATATAATTCATGATTTGATATAAAATAAAATAAAATTTTTAAATTATTTTAAGTGTTATCAAAAAAAAAAAATAGCAACTTCTAGCAACCCTCGAACCAAACATTATCTCGGTTTATTCAGCCATAATGGGCTATGCAGTCGCAAGCTCACAGCGTTTTGGGTTGAAGCATGAGTACAGATTTTTGGGCCTGGCCTGCTCAAAATTTTATTTTACTTTTTAAAAAGGAAACCATATTTGTTTTATAATATTAAAATTTTGGATTTATGGATGTAAGTTTGGACAATATATACAAGCCTCGAACTCCAAATAAACTCTAATCCGTGGACACGTCCAATTTGGTCCAACTAATTTCAGTGGACCAGATCCCTTCAAGTAAAATAAATAAATAAATAAATATATATATATATATATGTTCATTTTATGCAAAGAAGGAA
Source organism: Theobroma umbraticum (assembly GCF_002168275.2). Classification (NCBI taxonomy): domain Eukaryota; kingdom Viridiplantae; phylum Streptophyta; class Magnoliopsida; order Malvales; family Malvaceae; genus Theobroma; species Theobroma umbraticum. The sequence continues at coordinate 5,832,562 of NW_018397254.1, read as the reverse complement.
GAAAGAAGCATGTAAAACAGATTTGGTTGCACCAAACGTTAATGAGGTGTGAAGAAATGTTTTTGTCTCATGATTGAGGTTAGTGGTTGGGGAGTTGTCATCCGAAAGTAGTTGACCACATTTCTTGATTTTAATTAGCCAGCCCTTGCTTCTCCCTCAAACCCCAATCCCCAGGGTAGAGATTAACATGTTGCTTTCAATCCACACTTAAAATCGAAAACATTTCATCAACTCCTGAAGTAAACAAGATTTCCAAACCGATGTCTCTGCCTCATCTCAAAAAGGTACAAAAGAAAATTTTGTTTGACCTTATAGCTAATTCTTCTCCATAAATAGGTATAGGCGTGAGTAACAGGGTCAAGCCAATCATTTTCTTTAATACCACAACAAATACTATAACAATTTCAGTTTTAAAGCAAATTTTTGTAAAAGTAGGCCATTTACCAAAGACCAACTCCTAAAAGAGCAACCCAAGTAATCATAAATAAGACACCTAAAATTGAATAATAATAATAATAATTAAATAAATAAAAAACATTGATTTGTGTTCAATCAATCGCCCAAAATTCTTGATAAGGCCTGAACAAGGTAGGGTCAAGATCATGATTGAATACAATAAAAGCTTAGGCTTAGAGCAGATATATATCTCGTAATTGTGCATGCAAGAGCCGGTGGTCCATGGTTTTTGCAACCAATAAAGTTTACAATAAGGCTAGGAGCGATTGGCCTCCAATTGTAAATAAGGAGCAGGGGGAACATAAATATGAAAGGAGCTTGTCACCAAACTCATTTTCCTTCATCGGGACGGTACACAGGCAACAACTAAGACTGCATTCCTTTCTAATGCAACCCTTTTTCACTTCAATATTGGTTTTTTTTTTTTTAATCTTTTAATGCAAGCAATTGGAACCATCTAACATAGTTAAGCACTTTTAATTTTTCCCCTTTAAAGCCCAACCATACTATTTACAGGTAGGATCCCACAAAGTAAGGTGATAACAAGAACTCACAGCTCAGCAAGCAAAAGAAAAAGTTATTCATGTGGTGGATCCACGTTGCCCTTTGTTTTAGGCTCCTTGAACTAGACATTTACCAGTACTCCTGTTTTTGCATTTACTAACACCCCCAACCTCCCCAGAAGGCTGAAAAACAAACCACGACGGTAAAATTTCACTTACTTTTATTACGTATTTCACTATGTGTACGTACATAACATTTTTTTTTTACATTTGTATGCATATAAGTAAAGGAGAAAATCGATATTAATAACACAAAATGTAGGCCTTACAAATTAAAAATCTGACTCGCATGTACTTAATTTGTTATAAAGGCTGTAAGTTGCCAATTGCAACTCTAAATTTTAACCTATCTATTTATTGTAAGGATAAAATATTAACGCACCACCGCTGTTTCATGATTCGGGTAGGTGAAACTAATTCTTCATTTGTCATTGCATCCCCCGTTGGCAAGGGGTAGAGCCTTGTGTAATTATGTGGAGTTGTAGCTTTTTAAAATTTTGTATGTATTATATATATTTTTTCTTTTAATAACCTTTTTAAAAATCTTTAATCTTTATTGTTTTTTTTTTGTTTTTTACCTTCAATAAAAGTTTTCATTAACTCCGTCCCTATCTGAAAGGTGCACGAAATTAGTATCACTTAAAGCAACAAATTAGAGAAATATCAATTTCAGATGTTTTTTTTACTAGAAGCACATGGATATTTTATTTGCCTACTAACAAAAATGTTGAATTTGTAATCATAGTTTAAAAACATATATATAAACACTATAGGGTATGTGTATTACTGATTTTATATCATATATAAAAGTGTTCATTAAATTTTTATGGTACGTTTGATAAAGTGTGTAGCTTTTAATTGATGCTTAGAACGGTTCAAATTATTACTACCAGTGGAGATAAGGAAGATTATCCAAAAGAGATTTAATTGATTTTATAAACCTTTGTTGTGTAGATATTTAACTTTACAGATTCATGGGCGAAAAAAGAAAAGGGAAAAGGGCATTGATTAAGGGACCAATCCAACATGGATTTCATGTGATCTTGGCTTCATGCTCGCAAATTTTGCTAGAATAAAATAAATAAATGTCACAAGTTTGGCTTTGGAAAAATACAACTATACCGTAGGATGTTAAAATTCAGAACTTAAAAGGGAAAAAATTTGGCAAAATGAAATTATGACAAGGTAGGCTTTGTCTTTACGTGGAAAGATCAGGAGTGACGTGGCAGAAGTCCACTGGGCGTAACCCAACTGTCATATGTTCTACGAGGTAGGCGCCCCGTGATTTTGATAAATCCAATCGGCCGATCGCGCGGGTCGCTGCAGCAGTTGTTCTTTCTCTTTCTAACTCCAAATTGATAAAACTCTATGCTCTCTTCTCTCTTCTCTCTCCATATCACCTTATTTTCTCTTTTTCAGTTTCTTTTCCACAGCAAAAGTGTGAAGTAATTTCCTTCTGGAATACATGGAAAATGATAGAGAGAAAACATGACAAGAATTCAAGCCAACTGATTACATATCAGCTTGCCGTTCTCGTCTCAGGTTTCATCCTTTTCTTTTCTAACTAGCGTATTTTTATTTCTCGTTGTTTTCCGGGTTCTGGGTACTCTTCAATTCTCATTCTTGACTTTCAATGGTTCCTCTGCTAAGCATTCTCTGTTTTCATCATTTCTCATCACATGGACTCTCAACCTTGCCCTAATTAGCTTAACTGGAAAAAGTGAACATCATATAACTGTGGATTCGTTTCTAGTTTCGTTCTTTTCTACTCTCCGACGTATTTCTTCGAGTGTATAAACTTTTTACGAATGTAATGTGGAATTAGTTAAATAGCCAGTTCGTCAAATCTGACTGTAACTTATGTCTCTGTTTTACGATTGTGAAGCTCCTGTTTTCGCCGGAGATGGGGAAGAAAGGGAGTGGATGGTTCTCGACGGTGAAGAAAGTGTTCAAATCATCTTCTAAGGACTTGCCTGAGAAAAAGGTAACTAAATTTTGATTGGTTTAGGATTTTTCTTTGTTAGAGGACTGATTTGATTGCCATGTCCATAAGCAATTAATCAATGCCATTTATGTCGGTTCCTTTCAATATTTTTCTTTTTCCTACCTAAATTTTCATTTTGAGGCAGCCCTTCAATTTAAAAAGGAAAACAAACATCTTCATCCAAAACATTCTGTGGTTTTCTTATCGTTTCCTGTCAACGCTTGATTAGCCATATTCCACATGATTGCAAGGACATATTCTTTTTGATCTTACACATATGTTGTTACCATAATAAGAAGCATCTAATTTAAGTTTATTTGAAAAAGTATAGTCATCTTAATTAATAATTTTTGTTTATAATTACATATTTATAATACCAGCAAGAACAAAGTCTATGATTTAATTTTGATATATGAAATGAAAAAGACAAATTAAGAATCTCAAATAATTCCCTCATAAGGTGATTTTCACTTTAATAAAATATTTAAACCTGACTATTGATATGGCGAACGGGAAATATCAGAAAGGAAAAATTAAGGTGGAGGTGGATTGCTTTGATTTTCTTGTTTTTTTGTTTTTTTTTTTTTTTGTTGAAAGATCAAATAATACATTTGATATATGGCACTTATTGATAGTTGGAAGGCCTAATATAATACAATAGGTGCTAAATTATTGTACTTGGTGGAACAAAAATGGCCTTACTTTTCATTGCTTTAAAGGCCATGAAAACAAGCAAGGAGCAATGGTCCCCTATCAATATGACTACCTTGACACATTATTATCAATGCCACCTAAGCCATCACAATCATTCAATTTGTTCATCATGTGCTTGAGATGTTAGATCTCCATCATGCCATAGCAGTAATAATCTGCTCTGGAAAATTTTCTTTTTTGCCAACCAGCAGAAAGAAACAAAAATTTCATTGTCTTGCTGAGGAAATTTTGTTTAATGTTTCGTTTCTGTACATTGTGCAAGCACTATTACTATTGATCAAATGTTTGTACTGAGCAACGTGGTGTGATTTCTCAGAAAGTTAATAATGTGGAGAAATGGCCAAATGAGGCCCCGGAAGTAGTGTCATTTGAACATTTTCCGGCGGAGAGTTCACCGGACATCACAAATGATGAGAGTGCGACGTCAACTCCTTTGCATGAAGATAGGAGCCATGCCATTGCTGTGGCCGTGGCAACTGCTGCTGCTGCAGAAGCTGCTGTCGCAGCAGCTCAAGCTGCAGCTAAAGTGGTTCGATTGGCTGGTTATGGACGCCACTCTAAGGAAGAAAGAGCTGCAACCCTCATACAGTCGTATTACAGAGGCTACCTGGTAAAAACTTAAACCTCCCTCAGTCTGTCACCATCGCCATATTTAATTATCTGTCTCACACGCATGCACACGCTTTACAAAGTCGCCAGCAAAGATTTGGAAGGATCACAAATCACACGTGCCACATTAAATGCAATGTAATTTTTTATGGTTGTTAGCTTCATGATAATTAAAAGAAGTTGTAAGGTACAACTGCGTAATTCCTGTAATTGTAATCCTATTAACTACGCACTATGCAATTAGTAAAATCACGAAGGCATATAACCAAGTGGTACCAATAGTGATGCAGAAACAAAGTACAAGTTGGCATATAAGTAATTAGCATAGTACTTGTGGACCTGCAATTTATACCTTGCAAGTTGTAAGGTTCTATGACATCATATTTTCGGGCGCCATGAATGTGTTTTATTAGTAGATTTATATTTCTACCTTTTTTGAACCCTTAGTTATGTAAAATTATACTGGTGAATATCTAGTCCTTGGGCAGTCACAAAATTTGATGCTTAATTAAAGGAATAAGGCGTTATTTAAAATATCTTGGAATAAGATGTTCTGCATCTTTTTGGTACTCTGATTAAGTTCCAGGGAGGAAAGGTGCTGTTTAAAATGGTTGCGGATGGTTTTGTTTCAATTTTGCGTTTGATTTTGTAGGCACGGAGAGCTTTGCGTGCTTTGAAGGGACTGGTGAGGTTACAGGCACTAGTGAGAGGCTATAATGTGCGCAAACAAGCACAAATGACAATGCGGTGCATGCAAGCATTAGTACGGGTGCAGGCAAGAGTTCGAGCTCGTAGGCTGCAGCTAACTCATGAGAAGCTTCAGAAGAGAGTGGACGAAGATGAGGAAGAAATACGAGGAATGGATGAGCTGGAACGAAAGCCAAGGAGCCCGTTGAGGAAATACGACGGTTGGGATGGTGGGCATCAAAGTTCGGAGAAAGTCAAGGAAAGTGCTTCAAAGAAACATGATGCTGTGATGAGAAGAGAAAGAGCCCTTGCTTATGCCTATAGCTATCAGGTTGGTTAATTGTTAAACATTAGCACTTGAATATCACTTCGTTTAGTGAAAAATCAGAAATTGTTTGTTTTTGCTTCCCCTGAAATGGTGATTACATTGTCATAATTCACTTCTTGCAGCAGCAACAGCAACATCAGCAACAGCCGCAGCAGCATCAACAACACCTCATGCAGCCACAGCCCAATGGCAAGGATGTTAACCTCTACCTTAACGAGCGAGAGAAGGCGCAATGGGGTTGGAATTGGCTCGAGCGTTGGATGTCATCGCAACCATACCATGCCCGTCAACTAGGCCTTCAAGAGGGTTCTTACATGACACTACCCACCACCGCTACAACTACCACCACCACTGATAACATGTCTGAGAAGACTGTTGAAATGGACGTTGTGACACAAATGGAGTCAAGCCCATATTCCACTCAGCAGCAGGAGCCACAATCAGGCTCGAATAATGTCCCCAGCTATATGGCCCCAACCCAATCTGCCAAGGCCAAGGTGCGAAGTCAAGGCCCCGTCAAGCAGCAACGTGGATCATATGTACCCCAATGGAACCCATCAACAAAGAAAGCATCAAATTGTGATTCCTCGAGTTCAGGTGGGGGAACCACAATCTACCAGGCCCCTAGGAGCCCTGGCCCAAAGAACAACTGTGCCCGCGTACCGTCTAGACGGCTCGGAGGCTGTAGCCCGGAAGCCGCTGGTGGAGAGGATTGGAGGTTGCCTATTGGCAGTCATGGCTGGTGATATGATTTTCGCAGATTGTGTTTGAGAACTGGCGCTATAAGTGTGATATGGATATTTTGTTATATGTTAATATGTTGTTATTTATTGCTCTTTCATTCATGACTTTAGTGATGTCATAAAACTGCCAACTCTGGAGGCTTTGTGATAGTATTTGTTTGTCCAGTTCTATATTAAGTACACTGATGTATTATTATTCTTTTTTATAGGATGGATTGATTGATTGATGCTGTTGCCACCATGTTGACAAGGGATTCAGGGTCATTTTTATACCTTAAGGACCAGTTTCTCTACTTTTCACTTCAAATTATTTTCAGAGTTGAAGTTGAATGGTACCTAATCAAGAGCTAATCTGTTTAACAACCAAAACTTAATACAAAATTATCTCCTTCAAACAGATACAAGGCATAATTTTCAAGATAAGAAATTTTTATTCAATAAAAAAACTCAAATACACCTCATTTCCATTTTCCGAAGAAGCCGGCTTGATGTTTGTGGTTGGAAATATGAAACCAAACCGGGTCTTGCAACTGGTAGTCTATGGCGTACTTCACGTGACAGAGCATGGATCTTCTCCGGAAAGACAAAGGAAATCAAACGCTGTCGTTCAAAAGCGCCAATCTTATTCCGTTTGTTTTCTATCATTGACTTTTCCAACTGCTACCTGCCACGTCAGGAATGTCCATTCTATCAATGACGTGGCAAAATCCCAACACTTTTGTAAAGCTCCTGCCGTATGGAGCTCCACAGGGCATCCAAATTTTCGGCTTTCGCGCTTTTACTGGGACTTTCACTCTTAAAAGGCCCAAGAAGGAGAGAGAGAGATAAAAATAACTCCTCTCTGTGTCTCTGTACAAATGGAGGAAAGGAAAAGTGGAAGTGTGATTTTATTCTTTTTAGCCTTTATTACCAGAGTCACAGGCGTCTTTCTTTTCTGAGATCTTCCTCTTTCGGTCCTTCCGATTTCACGATTCCTTTCGTATTCTTCTCGACTATTCCCCTCTGTTCCTGTAAAAACTGTCTTATTTTCTCGCTAAACTCTCTGTTTTCCCATGGAGTCTCTGACACTAAGTCGTGTACTTTCTTGCAAAATATCCACCAATATATCTCGTAAAGTTTGCAGTTTTATGCCGAGTAAGCAACTGGGTTTTGGTCATTTTTTGAGAAGGAGTTTTAAAAATGTGAAGTTGACGGTTGTAAGATCGGAGGAAAGTGGAAATGGAGGTGGGTTTGGCGGTTTAGCCGACGGCTCTAGTTCCAATGCTGTTGAAGAAGAAGAAGAAGAAGAAAAGAAAGAAGACGAAAGGGAAAAGCGTGGTCTTATGCTGGGAATAGACAGGGAGGACTCTGGCTCTGTTATTGGCTTGCACTTGATTCCTCCTTCTGGTATTGTCACATGTCTTAATTGTTGGGATTTCTTCTTTCATTTGTTTGGTTTTTTTTCCCTTCCTTCTCTGTTTTGATACACTACTCCTAGAAACAACCAAATAGTATTCAAGATCTCTTTCTTTATAATAAATTATATCTATAAGTCTGTTACTTTTAACGTTGCCAGTTAATTATAATATAATGATAATGATCCTTTGAAGATTTTGAATGATTTTTCTTATTGTCTTTCAATATTTACTAAAACACTTTAAACTTTCCACTTTTTCTTTATTTTTTTAAAGAGAACGATAAATTGGGTTATTTAACGTTGATACTCCATCCTACGACTATATGAAGCTGGTTTCTTTTTTTTTTTTTTCTTTTTTGATGAAAATCTGGTGCCTTGTCTTTCTTTTATTAATGTTAAAATATATTAAAAAGGGATCTTGGACTAGAAGACTTGAAGCAGAGATCGGCTGATGATTCTAGCTCCAAATTCCTTTTAACGGTTGATTTTTTTTTTATTATTATAGTTTATGCGTCATTTTGATAGCTGGTAGTGAAACATTGTAAAATCAATCACATGCTCTACCCCATTGATGGGACCAAGCAAGTACACTTACAAGCTGTGTCAAGTGTCGATCCGCTAAACTGGGCATTTCTCTTTCATCAGGCAAAGTGCACTCGTAGATTTGCGTGCATGTTTTGGTTGAATTCCACGGGATGGTCCCAGCCATCCCATGGAACAGAAATTGACCACTTTGTCATACTTATATACCATTCCTCTTCGATGGTTAGATTTTGTTTAAATACGTTATTTATTAATGTGCCAAAGCAAAGCTGAGTGAGAAATGGTGATTATTTATTGATGATTCTTGAACTTCTTGCTGGTCAAGATTCATATTATAAGGACGCGGGCTTTGGTAGAATTCGCATTTTGTGATTATTAACTATTCATGGTGGATTCTTCACTGTTATCCACATCACTGTGCATGTGAGTCAACAACTTTCACCTATAAAGGTTACTATTAAAACGTAGGCTATCATTTAAGCCTTGTATGTTGTCCACGAGGTCAAGAAACCGAGAGGTTTTTATAAATATCTGGCTTCCTAACTAGGCCTTGCCTTGTGAGAATAGTGGAGAAACGATTAATTGGGATATAAAGTTCTACTCCCCCCTGTAGGTGCTATCATATGCAAACTTCTGATTATCTGGAACATTTAAGTACACTTCTTTTCTCAATTGTCATTGCCAAAGTTGTTCTTTTGATTTAATTTCATTTTTCTAGATAATTCCCCAATGAAAGTTTCTATTTATGCATTCCCTCCAATTGTTGATTCCAGAGTTTACATTATCTCTCAAATCTTGCCACTTTTCTTGACTCACTTAAGTTTGATCTTCTTTAGCTAGTATCTTTAACAATATTTTGTTCTTAAAGATAAAATGGCCTTCTGCTGGCTAACTGCAGTATATTAACTTGAATCATAGGTGACTATGAAGTCATTGACTCTCATGAATGTGTGACTACTGATACCAAAGAAAAAGATGAGGAAATTGAAGAAGAAAAACCCCAAACCAGAATAACCTACGATATTGTTTTTGTTACTGCTGAAGCTGCACCTTATTCAAAGACAGGTGGATTAGGAGATGTTTGTGGTTCTTTGCCCATAACACTGGCTGGACGCGGACACCGAGTCATGGTTGTCTCTCCTAGATACCTGCATGGTAACCCTGCAGACAAAAATCTTGCAGGTGCTCTGGATATGGATCAGCGCATCAAGATATATTGCTTTGGAGGAGAGCAAGAGGTTGCATTCTTCCATGAGTATTGGGGGGGTGTTGATTGGGTAAGAATCTCTGTTCTAATCTAAAAAGTCTCGCATGAATATGTACATGAAGAGAGATATTAAAGAATTATGAGGGCAATGAACTAAAAGGTTATAACTTTTATTCATCTATTTGTCAAGTTTGGTGGAGTGGGAGAAAATTTTAATAATGCGAAGTGGTTTCCCTCCATTATAAGGTATTTGTGGACCATCCTTCTTACCATAGACCTGGAAATCCATATGGTGACTGTCATGGTGCTTTCGGTGATAACCAGGTATACTTCTTTTTGTCCTGGTTGTTTTTTGTGGAACATGAATTTGCTATCAATTTTCTATTCATTAAATGACAGGCTTTTCTCTTATTTGGCTTTACAGTTTCGGTTTACCTTACTTTGCCATGCAGCATGTGAAGCTCCATTAGTGCTTCCATTGGGAGGGTATACCTATGGAGAGAAGTGTCTCTTCCTTGTCAATGATTGGCATGCTGGTCTAGTGCCTGTGTAAGATGTTCCCTGCTTATCATTGCATTTTGATTTCCCCTTTTTATTGGTCTGACTTTATATCTCATTTATTTGCAAGTGTTTGGAACTTGTCTACTTATCAATTAATTAGTTTGCTACTTCATTCTTACAGCACTTTATCTTTTTGCTACTTTTCCTAGTGTACTTATGTGTGTGCTACTATTAATTTCAGCAAGCGATTTACCATTTCCTTTCTTCTGCCTTTCCTTGAATTTGGAATTAAAAAGGAAAGAAATGGGCTGCTTTAAGAATGGGAAAACTCTGATTAAATACAAATGTGGAAGCAGGTTGTTCGCCACATCTGCGTTAATGATTCTTGCAACATTCATTCTTGTTAAGGGAAGAACATACATAGTAGCTTTCCGAAGAGAGATATATCATCTTTACACTGCACATGCTGATCATCCCCTTATATGATAGATATCTTGGATGGTATATTTTTGTTTCTTTAATGCAGATGATACTTTGGTTGAGAGACAATTTTTTATTATAGGAACTTGATTCAACATTCATATCATGGTCATGTATAAAGTTTGCAATTTTTATGAGACTGGATTTTACATGTTACGTTATTCAGGCTTTTGGCTTCCAAATACCGTCCATTTGGAGTTTATAAGGATGCTCGGAGCATCCTTTTAATTCATAACCTTGCTCATCAGGTAGATGCTTTTCTCATGGTTATTCCGTCGTCTTTCTTCTTGATTTTCTCTTTTCCTTGTACGCCAATACAGATCGTAAAAACTTGCCTTATAGGTTTGTTCAGGCTGTAAGACTTGTAAACTGAACTCTTACAAATCATATTGTGCAAGTGCATCCTTGCAATACTAGTTTTAAATATATTTTTTTCTATGGGCAAGGGAGTGGAACCTGCAGCAACCTTTAAGAATTTGGGATTGCCTTCAGAGTGGTATGGGGCATTGGAGTGGGTGTTTCCTACATGGGCAAGGACACATGCTCTTGACACAGGGGAAGCTGTCAATATTTTAAAGGGTGCAATTGTGACTGCTGATCGGATAGTTACAGTCAGCAAGGTGATTTATTCTACATATTGTGCTATGCTATGGTACATGTACATCTAGTCATTTGTTTGGATATATAATGTTGATAATTTTTTGAATTTTTTAAAATGTTATTTAAATGCTATAATTGAAAACTTTTGGTGGTTCCAATCATATATTTTGTGAATCTAACTGAGAAGTTCCAAAATTTCTTCCCACTTGTATTGCTTGTTCTGCAATGTCCTGTACTTAATAAGTTTAAATTACTGCTTGCAGTTTTAGTAATTTTAGAAGATGGCTTTAGTCTACTATATATGCTAATTGTAGGGCTATGCATGGGAAATAACGACTGTTGAAGGTGGATATGGTTTACATGAGCTATTAAGCAGTCGAAGGAGTGTTCTGAATGGTACGTGTTCTCTACTTTGTTTATGAGATGTGGCCTTTAAGTTATCTGCCACAACTCTAAAAGGTTTTTGATGCATGCACATGCAAACATGGTGAAGGTTAAATTTCATGCCCAAGTTGCTCCATGACATCCCACTATTTATGGGAACAACATTGAGTAGGACCTTTATCTAGGTCTTAGCTTTGTCCATAAGCTCCTTGCTGGACAAGAATAGGCCATTATAAGAAAATTGCATGCTTTGATCATTTGTGGGGGTTTTGGTGTTCTCCAGTCATGTTTATACTCTCTGATGAAATTAGATGTTTTATAACTGGATACTTTATAAAGATTTAATGATGATCAGGCATTGCGAATGGCATTGACATTACTGAATGGGACCCATCTTCTGACGAGCTTATTGGTTTCCATTACTCTGCTGATGATCTCTCTGGAAAGGTGGTTAATCTCATGTTTCTAGTATCAGCCATTTATAGTTGAAAAAGTTGCTCTTCTGAATTGTTGTCCCAATCAATTGTAAATTTCAGGTTCAATGTAAGACTGCCCTACAAAAGGAACTAGGTCTTCCAATTAGGCCTGAATGTCCCTTGGTAAGATTTTACTTCCTGTTGGAGTAAACTTGGTAGTGAAAAACTATGCTTTCTTTCATTTCTCACATATGTTGGGATTTAAAGATTGGATTTATTGGAAGACTGGACTACCAGAAAGGCATTGACCTGATCCGTTGGGCAACTCCAGAGCTTATGGAAGATGATGTACAATTCGTAAGTGAGTTTTCCATTTACTCTAATAACCTTGATAAGTTCGAGGTAGAATTACTCTGAATTTGTATCATGTATTCAAGGGAGTATTCCTTATGCTGAGTAGCATGGTGACCTGTTTGGTAGTAGTCTATTTTCAATTTTGTAGAGTTAAAGAAACATTTCCCTTATGGAAGGTAAAAGTAGATTTACCCTTTTTGAAAACCATGACTTCACTGTATAATACCATTCTTCCTTAATGCTAATTTTATAGTATAATATCATTCTTCCTCAAATTGGTTGAAAATATGGCGATTTGTTTAAGATAAAAGGGCACAATATCTCTTTTTTAGAAATGGCCTCAATATGGAGTGCAAATCTAGTAGTTGCTGGGCCTTGCTAATTGGGTGCGTTACAGATAGGCATCAGTTGTTTAACAGGCATAATCTCATGGCCTCTCTGTGCCCGTTGTCATGTTTTCTAGTTATTTAAACTTACAGGAGAACTAATTAGCTTCCAAATTTCTTTAGATAATGCTTGGCTCTGGGGACCCACTGTATGAGGACTGGATGAGAGCAGCAGAGACAACTTACAGAGATAAATTTAGGGGTTGGGTTGGATTTAATATTCCGATTTCTCATAGGATCACTGCAGGGTAACTGGCAACTTCTTTTTGTTGTTAACATGTTGCTAGGGATACAAATAACATATCGTTGTTCTGGAATGAGCAGCTGTGATATACTGTTGATGCCCTCAAGATTTGAGCCATGTGGACTAAATCAATTGTATGCAATGAGATATGCAACTGTACCAGTAGTTCATGCCACAGGAGGGCTTAGAGTGAGTTGAAACAATAATGAGATTTAGAGCCATTTGCTTTTATCTCGTCTTTTTAATGTGCATTACATGCCTCTAACTTACTCTTCTTCAGGACACGGTAGAGAATTTCAATCCGTATGCTGGAGGTGGTAATGGTGAAGGCACAGGGTATGCAGTCCCTACATTTTCTGTTGACCTTTCTTTTTCCTTTTCTCAGTACAGGCGAAAATTCTTTGCGCAAATGATTATTTTGTGGACAATTTTTTACATAGTATAAAATTTTGTAGTAATCAAGTGTTTAATTAAAATTGAAAAACAAAACTCTATTTAAGATCTCAGTTGTGGATCAAATATTCTGTAACATCATCTCTAGGTTTTGTTGAAGAATGTAACTGGATGGATTTTCTCAAGAACGTGATTGTATGTATAGAAGATGAATATTATATAAAATCTGAGACTTTATAATGAGACAATGACAAGTGAAGATTAGTTTGTCTTGTGATTGCTTGCTATACGGAAGTATGATAACTTCTTTTTCCTAGGTGACAGTGAAAACATCAACTTCAATATGTATGCCTACTTGTATTTTCTACAGACAGTGTTTTGTTTGCATGTAGTTTCTCTTATAATGGTTGTCGAATGTTCTGACAGGTGGACTTTTTCTCCCCTTACAAAGGAAAATATGCTGGAGGTAAGTTAATGTTTAAGCATTTGCCACCTCCCTACTGTATAGGAGTTTTTCATTTTCCATTTGTTGCCACTACTTGTGATTCCAGTTTAGACCAACAAACTGCTTTAAGCTTTTAACTGGATTTTACCCTGCAATGGTGGGCCTGTCATTTATCAGCTGCTAATTCATTGGTTGAATTCTGGAACTAACTCTTCTGTACCACAGAATGATCCTATAGTGTTTCTTCTCCATTTCCTGTACCTTTGAATTCTCCTTGCTAAATGGACACACTACAATTTTCTCTGAGAACTAGTTTGATCTTACTGCAGGCATTAAGAATGGCTATACTGACCTACAGAGAACACAAGTCAACTTGGGAGGGATTGATGAGAAGAGGCATGCAGAGAGACTTGACCTGGGAAAGTGCTGCCGTTCAATATGAGCAGGTTCTCGAATGGGCCTCTATTGATCCACCTTACATTATGTGAGCCGAAAACAGAAGACAAAATCACAGGAAAAACCCCCAGAAGTCCCAAGACATTTTACTACTCGAGCTCTCAAGGGGGCTGTTCATGGCTTAATCAGAGGGACAATGACGTGCCAGTATAGTGTTTTTTCTGGTCCACATTCCCATCTGGCTATGAGCTTCCATTACTGTTGCATTGGTTATTCTTTTTGCTGAAAGTATAATTTAGTTTGCAAATGCACTTTTTTGATTCTACGTAGCACAAAATCACCGTTGTAAAATCTAATATCTATGAACAGAATACTGAAGAAAGTATTGCTTTGTGAAATGTTACCCATACCTTCAAGTGCTATTGTTATGCACCTTGTTTAAAGCTCTACCTTGAAATGCCATAGCTTTCATGGGGGAAACTATCAGATGCAGCCATCGTGGCCTGGCCTCCGTGAGAGGGTTTGCTCAGAATCTGCTTTTCTTGTGTTTGTTGCAAGCTGAGGAAAATTTAACAGTGGCGTGTTATCAGAGAAACGAATGGAACTGGAATTGAGTTTCTGCGAAGGTATGGTTAAGGGCCATGTTTAAGCTTGGTAGGACCAACCCTTTTTTGTTCAGTTCGGTTTGGAACGCCACTGCCAAAGTTCTTGCATTGACGACAAAATAAATTAGAAAAACCAAAAAAATAAATAAATTATTGAAGGGTTGAAAATGGAACAGCCTCGGGGTTGTCTGAGATTCAGGGCATGTTGGTAATTATATATCTTTGCAAAGGTAATTATTAAGCTG
>NW_018397254.1:5804061-5817873 GCF_002168275.2 Theobroma umbraticum | reverse complement strand
TACTAAATTATTGGAGTTGGGCCGACGAAGGCCGACATTATGAAATTCTTTGGGCATTTCCCGTAATTAGGATCTTTAAAGAAGGGTACTTTGCAGAATAAGCGTCGTTGTTCTGTTGCTCGAACTTTTCTATTTTTTTTTTGTGTGTATTCTAATCTCCAACTATGGATCCAACTCTGTTGTTCTTCTCCTCCTCCAAACCCTAGCAGAAACATGATACGATCTGCAGAGAGAGGAAGGCAGAAACCAGGAGACAGAAACTTTTCCTTTTCAGAGAGAGAAGCGAAAGCAGAGAGTTTTTCTTTTTTGGGTTTGAGAAATTAGGAATCCAATCAAAATCAAAATCAAAATCAAAATCAAAGTTGCCATCTTTAACAAGAACCCATCAAATGATTTCCAATCCAAATCTCATATTCTATGCCTGCATTGCAAAGGGACCCACAATTCTTGCTGAATTCTCTTCCAAAGACGAGGGAATCGAATCCTTAGCTCAAAAATGCATCGAAAAATCCCCTCCTTTCCATTCAATGTTCTCTCATACCGTTTCCAAAAGGACCTACACCTTCTTAATCGATGGCCCTTTTGCCTATTTCATCATATGCCAGGAGGATCTTGACAAATCTGAGTCTTTTTGGTTCTTGAATCGCCTGAAATGTGCTTTCGAGGATTTTCTTGAGACTGGTTTGATCGCGGGCACTGATAATATGACCCCGAATTGTCTCCAATCCTATTTCGATCCGATCTTTTCTGAGATAATGGCGTTGGATATGGAGTTGGTTACATCCCCATCAAAAGAGAGTCAAGACCCAAGTTTGGATTCTAACAAAGGGAAGGGAACCGTGGTGGCTCCTCTGTTAGGGAGTCCAAGTAAAGGCTTGAAAAAGAAGAAAAGATTGAGTGGTTTGGAGGCCAACGGAGGTGAGGCTAAAGATGCTGGTGGTGGGATTGGGATGGAGAATAAGGTTGATGTGGCTGATGATTTCAGAGATTTCCCAGTTTCTATGCAAAAAAGTGTTGGGGGTTATTATATGGGTGGGGGTGATAGGCAAAAGGCTAAGCAAATTTGGAGGAAACATGTTTGGGTGGTCTTGATATTGGATTTGGTTGTTTGTGTTACTTTGTTTGGGATTTGGTTAATGGTTTGCAGAGGCTTTCAATGCATTGATGGTTGAAACTTCAGTGTTTGGAATTGTTTTTCTTTCTGTTGTATAATTTGGTGGTCAAAAGTATGAGTTTGAATGACAAATCCTGATGACAAGAGAGCATCCGGCGGGTGGACCAAAAAACAGTGCTATGGGAATTGTAAAAATTGTCATTGTAAGTGTTTGATTTTCTCTCAGTTTTTCAGCTCTGGCATCAACTGCTAATTCTCTTGCGAGTTTTGAACTCTTTTTGTTGATTTCAGAACAATTCTTTTTTTTTTCAGTTATTTGGTTCGCAAAATTATATGTAATTGCACCAAAAACTGTTTATACCAACAGGCTATAGATAAACCCTCTGCTGGCAATTGTTGCTGATATTCTTGTCTCTTTAATTGATGAAATATCAGCTTATTGCTTTTACCTTTGCTCCTTGTTGCAATAATAAATGTATTTCCTTTTCGAATGTAACAGTTTCCATCTTTCTCTTCACTTTTTCTTTTATGGAATGATTAACCGTTTCATCTTTCTGCTTTCATTATTGTGATTTTACATTTATCATTGGAAATTCTCGGAAAAAGGTTCATATCATTTTGAAGAGAATTATGGACTGTGTGTGTTATACACAAGTAAATAAAATGAAACTGCGTGAGTCCTCTCCATATGAACGTTTCATTGTTTAGGTCTGGAAAATGCCTAAAAGATTACTCTTTCTACTCAGTTAGGTACCCTAATCCACCCCGGGGTCATCTTTCAATGTAGATTTAAGGAACAATTTGGCATGGTGAAGGAGCAGGCAGGGGGGTTGCCTTTGCTAATGGATTACTCCGTTCATATGAGGCAAACTTACACTTTTAGATTGTAAATTGTTTCAAAGGTTAAAAGTCTGCTGCTATCTTTCTTCCCAATTTGCTTTTAAGAAACATAATTCTAGATTCATTACTGTCTGGAATTGAATTTGGCTTCTATCAGTACTCTAAATTTCTTCTAGTATCCAACTGGTTTCCGATTTGCAGCCAGCAGAAGTGCATCCTTCATGACTATTTTCTTGTATGTCTTAAGCTGAGAGAATTGATTCTTTCTAATGGCATTCGGTTCTATGAACTGTCTATTCTCTGTATGATACCTGATTAACATGGCTACTTCTTCTGCATCAAAATGGTCGATGCCTTATGAAATAGCCAGGTTCCGGTTTTATTAGCAAGAAATATACTGAGCTTAATGCAACTCAATTATCAGTTATGATTCATGCCTCCTTAACCATTGTAAACAAAAAATGTCTACTATGCTTTACCCCTTGAATTTTCCTCATATGATTCATTCAGAACGTGTAATCTGCTTAAGGCTGGATTGTAGAAGATAACAGAGTAAAATTTGTGGTGCCAATCATTTGCGTAGATGGTTCAAGTTCTTCGGAGAACGCAGCTGACAAAAGGTCGGGAATGCATTTTGTCTTTGGACGGTTAAAGCTGTGGCTATGGGGTGACATGGACAGGGATGCCTGGAAGTTAGCAGTGAGTTTGATTTGTCATCCTGTCTTGAATCTAAACGTCATCCAATCAACATCATAAATGTTTCTCGTACAATTTGATAAGATCGTGAAACTCATTTCCCTGTCTTGTTCCTTGGCAAGAATCTTTTACTCGAGAATGTGGATAGGGGCGCTGAATCGATAGTGGACTCTTCATTCCATGGTCGTATTAATATAGCAGGCGCTTGCCAGATCGGTTCTGCATTTTGCAGCTATTTCCATCACATTTTTACTTGTCGCACTTTCTGCTTTTGAGATGTCCCCAAAATAAAGGTTGTGAGATTTTTATTTCGAAGTCCACTCAGAAAAGAGAAAGTGAAGTTGGGAGTGGAGTTCACTAGAGCTAGATTCAGCAATCAGCACGCTTTCCTGCAATCTTTGCCACAATTTCGTGGGCCAATTGTCGTTCAACAATGCTGTACAAAGGGTATCGGTCTTTCTAATCAAACAATGAAACATCCACATGCTCTAAGAGGACTTGTCCTACGAGACAAGGGACAGTTGAATTTCACATGAAAATAATATGGGCTTTCCATTTAATAACTGGAAAAGTTTGCGACTGCCTGTCACTGGCTGGCTTATTGGCACGTGGCATCTTTCAAAGAATCAGTCAATTATTTTATTTTATTTTATTTTATTTTGAGAAAGAATCAGTTACTTATTAATTTAGAGAGATGGTTAGAGATGTGAGGATAGAGAGGGGTTGGCCAAAAAGTGCCTCTGCCGCCACTCCCACCGCCAATTTTGAAACCGACAAAGCTGACCAATTTTGGTTTATATTAAATTACTTTGTTTAGTAATAGATTGTCTGCATTGACGCTTGGAACTTGCTAGCGTTGTGATTATAGAATATTGTAGTCTAGTATTGAGTAATAACTGGAAAAAAGGCTTGTTCTCGAAAATCGTCGGTCTTTTAAAGTGGAATTAGAAGCAAGAAAGGTGAATAACAGCAGCATAAGCAGCCAACAAATTCAATCAAGAACAGTAAAGCTTCGATTTCATTATCATTTGCCGACATGTACGGACACCTCCCACTCTTTGCAACAGCACTGCACGTGAATTGAGGTGGGGGTTAGCCAATGAAGGTTTACCAGACGCTCGATGTCTTTCATACAGTGCCAACGCACAGCAATCCACCTTGGGACCCCTGATGTTTCGTGCATGAATCAAACTCCTATTTCATTATTCTCGTCTCAAAGTTTGGCACCTCGATATTTGCTTAAACCCTGAAACAATCGACTTAGATGACCAAATCTGGTAACACCTACACCTACACAGGACCAAGTTTGCTCTAATCGACCAATAGGAATTTTATACATTGCTCAAAGCAAACTGAAAACTTTGTAAGAACAACATTCTATAAGAAAAATAAAGGTTCAGAAAATGTTCCTAAAACCAAAAACTACCAGTAATTTGGTTTGAAAGAATACTTCATAAGAGAAATATGACCAACTACTTGTCATCTTTACCCACAGGGGGTGAGCTTTTTGTTGCCAGCACCTCGAGGATTATCATCTTTCCAATCATCCCATGCTCTTGCCTTGTCTTGGGCAGCATCATCGTCTTCTTCATTTTCACTTGGTCCCAACTTTGGGCTGTCCTTATACCATGTCGAGTTGGCTTCTTCAAACATTTTTGCATTCCTCTCCTGCCATTTATTCATCATTTCCATCTCCCTCAGACCAGCTTCCTCAATACTCATGGTTGGCATCCTAACACAAGATAATTGGATTAGCAATAGAAAACAATACATTCAACAAAACACAATGCTTTTCTTTACACATGATCAGAACCCATATGTGCCCATTATCAAATGTTTACCTTGGCATAACATGACAAGATGTTTAACGAGAGAATTTAATGCTCGAACCCCTCGTTCATCCCAGACAATAAAACAGAATGTAATTAAAAGTAGCATACCAGGACAGGGATTTACCTATGACCAGGTTGGAAAACCTGTGCTGCCATCCTTTGCCTCTCATTTGTAAGGCTTCCACCAATAAGGCTTTGTGGTCCAAAGATCATCGGCTGGTGTTTGTGATCATGTGCCTGTGAAACATTTGCCCTTCCTTCTATAACATCTTGAGCAAATGTTGCACATGTGATAGGTGGTGCAGGTTTAGTATATTGTGCACGAGCTGCAGCATCACGATGCCAGGCCTCTGCTTTCTTGGTGCGATCATCAAGGATAGCCTGAGAAAATCCCTTTTCCCCTTCCTGAAATACAAGTAAAAAAGGAAATGCTATCCATTTATAATCACAAAAGAAATTGAGTCATTAGGTATTAACTGACGAAATCTCAGTAAAAAACTCAGAAATGAATATGATGAATATGAGCTCACATCCATTTATAATCCTTTTTCAACACAAGTTACCAAAGAAGATGGCCATGCACTGGCATTAGCTATGCACAAGAAGTTGAGCACTGTCATCTAGTCAGTGTCATGGTTGGTACGAGAGATGATGAAAAAATTACAATGAATTGAGTAATGTTTATCGTTTAAAGAACAATATTATGTTTCAGGTGATTTAGTTAAAGATTCCCAGCAATTTATCGAAGAATTTCCAATTTTCTCCAAAGTCAATGGCCTTGGTATGGTTGCAAGCTTAGAGAACATAGGCAACTTTAACATGGTAACAAATTTACTGAATTTATAAGAAAAAATTATTTAAGTAACCAATCTCTTAAGAGGGGTGAACAGTGGCAATCTTGGAATTGTACATTTATATGTCACCTTCCAAGGCTTAACATCATAAATATATGCCTTTCCAAAAAACCACCATAAAATATTTAACTCAAGTAATGCTTTACATCTCCTAAGTGGGGTGTATACAGTCAATCTTCAAGTAGTGATTTACTCAAAAGCTTTATACCTTCTTCTGGTGGAAAGTTTCAACACAACTCATTAATAAAAAGTTCGCAAGGTAGAGAAGTAAAATCTCTCAGGAAACACAAATGAAGAATACAAAGTTAACCTATAGATCATTTAAGCAGATCAATACCTTTAGTTGTTTTTCCTTTATAGCAGAAAGCACTTCTTCTTCCTTTTTTAGCATTTCAAGCAGATCAAAAGCCTACAAATGTAGTCACATGGCAGAAAGAGCTATGAAGATATCACTATCATGGAAAAGAAATTTAAAACTTGTACATGGCAAATTTTATTGATATATAAGACTAACCTTACAAATAGCCAACGAGATAGTTGTCAGCCAAGCCTGCTCAAGGGGAATGTCATTATTTTAGAGAAACCAGAAAGTTTTGTGAAACCTAAGAAGCACAACTAATAACTTCAACAATAAGCATGAGGCATATCATTTCAATTTCAACGCATAACACATTTTTTGTGACCACAAAATAACCAAATTAGTTTTCAATATCAGATACAGGCTTCATGAAAATGAAAAAAACCTCCATCATAATTTTAAGTAAAGAAAAAGGATGAAGGCCAATATTTCCTTTGCTGCATACCAAGGCCAACAGGCCTAGTGTAGTTGTAATTCCCAACAGGGTCCTAGCATTATCCAGTAGAAAAATATTACACCTCAGACAAAAGAAAGAAAACCAACACTCATATGCAGTCATAAAACCTCCAATTATAACTTAGCAAAGTATAACGTCACACACAACATTTCAAACTGCTAGATATCACAGTTACATAGAACATAATTACAATTCTTGCAAGAAATTGCTTATAAGCTATGACAAAACATAAAAGCACAAGAAATAAAGAAACAAACAATTTAGATGGAACTATCTTATGAATAGCCCTAACTAAACCTTCACAAGCACAAGAAGTAAATCAACAAGAAGCAAATTCAAAAGAAACCTTCTTAAATAGTAGGCTTAACTAAAGCTTCCTGGTTTTATGAGATAATTCATAAAACATTTGCTAGAGGTTCGTTGTGCACCAGTTCATGCAATACCTCCCATGAGTTTTATGTATATACAGATTTTCCTATGATAACAATATCAAGTTTGGCATCTAACAGGGAAGGCTTAACAATAATGCTCTATCAAAGAAGAGGTACTTTAAAACGTATTTTATGCAGACAACTAACCTCCCGTTCCTCCTCCCCATCATCATCCTGCTCATCCTCCTCTCCAGCCTCAACAGGAGTGGATAAGGCAGCTGCTTTTGTTGAACGCCCGCGCCGTTCCTTCCGCTCCTTTATTTCTGTCAGCTTCGCTTCTGCAGCTCTTTGGCGTCTGAACCGAGCAATCTGGATACAAGCACAAACATAACACACATGCACCACAACAACATTTCGATTGCAAATCAACAACCCAGAATGCATCCAATAACAAAAAAAATTCATGCTATTAGCAAGAATACATAACTACCTTTAAGGCTCTTCGATCAGCCAAAGAATTGGAACCTCCTTCTGCAGAAGCTTCCAACTCTTCCTGTGGTACAAGTTCCATTGCCTCACAAAATGAAATGAATTCCTAGAACATAGCACACATTCTATAAGTTCCAATTGAAAGACAAGACGAACTATCCTAACAAGTTGAAAGAGATTTAAAATAAAATAAAATAAACAGAAATCAAAAAACATTATTAAATATCATCTCTAATGCTAAACTTTCATAATGAGCTTTTAACCACACTTTGCTTCATGTTATGAACTAAAATTACTTTCAATTTTGCCTGCGAAGTCTTGAGAATCTGTATTCTGTCACCCTGCACAAGCTTTTCCGTCAGCTCTGCAAGATAAAACGGCACCTGTAATGCAAAACAACAGTTAGAACCTCCCTGTTACGGAATACTTAAATTACAGCTATGAATATTGTCTTCAAAATATTCCAAAAATGAACACTCCAAACTTATTTAAGGAAAAAAGAAGTAATTACAGAAATATTATAAATGCAATAGAAATAAAAATTTCAAACAAAACTTAATGAAGATACTAAGTACTATTTATGAAAAAAAAAGAATTAAAATGATTATGATTACCAGAAGGTACTTGAGATTGGTGGTGCTGATGTCATCTTTGGTCTCATTGGATGAGAAGAGCCCGAGCTTGCTTATCATGTCCTCGCACTTTCCCAGCACCTCGGATCCTTTCTTTACTAAATCCTGTGGACCCATGAATTCACATTTATCAGATCAGAAAGCTGTGAAGGAACATTAAAATCAAGCATGACAAGGACCATACCTGATCGGCACCGGACTCCGTGGCCGTTAGATGGATCTTACGAGCTTGTTCGAAGAGAGCCGGCAACGGCATATCCTCCATTTTGCATTCACCCATGGGTAACTCTCTCAAAACCCTAGAGTTTACACCAATTCAACTTCGAAGAAGAAGAAACCAAAATAAAAATCTTGAATTGAATCAGTAACGATGATTTCGAATATAAAGAAAATCTCAAGGATACGAATGAAAATTTTAGTTTTCCTCACAGGAAAAAACCAGAGGAGCAAGCTGAGAACGGAACTTGAACGTGAAGTAAAAGAACAAACCGCTAGGTGAAAACATTTTTATAGGAGACTATTGTGTGGATAACGTCATTGCCTAACCATGGGCATCTCCTTCCAAAATTCGCCACGTCACCTATTAAAATGGGTATGAGAAATCTAGGCCATGGGATTCCCTAGTTTTCATTTTCGAATGCTGTGTTGTAAGCATATTTTATCATGACATAAATTAATTTTAAAAGCTAAAAATCAAATTTAGATATTGCGGTGAATAAGGATTTTCTTCGTTGTTAAAATTAGTGGACAAGTTACTTATTTGATTTTAAGGTGATCGATATATTTGAAAATTAATTTAAAAAAAACTCTTTGTTATGAAAAAGTAATTGAAATATCTACTACTTTTATTAAAATCTGACAACACATATATTCTACAAAAAAAGCTAAAATTAAGATTTGTCTACATCAGTTTTATATTAATTTTCTGTTATCTTCTTACTTAACTTAGGGTTATAAAACTTTTAATTATAAATTAATTTTAATATACATTAATCACTTATTAGTAGTGTGTCCTTACTAAATTAATCTATAATTGCAATTTTAATAATCTTCAATTGAGTAAAATGATAATGAAAAAATTAATTAAAAAACAAAAATTGACATGAATAACATTAATTTTATATGTATTTAAAATAAAGGGAAATTTAATAAATAGTGATGAAAATGAAATAGTGTGTTAGAATTAGGATAAGTTACGAGTACATACACAATAATCCTTTCTCCCTTGGAATGGATCCCTTTTCCACAGGCGGTGGGAGCTTCTAGAGACTACCAGAATGGCTGGGATTCTCCGTCGTAATGCCACGTCGCTAGTTTCGCCTAATATCATCCAACCCTGCATATGTTGCTTTTTCCATTTTTTTTCCTTTTTTCCCTATCATTGCATTTCTTGTGTTTTGCACGATTACTATAATTTGACAATTTTGTTACAAAAAATTATGAATTTTGAAAAAAATAAAAATTTCAATTTAAAACTATCACATTCCACATTTAAAGAAGGAAAATCAATAGTTCTATATAAAATTATAAGAATATGTATAGTTTGATAATGTTTAAAATTAAGATTATAAATTTCAATTTTCAAATCTTAATATCTAGTAAAAGAAATAAATGATGGAAAAGAAAATTTATTTTATTTTATACTTTATGATCATATATAACAACAAGTCTATTATATTACCATACACTAAAACTCAATGGATTGCTCAAAAATTTGCAGCCGAGGACGTTGCTATTCTAATTTGATTTAAGGTTGTCAACGGAAAGATATATTTGTTATTTTTAAAATATTTTATTTTAAAATTACTATTTAATAGAGTATTTAAATCTTATATATTCTCTATTAAATTTTGATTTTTTTTACAAATTTGTACCAAAATATCCTAATTAAATAGTTGAACTCACTAAATAGCTAATAAAATAAATTTTAAATCAATTTTGATGTATATTATTAAGGAAAATCAAATTAATTAATTAAAATTAGTTCATAAAAATAAATTAAATGTGCAAAAAAAATTCAATTTAAAAATTATATTTACAACAGCTAATGAATTTTAGTAAGTATTAAATTAATTTAAAAAATTATAATAAAAAAAGATATATAAAATTAAAATTAATATTTATAATTAAATCCGAACAGTGGATGTGTTAAGCCTGCCACTTAAACACGTATCGAATTTAATCCGAGTCTTGATCTCTCAATCAGATAAAATAATACAAAGTAATCAAATAATACAAGATAATCAATTATAAAATACTCATTATTGTCCCTAATTGGATTATGTCGTTGAAATGGATTGATCCAGTGCGGATTGGAAAACAAGGGAACAACAAATTAAGATATCGGAGCTGGGGTTAAACCCAAAGTCATAAGAAATGGACCCTACAATCATGTGCAGAGCTGGCCCATAACAGTGATTTCGTGGCCGATTGCTCACCGTGGGTGCGATTGGGCCCTTTATATTCTCCACTGCCGTTTTCTTGTGTTCAGACTTGGACACGCTTTATTGTGCAAAACCCCACTTGGAAACTTTTAAGGGCAGAAGGATGGCATCTCTTATTTCTCTTCCTTGAACAGCAGACCGTCAAGTCTCCATTTATTTCCATTTTAAAGTCCCGTTTTTCCACTCCTCCGTATCAGACAGCTGCTGCTGCTACTATATTTAATTCCATCCCCATTTCAACCATTTTGGTACCGTAAGAACATGATACGTTTTGGTGGGATTGGGAAGTTGATTGACTTTTTTGTTACCATCCAGATCAAGTGTGAAGAACAAAACAATAGCAACAGTTCTTTTAAAGAATTTTCACTATGATTATTGAACAAGAATTTTGGGATCAATTATTGAATACGTGACAATATTAGTACACGTCATTTCAGACCGGAGGGATCCACATCGAGCTTGATCATTAATACCAAATCCACGGTGGGATCCCGGTGCTGTGCTCTTAGCTGCCCCACTTAACTCAAACTCCTTAGTATATTCTTTCAATTTTATTCTTCTTTATTGGTTGCTTTGTGCATAATCAAAAGAATTCAGTACTTGGTTACTCCAAATTCCAAGAGCAGATCTTGGCTTGGGTTATTATAATTAGAATTATGGGATGGTCATTTTGCCTTGTTTACTTTTCACAAAAACAGGTTAAATACAAAGGGATTTGCTTATGCTTTCCTCAACAAGTTCCTGCTTTACAGGTCTCTCAACCAAGGCCGCAGATAGGAGGAGCCTAACAGCCCTGGACCCATGAAGAACTGGCTTCTTAGGTGGCTTCATTATGACGTTTATGAATTTGACAGCGACATTCTTGATTGCTCGCGCTCTTTGTTTACACAAAATGCTCCTCACCACCAGTTTTTTGCCTACTAGCCATTAGGAGCTGTCAACAGGTATTAAATTCTATCTAAATTGGACGAGGGGGTATCTCTCATGAGGAAAATATTCTTGGGTTCTTAAGGAACCAATTGAATCGTTTAAAAAATTGGGTTTTCTTTACTTTGGGCAGTAATTTCATGAGCATTGACTGTCAGATGTAATGTTCAAGATTTCTGTTTTCTTTAACAGTTGTAGCAGGTGTAAATTATGGTAATATATATGACTTGATAACGTGGTCCAGGCAAAATTCTCACTTGGTTTATAGTATTTTATATTTTTTTTATATAATCCAATATATTGACTGATTTATTATAGGTTGGTAACAGTTGTGTTCCAAAGTCGCACAATATCTTTTTCATATGGTTTTAAATTATTGATAATGAAGACAAAACACCACACATTTTCAAGCATTCTATTTTCTAGGCTAAGGACACCCTCTCTATCACTCTATGATAGCCCGAAAAGTGCTGTCAGAACTATTTTTGTAGCCTTTGCCAGCAATATGCCCTTTTTTGAGAACTATAGAAACAAAGTAAACTTTTGGGCAGTGTTTTTTTGAGATAAATTATTCTATGCATAACAGTTTCAAACAATAATTTTATATACTTTTTAAAGTGAAAGACACTCTGGAAACAATAATATATTTCCAGGATTGGTATAGTATATTTTCTTCAACTCTTTTTCCTCGTTACTTGTTTTTTAGTAATGGTGACAAACCACCAGGAATCTAGTGTTCTTGCTTCCCATTTCGGTCATGACTCATTATCGGAGCTGAAGAAGGAATAGATGAAAAAAGCTGATGGGAAACGCAAGTGTGGCTGTCAGGTGTGGGTCTTTCACTGAAAACCAGGGAGCAAGCCTTTCTTCCGTTCTGTAAAATGCTTTGTCCTTTTTAACTGATTCTGGCAGAGTTTAGACACGTGTAAAAACTCATGCTTTTGGTATTCCCTGATCATTTATAATGGATAACTTCCAAATCAAACCGGTACTTGAAATTTTCTGAAGTTGGGTTTTGCTAGCCCCTAGAAAATATCTTTATGGAAAACCAACGTTGGTCTCTCTAGGCTAACAGAAGTTTTCCCATAAGAGTTGTGGCCTCTGGTTTGAGTTGGAGGAGGCCTTTCAACCTTTTTGTTCTTGTAAGTTTTACATTATTTTGTCATGGATTGTACAGTTGAGAAGGTTTTTGTGAGCTAACTATGTAGGGTACTGTTGTTCCTCCATTATTGTAATGCTTTTCGTATTCAATTATTTGTACTAGATTACCGTGAATATATGTTTCTCTTTTAGTTCTAAATAATTTGTCTAAATGTATAGAAGTGGTTTCCTTTCATAGGTATGAATTCTGTGCTGCTGAAACAGAGAATGCCTGGAATTTCAGTTTCCTTTCTTGTATTAATTCTTTCTTTCTGTTCCTTGATTTCACCTCTCAATTTGATTTCTAACTTTCTTTTTCTACCTACCATTCCCAAAGGTGAAGAAGCAAGTTCCTAAGCAATGGATGAGAAGGGAATCTCTGGGTCATATCTAATTATCTCGGAAGAGAAAAGTGACAGCTTGTATCCAATGTATTTTGGTGTTTCTTGTGCTTTTTTTGCTCTCAGACTCCTCACGGGACCTGAAAAGGAAGATGAGAAATGGTCTGAATTACGAGATAAAATGCTTCAAGGAAGTGCTCAACTCTTGGGATTGCTAGTATGGAGAATCCAGAGAGAAGAAGCCAATCTAGCAAAGTGTGAACTTCACCAGAAGCTTGAGACCGCTGAGAAAGAGGTTGAGGAGTTAAAGAAAAGGAGACATGAAGATGCAAAAGCAAATGAGAAGGTTGTTGGCATCTTTGCATCTCAAGAGCAGGGATGGTTAATTGAAAGAAAGAAACTTCGGCTGCAGATTGGAGCCCTGATAAATGAATTGAGAGTCCTCGAGAAAAAGAAAAATGAAGAAATTGCTGACTTGAGTGAAAAATTCAATGAAATGGAGCTCTTGGTGGAGTCTAAGGATAAGGTAATTGAAGAAATGGAGCAGAAGGGGAAGGAATTAGAAGAAAAGGTAATGAAGTTTGAAAGTGTTGCTGAAGAATTGAGAGAAACTGCAAAGCGTGAAGCTCAGGAGCACTCTACTGAGCTTTGGAAGCACAAAACCGCCTTCATTGAGATTGTGTCTAATCAACGGCAACTTGAAGCAGAGATGGGGCGAGCCTTTAGGCAAGTTGAAGCTACAAAGCGGGAGCTTGATTCGGTCCTAGAGCAAAAAGAGGAGTCAGTATTATTGGCACAAAAATTGTCCATAGAAATTACAAAAATAAGCAAGGATTTGGAGCAGAAAGACAAGATTTTGTCTGCAATGCTAAGGAAATCGAAGTTGGATACGGCAGAGAAGCAAATGCTTTTAAAGGAAGTTAAAGTATCAAAGGCAAAGAAGAAGCAAGCTGAATTAGAGACAGAAAGGTGGAAGGCAGTCTCTGAGTCCAGACATGAGAGACATTCATTGAAGGGTATGTTTGCTAAACAGGCCGGTGCAAAATTGGATGTTTCCTCTGGTGTCAAAGAGGTGTCAAATTCTGGCAAAACCAGATCACAGCCGATTGATCTTGTTTTCGAATATGACTATTCAGATTTGAAAACAGACCCAGAAGTCTTTTCTCCTCTTCCTGATTGTCACTCTCCAGAAGCGAATGAGGAATTGGGTGAGAACAATTTCTCTGTTATTCTCTTCCTTCACCATAAAAACGTTTTCTTGATGGTTAGCATTGTGTGTGAATAGTTATAGTTTATGTCTTCCATCTATTCTGTAGA
>NW_018397254.1:5686862-5804051 GCF_002168275.2 Theobroma umbraticum | reverse complement strand
GAGATCCACTCAAATGCTTAACGTATTATGATCAGTATCATTTCTGTATTAGATTTCTCCTTTTTTTTCAATTCTGTATTTTTATCCCATATCTGTCCTTGCATTTGAAGTAGTGACAGCTGATGTCAAAAGTTTGGAAGGTTGGGTTCGAGCAGAAGCAGAAAAGTATGCAGCTGTAATTGAGAAGAGGCATCACTTGGAACTGGATGCTTTTGCAGAACAAATGAGACTGAAAGATGATAAGTTAGAAGCTTTTCGTTGGCGGCTGCTGAGCATGGAACTAGAATCGAAGCGGCTGCAGTCTCATGTCGAAGGACTGAACCAGGATGTGTCACAGCTCAGACAGGAAAATATGAAATTGGAAGCCTTGCTACTGGAGAGAGAAGAAGAATTGGATTCCTTGAAGGAGCAGTTTGCGTCACAATTAAAGCCTCTGAGTTGTCAGAAGACGAACCTATTAAATTTATCACTGCATGATCCAGCATTAACACATGATTCCTTTTGGCCCAAAGTCAAGTTTATCAAGAAAAAGTCAATTGAGAGGGAGCAAGAAACAAAAACAAGTTTGCTAGATAGGTCTCAAGAAAGACATCCCGAGAAAGAAGAGGTAAACCCATCTTACAACGACTCCAAAAACATCAGATTGATAGTCCAATCACCTGAAAAGGAGTTCGAAGAGGAGAGAGATATTTCCAACCCAGGTCCAACTCAAAAAGAAACTAATTGTTCAGTAGAAGTCGATTCTGCTGACAAGTCAGCATTACCTGTTCAGTCCCTGAGTAAAACCAAAAATACCCTCTGGAGGATGGATCTTCAAGCTCTTGGAGTTTCTTACAAAATCAAAAGGCTGAAGCAGCAACTTCTTATGGTTGAGAGATTAACAGGAAAGCAAGAAAGTGGAGAGGATATGGAAGGCGATAACAATGGGATGAAGGGCTTCCTGTCGTTGATATCTTTGCTAAATAAACAAGTCAGCCGCTACCTGTCCCTTCAAGGGAAGACTGATGATCTCTGTAAGCGGATGGTAAGCTCAGATTGATTTCTAATTTTGTGGATGTTGCTTTGGCTTTTACTGATCTCAATATCTTTCACTGGTGATCAGCAACTCTTTTTCTACGCAAATTTTTGAACATTTTCTTCTCTATATGTTGTTCATCACCAGGTTCAAACTAATTTCGAAAACGAAATCAAACTTCTTCATTTACTTTACAGTTTCACTGGCATGTATCAGTATTTTGCTAGTCAAATAGATTGCTATGTGCTTATCATCATCTTCAACAACAATTTTCAGCATGACAATGATATAGACTCGAGTCAAGGAGATTGCAGCACTAGAAAAATGAAAGGAGATAGTAAAACACTGGAGCATTTCCTGGAGGAGACATTCCAGCTGCAGAGATACATGGTTGCAACAGGTCAAAAGTTGATGGAAGTTCAATCCAAAATAGCCTCTGGGTTCATCGGGGTGGAGCTTGACAAGTCAGCCACCTTTGACATGAAGCGCTTCGCTGATAATATTAGATCTCTATTTCAGGAAGTTCAAAGAGGTCTTGAGGTTCGAATAGCTCGAATCATTGGAGATCTTGAAGGGACATTGGCTTGTGAGGGAATGACACATTTTAGAAGGTAGTAATGATATATATTATATGGGTGAAGCTCAAGATAAGAGTTCCATATTCTGCTGAATTCTGTATTCCAATTTTTGTATATACAAATTCCTTAATACAATTTACTAAAACATGAATGGCCTGAATTTTACGTTTTCTCTAAAATTGTCAATGGGTAGGGTACCTGTTAATTTTGAAGTATTCGAATCTGAATCTGAATCCAATTAAAAAATAGAGTACTTGAACCTTGATAATTATTAGAATATTTTTTAAATTTACTACTCTAACCTGAACCCTAATACATACTCACTATCCGATAATTATCCAAACTCGTTTAAAAACTCGATTATGTAAAAAAATTATTAACATACTCTTCATGGATACTCAATTATCTGGACTCGAATTCGTATCCGTATTTATATACAATAATATTTCGATTTATATTTCATATAATTTGTTAATAATTAAATTTATAAAAGCATATAAATAATAAATTTTAAATTTAAATAATCAAAAACAAATATCTCAAATATCAACTTAAATAATTAAAAATAAATATTTGAACAACAACTTAAACATTACAAGTTTAATTAACTATATGGGTTTGTCCATGAAATTAAATAAAAAACTATATTCTAAAATTATTATAATCTTATATTTTTTTTACTTATATATTATATAAGTTTATATGCACAAAAATATATATTATAAACAATAATATTATAAGTTATAGTTTCTTATAACGTTAACATAAAATAAAAAATAAACATAATTATATTTAAGGTATAGATACTAAAAGTATATATATAATAATAATTATATTTTTTATAAATTAACACAACATATAAAATATATGTATTAAAAGATATTACAAGTTACTTAATAATTATAGTTTTATGAATTAATTTAATTAATGATATGAGTTTATCTTTAATTATATAAAATCTGATATTGAGTACCCAAGAGGTGATACTCAAACTCGATTCGAATAGTAATTTTACTATAAGAACGAGATTATAAGATACCTTAATCCTACATAATCGAATCGAATACTGCAAATACTTTGTAATAGAGTATCCATTGACATCTTTAATTTTATCCATTTCAAATCATAAAAAAGATGTAACTATGAGGTAGTTATAGATAAAGAGAAGACTTAATACATAAAAAAATATTTTTTAATTATACATAATTATTCAAATAAGGTTTTAACTTTTATGGTGTTTAAATAAATTTTTTATTTTTTATTTTAAATAAAATAATTTTTTAAAATTAATAAAAATATAACTATATATAATTTTTAAAGAAAGTTGTCATTCTTTATCTGCATGATTTTCAATGTGATTTATTAACATGTCTCGATAATGGATGAGGTTGCCAAGTGACATGTGACGTGTTCTAATAGTGATAGTCAATCGCAATCACATAAAAAAAGGGTACTTCCTTATTCATGGAAATATAAAATTAAAGTTCGTTTAATTCAAAAATCCTTTATATACAAAAGCCTAAAAAGAAATCAATTAGTAAATTTATTTGTTAAACTAATTAGTAGCAACTATTTATTGCGAACATTTAATGAAAACAAAGTTCAAAAAAAAAAAGAAGAAGGGATTGATCCCACCATATCATCAATCATGCAGTCGACTATCAAAAGCCTTTACATGGAGGAATGAATGTCAGTGTCAGGTTAGAGTCTCAAACTCCCAATCTCCTTTCCTCCTTAGGCCGGCGATCTTGATGTTCCTCCACTTCAAAAATGGCCTAACTTTTTGGTGATTCCATTACTTTTACCAAACATGTGGGCGACGCATTTGCATCTCACCGAACCAAAACATCTAGAAAAGAAAGTGTTTCTTCTTTTACGTAACTGTGTTTTTATTTATTAAAGGAGTCTTAGCTTATATATTTTCTCATTGTTACATACAATATTTTATGAAGGAAGAAGCGATCACATGGGTCACGGAAACACATGGATTAAATTAGGCCCGCTAAACAGGTGATCAACCAATGTCTTGGGTTCAGTCCAAGCTTCACTAGGCCCAAAAGGATACACGAAAGCCCTGGACTGAATTGAACAATGCTAAAGTTAGCCCACCTTTGGATCAAACTACAAATAATGGGTCAAGGCTCTCTACTCCTCCACCAGAAAAAAGGTATAATGTCTCTTAATCAACACAGAATGTTGTACATGCTAGTACTTGTAATAAATGGCTGTACATTACTACACCGTACATGCCAATTGGTGAAGATATTGATTATCACTGATATTCATGTACCTACCAGCTTTATTCCAAAGAAACCATTAACTTCAAATGTAATATGCTTGCTATTGAGGGCATTAAGGACTTGGTCAAAGATGCTGATTCGCATTCTAGTCATTCAATGCTTTGGCGAAGGGCTTATTACGACTAAGCTAACCACTCGAAACTTCTACTATTATCATTTTATTAGATTAAAGGCTAAGGGGTTGATAGAGTCGGAAGATAAACCAAATGAAAAAAATAAAGAAGCAAGTGCTGAAACCCTGTCAAATTTCCAAGAAAGGAAATGCCTGTCCTCTTTCCATTGCTCTGGGAAAATATACCCTTATATCAAGGACGAAAAAAAATCTATCTACAAGGCAACTATAATGTTCTTTTCTCCATCCCCTAACAATATGTTCAGTTTCAAACATGTACCCTCCATTAAGATCAATGTCATTACGCTATTGATTGAACCGTTACGCAGTTAATAATTTGCCCAATAATTCCCATTTGCACTCAGAAAAGGGCAGACTGGATGGCTTTTTCACCAAGGTGGAATTTGTTCAAAGCATGTAATCAGCAGACTAGTTCAGATTCCACACTCTATATATGGAGACGGTTCCACGTGAAAAGAAACACTGCAGACTTGGGGGTTGAACAAAATTAGATCTGGCCTTTGTTGCTTACTTGGAAAATTGCCAATCACAAGCTTCAGTAAGAATCCAGACCTTATGTTGACATAAAATCAACTCATTTTATTTCCGCCATCAACTCACATTCAATGCCCTCAACCACTCAATGCTCGGGGCATTGGTGATTTTGGGTCTAAATTAACATTGATGGAGTCCAACTCAGTACACTTTATGCCCCGTATTCTACTTCCATCTTGGCCCGCACGAGCGGCTGGAGATGGAGAGTGAGGCAGAGGAGTGATATCTACATTAGCTAGCACCTCCTCGTTATTTATTTGAGGCCTACATTCAACCAATTTATGCTGATATGATTTGGATATAAGTAACAATCGGATTAAATTTATGGTCACCTGTAGAGAGGTATGGGTGAAACTGAAAGATTGGACCTCTCCAAAACGCATTGATTCTTTCGATTTGTGACTTTTCCTCAATGGGGACCCATACATTAGATGCCAGGCTCATACTACAAGGCAAATAAGATGTGACCCAAGTAGAGATCGCAGTATCTGTTTGAGCCTTTCAGAGAGTGGAGGAAGATCCTGATCGGGAAAGGCTTTGTGTGTCTCTGTCACGTTGAATATTTTCCTGCATTTCCGTGTGCTCCTCATTGCTGCATCATTATGGGGGGTCTTTAGCAATTAAGCAACATCCCTTGTGTAGTAAGATGGTGAACAGAGGCACTCATGCTTCATTTGACAAATGGAGAATTGCCCTGCAAACCAACGTGAAATATTGGCGAAAAAGTTGCTTGTGCCTTGGCAGGGACCGTGGTGCGGAAAAGAATTGCTGATAAATTTTGTTTTCTAACAAATTTCTCACAATTAAAAATAAATAAAAAAGTTAAAATAAAAAAACAACATATTAATTTATTTTCATCATAAGCTTAGCTTTATAAAGACAATAATGGGTTACCATACGGTTATAAAGAAAATATCGTAAAACTAATAGGAATATGAAACGTGTGCTTTAAAACTGTATTCCTTTTTTGACCCAAACACAAACAATAAACGTGATCTTTTAAAGAGTCACACTTTTTTATAACATTAAAAACAATACTATATGATTTAATGAATCACTTGAGCCATTTACACGTGATTGTCTTCCTTCTTGCAACAAAGGATCACTTGGGGCTAACAACAATGAAAAAATATCTCAATGCACGGACAAAACTTATTTTCTGGCACACCTTTTTAACTTAAATTTTGTACAAACCTAGTTTTGATTTGAAAATGAAAAATTTATTTTTGCCTAATCCCTTGGTGAAGATATTTGCAACTTGTTCATTTGTGTTGCAATATTTCACATTGATTTCTTCACTCTTTACAGCATCTTTTATCAGATAATATCTAACTTTGATATGCTTGGTACAACCATGTTGTATTGGGTTCTTGACAGTGATTATTGCGGATTGGTTGTCATGTTAAATTGTTGTCCCACAAACCTGTTTAAAATTCAAGTCATTTAGAATTTCTTTTAGCCAAAGTGCATGCTTGACAGCTAAGGTAACAACCATGTATATATTCAGTTTAAATAGAAAATTGAGCCATTATCAAGTGAGAAACAAAAATCTGTAATGCTTTTGACATCATATGAACAACCAACACAATTATTATCACAAAATCTCATAAGTTTTCCACTTGAATTTATATTTTACCGTTCCTTTAACATATCATAAGACTCGTTTTACTGTTATCATCTAAGTTTTAGATGATGAGGTTGAAGAGATAAAAAAAAACGGTAAACAAGAAAAAGAGCGGTGGAGAGACAGAAAAGTAAAATATTTTATTTGTTATTTAATTAATTATTATAAACGTTTTAAGGGTTTAAGGGTTTCAGTGGTTTAGCTTTGCAGGTTGTTTTCGTGTGCCTGCAAATGTGGATTTGATGAGGTTTGGTGGCTGCTTAACCTCCTGCTTTTGTAAAGTTGTAAATGGAATGAATGTTTTTCTGTTTATTAAAAAAAAATCCTATAATTTACCAATATTTAACTTATTTTTATATATAATAAAATTTTAAAATAATTATTAGTTTAGAAGTAATTCAAAACTAGAGCCAAAACACAATCTTTATATGGTTTATCCTTTAATCAAAAGTGAGTGGATAAGTGCCTAAAGCCATGAACCACCTTAAAAGTTGATTATAAATTTTGGATCACGTAAACCACCTACAAGTCACGAGATCACTTTAAAATCAATCCAAACGCATTGATTCAGAATGGTTTATGAGTGATCTTTGGACGTGGATCATTACTTACCATAAGATCTAGGCATTGAAAACGCCAAATACGAGAGTTGCTTGATTGATTTGGCCGTCAGAAGCCTCATATCAGTGTTTTAGTAGTCAATTTGAGTCGCTTGCATACCATCAATTCTTGTCGTCAAAAATGCAAAATATATATATAAGAAAATAATAAAATAGGAAAATAATATTGTTAAAAGAAAAAATAAATGAAATAACAGTACAAAATAATAATTATTCTTTATCCATTTCTTAATTATCATTTCACCAATCAATTATTAGAAATAATATTTCTCTTCTATTTCATTCTATAAACTAAATTATATAATAATAATAATAATAATTTTTTTTCTGTTTTATTTTTACATAATAACTCTTTCATTCTCTTTATTTTATTTGGTGAACCAAAACTCTTTGTTACAGAAGATGTGACATCCATTGGACCCTAAAACTCTGCAGACTCAATCCACGTAGCTTTATGCTGTTGTTTTTTCTACGTAAGTTAAGGATAAAACGCGGACGTATAGGAATAAAGTATTCAAACATTAAAGCATTTTACTGAAAAGTAAAGAGACACGACGGTTATTCACCAATCTGACCTACTTATTTTAGTCAGATTATTGAAACTGATCCTAGTAATTAAGCTCATCACTCGTTTAATGTAATTCCGTTCCACCAGGAACGGCGTGTTCTTTTTTTTTTGGTTACGTGAACAAAATCCAGAGCCTTGTAGCTTGAAACTGTTGTTTGGTAAGCTGAGCCTAGAAAAATTTATGCTCTGACGCAGTAAAGTCGCTATCATATCAACTATAAGCCTTAACTCCTCCTCTGATCATCTCTTTCTTTGCGTAGGAAAATTAGTTTAGAATTTTCAAGATATCCGGCTTTTCTTGTAAAGCTTTTGACTCGGACACATTGGGATCGACCAGTCTTTTTGGGTAGATATAGTTAGTAGTTGTAGATACGTATGCAGTGTCGGTCCTTCTCCTGTTGCGGTAATTTCATAAAAATCTCTTGTTAAGTGGAAATTAGAGGATTTCTAGAACAGTCAATTTCATTCGATACCAACAATATAGGAAATATTAAATATAATGTGCTGTACTAGTTGTATTTTTCTACATAATTAAAACTTGATTACTACTATAGTACTCGCCGGCTTGATTTTCATAATTAAACAAATGATTTGATTAATTATTCTGGGGCCTTTTCGGACCTTTTGGATGTTGTACTTAACTTGACCTGTCCAGGCTCAAACCTAACAGCTAGGTGACTTTTCAAACGATCGATCTTATATCTTAATCTAATCGGGACTGTTGATTGTCACTTTTAACCAATCAAAACTAGAAGGTTTCTCCGTACGTGGGACCCTCTTCGAGCCAAGGGCATTTCGTGAAGTATATTTTTTCAACGTACAAGCCAAACGGGTAAGAAAAACCTGGGCATTTTCTCGTGAATAAGAAGCGCCAGGAGCGTTGCCGTTGTTGCTGTGATCCTTGCAGTTCACATTCATCGCCACCCTCTTTTCCCCACTCTTTTTCTCTATGAACTTTGAAACCCATTTTCTAACTCTATAAATACTGAAAAGCCCCGCAGGAAACAGAACTGGATATTTTATAGTGTGAGAATAAAACGTTTGCATGATCAGGTTTCTAGGGTTAGTGAAAAATGAGGTCAGGGGAAGAGTCTGAAACACCTTCTACACCAAAGCTTTCTCTATATTCATTTCCGAGTAAGGCAAAAGAGCCATCAGGGATGCAAACATCGCCGATCCACACCTCAGTTTCGATTCCGTTCCAGTGGGAGGAAGCGCCAGGGAAGCCTAGGCCCTGTCCCAGCACTGATACTACCAGTACTCAATCAAAGCCCAAAAGTGCAAGGTGCTTGGAACTGCCTCCGAGGTTGTTAGCTGAGGCTAAGGTTGCCAACATGCCATCTCCAACAACGGTCTTGGACGGACCTGACGCGGGTCGGTTTGTGTCTTACACGTTGTCGTTTAGAAAAGGAGGGTCTTTTAGGATACCGGACAACAACAAGAGGGTGAATAAGGACAAGGTTATCTTTGGATCGAGTAGGTGGGGGAGCTTTAGAAAGGCTGGACGAATTGTTCAGGGAAGTTTTGACTTTTCATCCACTCCCGTTGTTGATGGTGGTGGCGGCGGCAGCAGCGGTGGCGGTACACAGGTGAACATCACAAGGGTTAGGAGGAAAGGGAGCTTATTAAGTCTTTCTCAAGCCCGGTCACATGTATTGGTAAGTACTAAAACCAGCTTTTCATTGATGATCTGTTCTCCTATTAGTTGCTATCTCTTTACCTTCTTTTTTTTTTTAATTATCCACGTAATGTTAGGCATAAAAGATACAATAATATCTGAGATCAGGTATTGTCTTTACATATTTACAGTTCTCAGACTTCCATCTGATACTTTTAGATAATCTCTATATCTCTTGCTGATGAAATGGTTTTTCTGTTCTCTACTTACTTGTATATATCAGAACTGCACTTCCCGTTTTAGTTTCTTTCCTGGAAGTAGTTTTGCTAACCTTTACTCTTTTACTTCTGAATTGAAGCACCAAATTATATGACTTAGGAGAGGTGCTCATATCTATGAGACTGATCTACGATTTCTTATCTGCATTACCAAAAAAGGGGGCAAAATCCTTTGGTATATTGTAAGGCTAGTACAATTAGACTGCATATCGGATAGTTCTAGACAGGTGAACTGAGCAATTGCTCTTCATATTCACATTCTATTACTACCATTATCTACCAAATTAATGAGCATTTAGTTTCGGTGCCAGCATTCCAGAAGTGATTCAACCGCAATGTGAAAGGAATGGGCAAAAGAAAGTATTAATCCCTTATGTGTAGAAATTGATATATCTCCCCTGACTTTTCAAATGTGCTCTCTTTCCCCTGCCTTTACATTTTTCTGCTACTTGATGATTCGCTAATCATTCAACATATATATATATATATATATATATATATATATATTACATAACTGCAGGCAAGCATTTATGAGAGCTTTAAGCAAGTGGTCCCATGGAGACGCGGGCAGGAGAAAATAAAGAAAAAGGCGTCGTGAATGCATTGCCACCGACTGATGTGTGACATCAGTTACAAATTTTGTATAGGAAAAAAAAATGAAAATTTCAAGTTATTTCGTTCGTCTCTTATTATGTAATAAGGAATACTTAGAGCCCTAAGCTTCACAATATGTGATGGATCTGATGGTTTACTTGGCATAAACCATTGGGCAGTTAGGTTTCATTTGTTCTTCATAAATGAGATAGAAATTTAATCTCAACCATCTGATCATATAATGTTGATCAAGCCGGTCTGGTACAGAACCACTGTGGACAAAGTAGATCTCTAATGTTTTTGATGTATATAGTATAGATATACTTCTGAGATTAATTCTACCATGTATACTTATCTAGAAACTTTGATTTGGTCAATTGGCATTTCTGATCATAAATTTCTACAAATGGTTATAATTCAAACCTATACCGATCAGGGGCAGCTGTGGTGACTATACTATATATGACAGAAAGTAAACACTAAACAAAATAGCATTGCGGTCAATAATAAGCTGCTAGGGACCTTCTTTTCTTGTAATTAGCTTTGAAACAAGCCTGCCTCAGCTTCTTTGTTCTCTCAGTCAATTCCATGTCTGGCAGTTTTTCAAGCAACCTCCTGTGTTCCTCCAACATCATTATCTCCTTAGTCAATCCAAGCTCCTAATATAAAAGTAAAAGACGAATAAGTTCTTGACTTGTAGAGTGGAATACCCATTGTTCTTGTCCAAACAAAATGAAATATAACAAGCATGCCTGCATATATTTACATATATATATCTATATCTATATATATACACACACACACAATAATTGTATAGAATAAGTCTTCAGGCTAAGTGATAGACTTTGGTGAAAGCTCACGCATATGGGCAAAGATGAGTGGTGTCAATAACGGCGAATTAACACCACAAACAGTTTCAGGGGTTCCAATTAATTACCGTTTGTTTAATGAGTGTCTACATCCTCACGTCGTGTTCTAGAATGTAATGTAACCCTTCTTTTTTTTTTTTTAGAGGAAAGTGAATATGATATAACTACTATACCCTTTTTGCGCCTAAGCTAATGTAATATACTAAAATTTAAAGCTTCTTTTGCAATTTTATTTCATGGTGGATGCAGGTAGAACTACATGCAGGCTGTAGCCTACTTAGCCTACTTAGCCTACTTTCATACCATTCTATCTTGAGTGAATTTGTTCATGAATAATGAAGAACACAACTTTGAATTAACCAAAGGTTTCATAATTACCAACTACTTCTTTATCTCAAGCATATATTGGTTCCACTCATCACTCATGGTACATAGTTTATCCGATTCAAGTGAAATGTGTGTACACTAATTTAGAACCAGAATTTGACTGTAACATATGCATGCATGTATATACCTTGACATTGTTAATGAGGGCCGTCAAGCTCTTGATCTTCCTATGAGGCCATCTCATGATGTTAAGTTCCCTGCACCTCTTCTTCAACACAGTCAGCCCCACGTTCATCTCTTTAGCTGCTCTCGATATCGGGAAATCGAAATACTTCTGAATCTCATCTAATTCCAATGGGGCAGTCCTCTTTCTTCCACTAAGTCTCCTTTGCTGACCATATCCGCTTGAAGCCCCATAATCACTTTGGATCACAGTCACTGTTTCACTTGAACCACCCATATTAGTAATATTGCCGCAATATTGCCCCAACGGACCAACCATTGTCTTTAGTGGCTTTGCGTCAACCAGGATATCTTCATGCAGTGATGGCAGAGTACTGGTGTTCTCAAACAAGGCAAAGTCACCGCTTATATCTTCGAAATCCTTGAACTCAAGATAATCGGTTCGGCTAGGCAGTGCGAGTGAATTGAAGTTATAATCATTGAAGTCGTAAAAGCCGTCCATTTCAAAAGGCGGCAATTCTAAAGCCCTGCATAAAGAAAAAGACCCATTAAAGAATTGAAATCTGTAAGTCAAAAGAAAATAGTAAAGTAACATAGAACACTAAGCATATCTTACGTTCCGAATGGGTTTTCTTCAAAGTTGAACCAGTCAAAATCAGGTGCATTCACCAACTTTGGAAAATTAAGATTCGTAGAATCCATTGAGAGATAAGGAGAGAGAGACGACGGGGTTAGAGAGTGTGGTGGGAAAAAGGGTGTCTATATATATAAACAGGAGGGGGATGCATTATTGAAGTTTGTGCACACGTCTAATAAGTTACACAATTTTCATGGAATGCACTAAATATGATCATTAATTAGTGAACAATTACCAATCACTAATAGGGGCGCTGCATCATGATGATGATCATCATCACTTATATCTCTTTATTGTCCTTTTTCAAAGATTATATCTCTTGGATTTTACACCTTGAAATTTCAAGCCATAACCTGTCATCATTTATCTTCATTTATTGTCCTTTTCCAAAGATTATATCTATTTGATTTTACACCTGCCGAGTTCAAGCCAGAACCTTTTTTTTATCTTTGTGTTTGCAGTCATGCTTAACAAACCCTGCAAACTTGGAATCTATGTGTAGGTCCTATATGAAAGGAAGTATGCCCTAGAGAAATAAGAAATGAACAACTCTTGCATGAAAGGTGTTTTTCTTTAATTT
The DNA here is from genome assembly GCF_002168275.2 of Theobroma umbraticum. Taxonomy (NCBI): domain Eukaryota; kingdom Viridiplantae; phylum Streptophyta; class Magnoliopsida; order Malvales; family Malvaceae; genus Theobroma; species Theobroma umbraticum. Next base: position 5,791,593 of record NW_018397254.1, on the reverse strand, counting down.
AGAAAATGTTTCTGAAGGATTTTTTTTTTTGGGGGTTTTTTCCTAAGGAAAGGGAGTGAAAAGAAGAATTAAATGAGAGGAGGTTATAGAACGATTAACGAGGTTGAGGTGATTAAATTCAATTAAAAATGGGCATAAGTGAGATAGTTACTAATTTAATGAGTTTACACCCCATCATCTTTATCTTCATCATTTTATAATTTTTAAAAGTCAACGTTATTGAGATACTGATTCGGGTTTGGCTGTTTCCATGGGGTTAATAATTGCTTATAACTCTTAAACCGGATATTATCAATTTAATATTTGATGTAATATATATTTGAAAAAAATCGAATAAACCCTTATACTTTTATTACGTTTAATCAAGTTTTTATATTTTTATTTTGAATCAAATAAGTTTTTATTTTTATATCAAATAAACTCTTAAGATTAATTATTAATTTAGTGCAAATGTCATTTATTATTTTATAGATGTTGACATATATCATAATTGATGATGATATAACATGTTGATATGTTATAAGTGATGATGATATGACATGTTAATTTGATATGATAATATAACAGTTTTCACTATCTACATCCATACCATATAAATATAAAATGAGAAGTGTCATTTTTACTAATGTTAATTAGTTAATTATTAATCTTAAGGACTTATTTAATCCAAAATAAAAATATAAAAAATTTAATTAAATATATTACAAAAATAAAAATTTATTTAAATATTTTAAATAATTTAAAAACTTATTTGAGTATTATGCTTTAATATTTTTAGGGGTATATTACTATGTTACTCTTCGCTTACCTTTCCATTTTTTTGGGGTGCATTTTGCAATTTAAATCTTTGTCTTCCATTGCTATGGGCCAAATATCGGTAAGGCCCTGATGAAATTGGGGTTTATCTTGCAAAGCCTTATATTTGAAATTCACCGGACTCCGACCACTAGCAACGAAGGAGCCCAAGAAAATTGGGTCCGAGCCCCACTGGATTCTTGTGCAGCCCAATGAATATGTACACCAACCGAACATTTGCTTCCACAAAGAACGTAACAAAGGAAAGGAGAAGCAACGATGCACAAAAGAAAAGAAAAGGATCAATCATTCCAGGCCTTAGTGGGACCTATCCCAAGTTCCCACCAATCACGGCATGGATTACTCCACAGAATGCAAACTGGATTAAACTAATACCACCATCACCAATCACGAATTCAAAAGTAGAAAGTCCAATTCCACGTCCAGGGAAAGAAAATTCTTTATATAATAATAAACATAATCAAAGGAGGCTCCACTACATGTTCATATTATGATATGCATATATTTTGGTATGAAAAATATCACTTCTTTTTCACTTTTTTCCTACCCAATCTAATCTGCCTATATAAAGTGCAGGTGGGTGAAGACAGAGAAGTAAGTATTGGCAATGTCTTGGGGAGCTCGGTCGTTCACATATGCACGACCAAACCATTAAGTGTCTCTGAGTCCACGTCTTTCATTTATTTTATCTTATTATATATAGTATTTCTTTATTGGACATAACATTCTCACTCAGACAAACGGATAAATAAATGTCTCTTAATTTCAAGGTACAACTCTTAATCCTCATTCCTCGCTGCTATTAAGCAGAGAATGGCATGTACGTAAAAGAAGCGTTTGTCATATGAATTCGTACTGCTAAAACTATATTCAGAGGTTCTTAGAGGTTTGTTCCTTTGCATTTATACTTGTAGGATGTAGAACAAGAGGGAAGGGAATCATTACTCGCTGGAGTTTACAATAGGCTAAGGTTCAAGCATGGAATCTGTTTCGGGATTGATTGAAGAAAGCAGCAGAGTACCATCCTCGCGTGCCTTCTAAGGACATGGTTTGTGCCCTACTGGGAGATGCAATTAGTGCCCACCTTGCCCCCCCATGGTGGCCAGTCCACCAAAACGTGCTTGGGGTTAGGACTTAGTAGCCTTGCAACAGCAGTTTGTTTACTTTAAAATGGGAATGGTTGATATGTTCAATCACGGCTGTGGAAATTAAACCATCAGTCCCCCCGCAACAGGTGGGGAAAAGAGAGATATGGGGTCACCCAACCAATGGGGAAACAGATACAAACCATCATATAGGAGTGCAGCAGCACTTCTGCTATAATGGGAAGTCAACGATCTTAGGTATTTGATATGCACCAAAGAATTTTTCAACTAAAAAAGTCCAAACATATTTCTTAAAATCACAGTTGAATTCAAAAAGTTAAAGCATCAAATCATGGATAATCATTATATATAATTCTTTTACTTTAGTGATTTCCGAGATTTGAGAACATATATAACACCTGCTCCCATGGAAGCTGCAAACTTTTCCTTTCACTTTGGTTTATGTAAATGGAAGCACCCTTCAAATCAAACATTAGTGGACAAACCTGAGCATTAAAAAAATGTCAAAACAGGGACTTAACGGAGGAATTTGGTCAGTAATTATTTATGTCAGATAGGGACCTGTAGAAAACAAATGCACAAGTTTCCTAATCCAACGGTTAAGCTGGATCTGCCAAAGTTCTCCAAAAGTCCAAGCATAACAAAATACAAAAGCCCTCCCCATGAAAAGAGGATTAAGATTTTTGATTAAAGAAGTGATGAGACCTTGTTGTTGGGTCATGTAATTATGGTTCAGAATGGGACCATCAGACCAGATAAAAAGAAAACAATACACTACTACTGCAGAGAAAGTTGGTCCCACTGGAATGGAAAATAATGAGAAACTGGGGTTGCACTATTCCGGGTTTTGCTTTCAAAAGGAGCTGGCTTTTGCTCTTCAAAATCAAATACACAAGACGTGCTAACCTTGGTGCCTGTCGCTTTTCGGTTGTGTTCTTGAAACAACAATATCCCCGCTCTTTCTCTCTCCTTTCCTTTTGGACTACTGCAAGTTCTTGCCTTTTATGCAGCTCCCAAGCTGCAGACGCCTATTGATGTTGTCGTTTTCTAACGTTGTCAAAAATTTTTACACCGAACTGTATCAGTCCCCGTCCATCATTTAGGCCTGTTTATGTCCCATTAGGCTTTGTTTAACTTCTGGTGATTTTAAAGGTTACATGGGAGGTGAGTCTCGGCTTATAAGTTCAGCTGCCCAACAAGTGGAAAGAAAAGGACAAGCTTGTATCAGAGGAGGTTAGTCTCTTCAATTTTACTCATTACCCAGTTTCTATTTTGGTAGCTTCATGTTTCTCAACATTTAAAAACATGAAATTGACAAGAAAGGGAGAAGGCAACACAATAAGGCGAAAGCCTTTTTTGCCCAGCTGAGCCTGATATAGAGCTATTCGGCTTAGTTGAACTGAAATGACCTCTTCACCTTCTAAGAACTAGCTCAACATACACTGATTCACATAAGAATTTCCTTTTCTGTTCTTTCGTTGTCTCAGCAAATAAAGAGAGGGTACGGAAAATTTCCAGCTTTTGGGTTTTTACAAATGCTAATTACAGTTAGAGTATTGCTGAAGATTCAGACAAAATGAGCTTTTTTCCAGTAGTAGGAACTGTATCTAATTCCAGTATTTTAGTTGATTATCTGTCGATTTGTTTTTGCTTTCTGGGTAGTGGCAGAAGTGCAGCAACTGGTAACGTGCTGTCTGGCTTTTATTATTTGTTTTTATATTGCTTAAACTTGGTTAGAGCTTTGGTAATGTTGGGTTGGAATAATTGCCTTTTGTAACTTAGTTTGAAGTGTTTCAGTCTGTCTACAAGTTTCATGCTGGCTGTTGTCATATTGTTAATGATTCTTTGTGGTTCTTATTTTAAAATTCTCGAGATTCAAATGAGTTTTTCATTTTGACTCTCTCTCTCTCTCTCTCTCTTCCTGACGCAAAGACAAGCATCTGTTGCCATTGATTCTTTTAAGGGTCTTCAGTTTAAAATGCTTAGGGATATAATATATGTGATTCATAGTTTGGTTTGTCATATGTTAGATGGGCTACTTTTCTTGCTCTTCCTTTTTCCCCTTTGCTTGAAACATTTTTTTTTTTGAAAGGTCTTGAAACATAATTTGGTTAGTTTGATTGTTGCAGATTAACGCATACTCGGTACGGGTTTAATGGCTACAGCTGCTGCAATGCCCATGTCTCGGGAAGCATCCAATTATGATGAGGTTTCCATGCACCAGAGTTTGTTGTTCGCTGATAGTCTCAAGGTACCACAGTGCTTGTATTTTCTCTATCAGTTTAGCCCTTGGGTTTGCAAGATAGACTCTAAGTGGTTCTGAGGATTTAGGATCTCCCTTAAAGCTTAAAATCCTTTTTTTTTTCTTTTCTTCTATATCCTGGTCAAAATTTAGCACTTTTGGAATGTATGCTTTATCATTTTGAAGGCTCAGCACCTTTTCTAGTAGGCTAATTACTAGCATTTAAGCTTTATTTATCCTAGGAATAAACCTAATCAGGTTTGAAATTTTCTGGTGAAAAAGACAAAGTTGCAGGATTTGGAACCAAATCCCTCTTCTTGCTCCTCTTCTGTACTACATGCTGAATTGTGGATAGGACTTACTTTACTAACTGAAGCAAAATCAATGCCTAATTTGGGTGAATTTGGTCTAAATACGTTAAGTGATGGATGTTTCTCAAGGTTGTTAAGTCCCCATTGATGCAAGTCAAGTGTGAATGTGCACCCTTTTGCCTCTTTATCCTGCTACATAATGCATTTAATTATCATAGTTTTCTTACATCTTGGCTTAATTTCTAGTGCAGTTGTCTTTCGACACTGGTTTTCTGACACAGTTTCTTTATTCCAGGATTTGAAAAATCTGAGAACACAGCTCTACTCAGCAGCTGAGTATTTTGAGCTGTCTTACACCAATGATGACCAAAAGCAGATGTGAGTTACTATGATTTCTCATTGTTCTTGCCTCCAATTGTTGGTATTGGAGTTTATTTACTTTCTTTTTCTCCTATTGTTGTTTAAGAAGAACAATCCTCATGCATATGCAGAGTGGTAGAAACATTGAAAGATTATGCCATCAAAGCTCTTGTAAACACAGTAGACCATTTGGGTTCTGTGACATACAAGGTTAATGATCTTTTGGATGAAAAGGTTGATGAGGTTTGTGGAACAGAGCTCCGGGTTTCCTGTATTGAACAGGTAAGGTCGGATTATTTTCAGTACTTAGTGAGATAACTATGAGACTACCTGTATATTTGTCGGTTTCTGTTGTGGATGCTTTATGTAGATATAAAAAAGGAAATGATACACAGATCTTTTTTATATTAAATGTTACAATTTTTGACAAGATTGGAATCATGAAAAAAGAAATTTTATATGGTCAGTATAATTCTTTCTTGCTGGTTGCTGTCTGAGTTTGCTCGAATATCTGATATATAAAGAAAGATCCCAGAAACAGGACCTCTTTCATATTTTACTTATAATTTTTTATAATTAAAAGCATGGAGAATTATGTATGGATGATTTCATTCTAGTCAAACACCCGCTGTTCCTATGCTTTAACATTTGATGGTTTACAAAGTACTGAAATTTTCTGTACTTTAATGTGCTATTATAGAGACTAAGGACATGCCAAGAGTATATTGATCATGAAGGAATTTCCCAACAGTCACTGGTGATTAATACACCAAAGTACCATAAACGGTACATCTTGCCAGGCAATTACCCATCTCTATTCCTTTTACTCATCATGTTTTTCCTATTTTTTAACAATTACAGAGATAAGGATATTTGGATGTTTACAAGTCTTTAATTAATTTTCAGTTGGGGAGACCATGCATGGTGCAAATCGTACAAAGTCCAAATACCTAGGATGCAGCCTAGATGATGAAGATGACTGGCATCAGCTTAGGAATGGTAGTTGCTCTGTCTTTCCTTTTGTATAATTCCTTATATGTTGGACGAGATTCTAATGTAACTTGACCCTACTTGTAATGACTCCTCTAAGCTGTTCGAGCTACGATTAGGGAAACCCCAACATCTTCGGTTGGGGAAACCCCGACATCTTCAGTCAGGTAAATGTTAACTTTATATTTCGTTTGCACTGCATTAGTAACCATAGTTACTTGACTGTGTAATTAGGAGCAATGATATCAATTATTCTGGTAATGGTTGTTGCAGAAAAGGGCGTTCTCCATCACCTTCTCCACGGCCTCCGGGCCCTCCACAGCGATCTGCAACCTTTTCCTTTACTGCCACCATGCCCAAGAAAGAACTAGGTTGGGATTCATATTTGACTTTATTATATTCTCTAAATGCAATTCTATGCTTCTTTTCCTTTTTCATCTTGTTACTTTAAGACCTTTTTCAGTTATGAATGCATGTATATACTAACTGATGATTTTTGCACTTACTATCAGAGAAGCGAACAGTATCGCCACATAGATTTCCACTTTTACGTTCTGGATCTGTTAGTAGGCCTACAACCCCAAATAAGAGCAGGCCGACTACTCCAAATTCAGCTGGTGCAAGGCGGCGGGTGAGCATACATTAGTTAATTCATATGCATTGTAGTTTGAGGAAACTGTATAACCATTAACTAAAATATGTCTATGGTTAACTCGAAGAATACCAACTAGTCTGTCAATGAAACACTGCTACACATCTTTAAAAGTATGTTAATGTCAAAGACTAATTCATACTGTGTTAACGATGCTTATGAGTTATAATTCATTCTTCTCTTTGTTCTTTTTCTAACTTTAATTTGCTTTTCATTGACAGTACCCATCAGAACCTCGGAAATCAGCTTCAATGCGTCTTCAATCTGAGAAAGACAACCCCAAAGAGATTGAACAGTATCCCAGTAAAAGTAAAAGACTCCTCAAAGCATTGCTTAGTCGTCGCAAATCAAAGAAAGATGAGATGCTATACACTTACTTGGATGAATACTGAGTAAAGAGAACCACAAGGCGGCTGATAGAGGGGCCAACAAAATGGCTAGTGATAGAGGCATACAAAAAAGGGGGTCAAGGTAGTGAGGAAAGACTCTGGACTTGCTCCACTTTTTTTCTTTTTCCAGTTTCCTTTGTCTGTAACCTTTTCTGCTTTGCTACTTTTCTTTGCTCTTTACCAAAATATTCCATGTTGTAAGATAATTGCCATTGTGTATTATCATTACCACTATGATTTTGCAGCCCACCAGCTATGTATACTTTTTCTCTAGTATTCCACAGTTGGCCTGCAATGATGTATTATCATTGTTGACATTGTATGCGACACTGATCGCAACCTTTTTGAAGTTGTATGAAAGGTTGAATCAATTTTTCCCATTTACAGATTGAACTTCCATCAAAATTTTCAGTGTGTCCTTTGTTTTAGCCTAGTTTAAAATAGCTCACAGGTAAAGTTAGCATCACCACCAGACTTTAAGTTCGTCCTGTCCCAGGTTACCAGCTTACCATTTTTTACCACAACTGCCAGTCAACCACTACCTCCAAAAAGTAGTAGGAGCTGCTGTCAACATTTGAGAAACGCTGCTGTCAACATTTGAGAAACAGGGCATCTTCTCTCCCATCTTCTTTAACTAGCCAAAAAAGTTATGAAACTCTGATGGGTTTTCCATCTGTCATTCAGTTGGAAGATCAAATTGAGTAATCGGAATAAAAAGTAGCTACTTTCATCCAAGTGAATCAAAGTTGGACATACCGAAATAAGTTCTCTTCATTCCCATTTCTAGTAACACAAAAGAAAGAGGTGGGGAAGAGAAGCATTGGGCATAGCCTTATCAAAGTTTCATATATAAAGTATTCTTTAAGCTGCAGTCAAACATTTAGCTTAGTGATTGATGCATGGTTCATCAAAGAAAAGGGTAAGATTCAAGTTCTTTTCAAATAAACAAAACAAGTATTCTTTAAGCTGATCAACATACATAGCAAGAACATAGAATGATAATGTCGTGTGGTAAAGGCTAAGGTTACATTCAAGTTAAAATGTCATCTATATCTCCAAAGATGAAGTACAAAAAAAGAAGGGAACAATAAAAATACATTAATGCACAATTGTTGCTAAAAATCCACATCATTTATGGAAAAATCACAACAATCATACATCACAATTCCATTCCTGGACCAAGTTCTTCAATTGTTTTTGCGGCAAGTGTGAGTACATCGACAAAAGCAGAAAATGATGCTCGGAGAAACCTTGCTTCGACTGCTTCAAAGTGCCTGATCATTACAAAGCGGGGTAAGGAAAAGGCATTAAAAGTAATAAAGCATTGAACTGTGAGTTATTTCTGAAAATGGATGAAATGATCAGCAAACAGAGAAGATGATCAACTTAGCTCGGCTAGATAATGGGTTGAATCAGTTTTTCCTGCTGAATTGCCAAAATCATCCCATTAAGATGTCCAATTAAAACCTAGGATCAATAATTTTGGTATTGGTTTTTGGGGAGGAAAGAGCAGAATATATTTTAGACGTCACTACATGATTGCTTGACTAACTGCCATCTGAAAACAGTTTTAGGCACTGAAGTTTCTTCTCCCCCTCATTTTGGATCCCATTTGTTGGATTATGCAAAAAGTGATAAGCTTTCCCATCTCTTCACACACCCACTCTAATGCCTACAACTCAATGTTAAGGTACCACTGCACCAAATAGTCATGATCTTGAATTTTAGAATTGTTGTGAAACTCTGGTAGTTCTGTTTATGGATTATAAGACTGAGGAAAAAACAGGGTGAAAAAAGGGAAAAAAATAAATAATTTTTCAAACATAATGGAAAAACATGGAACCTAAGGCCAAACTAAGCCTGTGTGAAATCATTAAAAAAGATACCAATCATGCAATTCCTATAACAGAGGAGTTTCAAAGTAATTGTTCAAACTAAAGAAGGTGGTTCCAACTAGTGGTTACACTGAAAGCTTCCCATCAGAGATTGACATTTGCCTCTTCACTTTGTCTGGTTGCAACTGCATTAGGAAATGGAATCAAATTAGAATCTGCTGACAACAACTTCTATAATAGTTATGCCAATAGAACAAAAAATGATTCAGTATAGTTGAAAGGTGAAACATTACCTCCTTATCAACAGCCAATGCAGCATAGACTATGGAAGCATTCTCTTCAGACTCAAAATCTACCTCCAAATCACTGCAGATAAGAGGGAAAAAAATGCATTTGCAGAGATATTACGAATGTCTCCCATGCTATCAAACAAAACCCAGTTCACTGAAAACCCGTAAAACAAGGAGGCAAAGCTAAAACTAAAAAATTTAACAAAGAAACCAGACACAACAAACAGAACCAAGAAACTTTAAGTAACCAAGGATGCCCATGGAAGTTTCAAAGAAGCAAAAGAAAGAAAGAGAAAAAATTACCAGCTGAATTCCCATTGGTTTGGGGTATCTGACAGGTCAGAGACAGCAGCCATGTGTGGTCTTCACTCTTCCCAACTGGAAGTACTGCGTTGCGCGCAAGAGAAATCTGCACTCAGCAGCAGAATCAATAGGGTTTATGGCTTACGCAAAGGAAGGAATAAAGCGGGCAGTTGATCCAGATCAATGAAAGCCCGTTTGTTGATCTTCAGCCCCAAAATTAGATTTTATGCCCAAGAGGTAGCCCACTTCTTTGTAAATAAATTTTTAGAGTAAAATGCATAGGATCAACTTTTACCTATAATTTTATACGAATCTATTAATTTTTAAATTGAATTCTTAATTTTATATATATAAACAGTATTATCATTTAAACATGAAATATCTAAAATATTTTTTTTCACTTTTCACTCTTTTTTTTCTCTCAAATCGACCAACTAATGACCTTTTTTGCTAGTCGACTACTAGCAAGATACATTTTTCTTTTAAAAAATTATAGTTTTGTAAATTTTAAATATTAATAAAAAATAAAATTATTCTTTTATTACTGTCACATCCTCAAATTAACAGAGTTAATTAATGGTTAGATTTATATGTAAAATAAAAATATTTTTTTAAAATGAAAATTAAAAAAAAATTAATAGACGTATATGAAATTATGATTAAAAATTTAAAAGATTTGTATATTTTACCTTAATTATTACAGTAAAATATTATTATTTTTTAAAATTTTAATCAAAATTACATGAAAATCTATTATTTTTCGAAATGAACACTCCGCATCAAAAATACAAACACTTTAAATAAAAAATTATGAAAAGATTAAAATATTTTTTTATTAATTTAAAAAATTATTATTATATATTTAAAAAAAGAAGGAAGAGTACCAAACAGTGCACCCAGATAAGAGTTTTTTTTTAATTAATAAAAAAAATAAAAATACATAATAATAATTATAAAAATTAACCAATAATAAAATTATCTTTTTTACTTTTATTACGTTAACAAATTAACGAAAATATTAATCGTAGATTAAAGACTGAACTTACGTATCTAACAAAAAAATTTTTGTAAACAAAACGTCAATTTAAAAAATTAATAAATTTTTATATAATTTTAATTAAAACTTAAAAAATAAAAATAATTTACTTAATTTTTACGTAGACCAACACTCCAAGCCCGACCTAGAAACTTAAAGTAGACGGGCCAAGACGCCAAGCTCTCTCGAGCATATTAGGATATTCCAGGGGTATATGGTATATTTTTTGGCATAATACTAGAATAAGTCTCTATTTCTCTCTCCCTCTCGGCCTCTCCTCCCCCATGTTGGGTTTTGAAGCAGGAAAGCTCGGCTGGCATCAGTATTTTAGCGACCTCAAACATACTTCCAGGCACGTTCTCTTTCCCTCTTATGTATTTCAAGTATGATCTTGTTGTTTCTTCAGTATTGTCGTCTTAAAACTGTTCCTCTCGGGAAATAGTAAACCAGTATTTCCTGTTGCATGGCAATTGGCATGTTTTTGTCGGTTTGAATGTGACCCCTTTCCTTCATTACGCTAATGAGCACAAGCTATCCGCTGGTCCATTAAGGTAAAGGGTGATGCGAATCTTATTAAGTACCCAAAGGCCACGAAGAAAAAATGGATCTATCATCCATGCATGAAAGGGTTCGTAGCTATTGTAAATGGTTTATTGGACTAAGATTTAGCTGGTTTGAATCAAGTTATAGATCACAATAAGCGTAGAAACCTGTGTTAGCAGTACCCAACAATCCGTTTTTCCTTTCCAGTTATTTAGCATTATAAAACACTACTTCAAGAGAAACAGATAAGTTTATCAATGGAAGCATGCATACTTGCCTGCAAGAGACACTCATTAATTTTCTGTGTTCAAATACAATGTCAATTGTTATTGGAAACAAATTTTTTTCCTTTTATGGTCATATTTATATACTTTTGCTGCTTGGTGCAAAAGTAACTTCTAGCTTTATCTTTCGCTAGTATATATATAGTATCACGGGGAGGACAGGGAAGAGCATCCTCCACCAACCTAGCCTTCTCTTCCACGGAGTGATCTGCCTCAATTTTGGCTATATTGATCTCTTCATTTTCGAGGTTTTATCGTTCAAGGTTTGAGCAATAATATACAAATAAGCTAACAGCCTAATCAAAGGGGGTCGCGCCATAATGGTGACAAATTTATGAAACCTGCAAAAACAAGATACGAGTAATTGAGTCCCCGTTTTGTCTGACAATAAACCTGCTTTTGAACAGAAGGAAAGATAAATTCAGAATTTACCGTTCAAAAGGAGATTATGTTAGTGAGGCTCCAACTCTAGCTGGTTTTAGCCTTTGCAGAGCACTTCTTCCATACTTTATTGCCATCATAAATAGACTGAATATATATAATAGGTAAAAGTGGATCTTTCCTAAGATTATGTTGGTTTCTCCCCCCACAAATGTTCTGCTTGAAGCTTCTGTTACCAGACACCCAGGCAAAGAGAGCAAACATTAGACATTAAAGACAAGGTTTATCTGTCAGATCAGATAGGATAATCTATTTTATCTGTAATTATCCCCACAAGATTTCTGTCATTGTCATCTTAGTAAATACCCAGAGCCATTCTTATATCCAGGCATTTAGTTAATAGATAGAGGAATAGTAATGATTTACTGCATGAAGGTCATTATACTGATCTGATAATGCAGGAGAAAAAATCTTGATTTTTAAGAAGAATGCATACCGGAAGTTTCCTTGGGGAAGTTGTTCCAATCATGCGGGTTCATCTTCATTTCTGATGCCTTTATCAAGTCAAGAAGAGCTTTATTAACCTGAAAATTTATGAGTAATTCAGTCTATAAAGGTTCTTTTCACAGGCAAATACCATAAATAAAACCGTTAAAATTTTCTCATTAATCATTGAGATATATTTTTAGTAATGACGGAAGTCGGTCAATATTTTCAAGTTAATATTCAACTCTCATCCATTAAGTAAATCATTAGCACATGCCAGAATATTACTTTCTGTACACAACTCTACAAGCTCAACACGAACTTTTTGTTACTCTTTCCCACTCAAATTCAGTGTTAAAGATATTTTCAACTTCTTTTAAAAGTGGCTTTTTAGTGCGCTTCCACCATAGAAAGATTCTCAAGGTGAACATTCATGATGCCTGCAATCAAGTGGCTGGCTTCACTTAGATGAAGAGAATTACCTCTTCTGTCCTCTCATGACTTACTAGATGCCCCCCATGAAGCTCTACCATTCTAGCAACAGGTTGTAGCTTCTCTGCAAGCCTCCTCGCATGGCTTATTTGAGCAATGACATCTTGCCTACACATTGAGAATGTTAACTTAGATGACTATCATACATTTCTGAAGAGATAAGTATGATGATAGATAGAAGACACTATATTGCGGTATGTGTACAACACAGAACATATCATAATCACTATCAAACTACAGCAACTAGATATTTTAATACAAATATACAACAAATACTAAATCAGCTTACACCTTGAATCTTACTTCAAAATTCAATTTGGAACTGTTAAGAGAGAGCTTTCATAAAGTTCACTTTTATTTCAAAATTCTTGTATTAATTCATGTGTCCACTTTTATCTTTAATGTTGCACTGGCATTCATTGCCGACCAACCTTCACACACTCTTGAAAGCACATTGAGATTCAAATTTTAAGACGATTTCCCACACTTGATTTCTATATGACCTAGGAGCAGTAAATATGAACTAAAATACACCACAAATAATGTGCTATATGTATAGAGGATTTTAAGGTTATCGAGATGATGGCTCTAGTTTCTTTCTCTCACCACAAACTAATCCAGTGGGAAAAAAGAAAAAATCATTCTTGTCATATGTCAAGCATAACTGAAATTTTAAAACTCAACTCTTCAGAAATTATTATATTCAGTTAATAAATAGACTGATATATCCTAAGAGAGTTCAAATATATATGTATGATTAACTATTTTCAGGGTTATGAAGATGTAGTACCTGCCGTGAATGACTGATACAAGAAATCCACATGAACGGATTAATTCAATTTCTGATCGTGTCATTTTATGTGTCCAGCATGCATTGATTTGACCATCAAAACCACAGTTAGATTGCATGCCAGTTGCTGTTATGCCTTTTACATACTCCTGCCAAGAACAAGCAAACATCTTGATGTTAGCATCTCACAAAGTTGATCTAGGGTTTATATAACAATATTATTGTTACAAACAAGTTAATAGGATTGTCTTCCTGGGAGCTGAAAAACCTCACATCAGTGCCTCTGTTAAGCAATAATCTAAACAGATAGCAGACTATGTAAATATATGACAATGATTTCACGCGGGGGATGATATTAAAAAGCCTGCCTACTGGGATACTTCTGAAAGATAATCAGTTTGGTATGGTATCATCCTTGAGATAAAGCCAACGAGGGGTATAGAACATATCCAATAAAAAAAAATCCTGCAACTTTAATATTTTAGATGAAATAGAGTATATTTCATTGAGTATTCAATCAAACTCAGCTGGGACAGCTAGTTGCAGCATACAGATTAATCACCAAAAAAAAAAAAAATTGCTTCGCTCTAATTCATTGTATATCTAATTGGTATACTGTAGTATCATGTATTCATCGCAAGAAAGTCAGACCATCCACTCAAACGAAGATTACTAGTTTCCAATGAACAAGGAGTAAAATTTATCAGGTCTAATTGATTAATATGATTGTCACTCAATGGCCAGTATCAACTTTCAACTTTAGCATTTCTTACTTGATACAAAGTTGCTCTTCTAGTGTTAGATCCGACATATTCTTCAAGATATTCCTGCAATCAGATGTAAAATGAGACTATATGAGTTGCCTTTGTGTATTAAAAGAAAAGTTACGTTAACTAATTTGTTTTTGGAAAAAGAACTAACATTTATTCTTGATAATTGCTCAACTGAATTTTAAATTTGACCTTGTTTGACTCAGAAAATCTTAAATTGGGATAGCAGATCACTAATTCTGAGAGGTATTAAACATATGCTATACAAAGCCTCACTGTCATTACCCAGTAGAATCATCCTAATACTCAGATTTACAAGAAAGTGAAATTTTTAATAAAGAACCCCATTAACATAAAAGACCATTACCTTCGAGTAGTGCGTATCTAAGTCAACTGCTGCTCTTTGTTCAGGAGTCTTGGCCTTTATAAAACGAATTGCAATGGATAGCGTTTTGCGGTCAAACTGCAGGAGAGTAAAACCAGTCAAATTGCCATTTCCTGCTTATACAACTTCCAAACGTATGACAATGCATCTGCTTTTCTGCCGAGGACAACTTATTAACTTTATATCAAGATGAGAACTTCATAAACCGTAACTCATTACAGATAGAACTAAGTCAAAAGGTTGGCCGATGGACAGGAATTAACTTCGTGTCGCTGTTAGGCTTCTTTCACAGCAACAGAGATATAATGTGAGAAGTGATATCTGGTGAAACCTGACAGATCAAGGAGTCTTCTTTATTCAGACTGATTTATCCCTCTACTGGAGAGGGAGAGCAAGTGCTTAGCAGATTATAATCACCTTCAACTACAAACAATTTTTTTTTGTTTTTTATTTTAGCTTTCCAAAACTAAAAGTGATCCTCCTTGTATTCTACACTTTTGCAAATGATTCCAAAATGTGTCATAATCTCTACAGGTTTCATTACAGTTTACTAACTATGCTGATAATGGATACTCGTATAAACACATTCGATCAAGTTTATGATAAAATGAAGACAGGAAGAAAAAGAAGCCAATTGCCTACTATTTGTTTGATGGGACTAGCATCAGTGTTCTACAATTTAAAAGGAAATTGAAGACAAGCCACGGCTCTTAAACACTAAAAATACCTTTGGAAAACATTCAAAGCCTCCACCCGTTACATTAAGTAATGCCGAAGAGAGAATTCTATCAGGCACCATGGCCGCCATCCTACAAGCAATCATAGCTCCTGTTTTCATATAAGAAATTCAAACCAGGTTATTTTTAGAAGATAATTACAAATTTTTCTTAAATAAAGAACAATTGTAATTAACACAAAGAATCAATATCAGAAGAAGGTTAATGAATTCTTCTGGACCTAATGCATTCTTGCAATGAAAAGTCCAGTGGATTCACTCTCACTCACCCATTGAATGCCCAAAAACATGGGCTTTCTTCCAGCCCAGATGATCCAATAAGGCAATTGCATCTTTTGCCATAATTCTTGTCCTGCACTCGACAACCAGAAGATTAAAAATAATAAAAAAAAATCACTTTTCCTGGATCAAACCACAGCTAAAACCTAAAAGGATCGTAACTTGAATTAGTACCTTTTAAGTCACTTCCAGCCTAGCAAATTATAAAATCCCATACTTTAATATAGCTTTTAGTAAAATCAACAATAAATTTTCATTGTAAACTTCAACAAATAACAACTACAGTTTACCCACAAAAACAGGCCAAAAAAAAGTACTACACTACTAGTATTAAATTGCATTAATTAACAAAAAAACAGGAATGGGGGAATTTTGAGAGTCAAAACAGAAAAAGTTAAAAGGAACAAAAAGACTCACGTATAGTCGGATTTTTTGGTGGGGACGGAGCTCCGACCCATGCCACGATTATCAAAGGCACAAACCTCGATTCCACCAACCTCATTGTGACCCTCGCCGGGTTCCCGATCAACCGCCATCGTTTCATCGCCGTTGGGCCTATCAGTTCCGGTCAGCCCCTTAATTTGTGGGCCCCATGAGTCGTGTGTCGCCGCCAATCCTGACCAATCATCCGCCAAATATCAGCAACTCAAACAAATATCATCAAAATATCAAAAAAAAAAAAATTGAATGGAAAAAATATATAGCAACCTATGATGAGGAGGACTTTGGTAGTGCCGTGACCGTAAGTTCGATAAAAAATCCGGATCCCATTGTTTAGAGCTGCGTCGACTCCGCTCTGCGTTTTTACCACCTCGCAAAACGGCATCGTGTTCGTGGAGTGGGTTGAGAATTTATGTTCCGCGGAGAGAAAATGGAGAGGATAAAATTTTTGGCTCTTTCGTTTTCAATATATCCGGGACTTGGTCAGATTTCACTGTTCCAGAATAGAAAGGAAGAGAAAGAGAAGACGAGAAACGACGATGCATACTTATACCGGTTCGAGCATTTGGATTGGAACACGTGGCGGATTACAGCTGCTTTTTGCCACGTAGGATAGTCGGTGGGCGCGTAAGTGGTCAAAGTCATAATAAGCCAAGATGAGCACATGGGAAAATTGAGGTTGCCCAACCATCTCCGTAACCGGGCAAAAATTCGTTATGTTTGATTAAAACGATACAGCCGTACAGGTACTAATTGTTAGGTTAATTTATTAGTCTAATATTACTTCTTTGGTTACTCTTTAATAAATAAAAAGCTTCCGAATATGTTTTATAAAAACATAGCACCTAAAATAATTCTTAAACAATTCAAGGAAGGAAATTCAAATAAATTTTTATTTTGTTATTAAGTTCAATCAATAAAAATACATGAACTTAATTAAGTATAATAAAAAATAAAATTTTTTCATATAATTAAAGAACTTTTTAAAATGCTATACTTTACCTATATGTTAGTTCACCAATAACATTATTGGTGTATGATGTGAGTATCGTGGTGGAAATTGGAATACATTAATTTACAATCTCCACACAAATTCAGAATCTCTAAACGAGTAAATCCATATATACAAATATGACAGTTATTGATAAACACCACCAATTTGAGACTCACATCCTCTTGCTCTAATCCAGTTCCAAGACGAATGTCAAATTCTAGTCAAGCAGATGCCAATCTGCGCCACATAGAAAATGTGGAAGGTGATATAAGGATACAACCACCCCATGGTTCAACCAAGGAGTAATCCAGCTCCAGCAAGGCTCAGTCCCACCCAAAATGCCGTGGTGGATCTACCGGCCCCAAAGTTCATTGAGCTCCGCTTTTGGTCAACAACTTTGTGGTCAGCCTTCTTCGTCTGCATGCCTTTGTATGGTACCCAATGTAATCCAGCTGGAAAAAGAGTAGAAACTGGTTGGTTCTTGTAACAAAGCTAGAATGAAGAATTCTTGAGCTGCAGCAGTTAGAGCCACTGCTGGTATGCAAAAAAGTTGAGAAACCTGTCTGAAAAAGACTCTGATGATGTGCTCCTTCTCATTATATGCCTTTTGTCCTGCTTTCTCTGCTTCTCTTGCTCATGTCTGAGAATGACATATATATCTCAGTAATACCAAAGGAAAAGGTCTAGAATTCCATTGGTTTCAGCTCCTTTTGTAGGATGATGTTACAGATAACCAATAAACATCCCTGAAGTTTCAAACTTAAAATTATAGCTGACTCATACAGTTTTTGCAAGCATAAGATGTGTATCGTTTTGCATGGTGGATCCTTGTAACTTCAGCATATGCTCTTGCACACTCAAATTATCATGACACCTACTTAAGCGCCATAGGGGCACCTCAGCACAAATTGCCTAGTGTGTTGAGAGCATAAAGTGAAAGAAAATGTAAAGTTTCATGAAATATATATAGACTCCTTATAGGAACTATTTCAGAAATACAGAATCAGTGATGATGATAAAACTACAAAAGCCCTCTAAAGAAATAATATAGAACCATACCTTAATAAACTATCTGAATTTGAAAATGAGTGTTGCATATCACCTAACATGCATTGGTTTTGATCTACAATTAACTGAGATGGACCTTCCCCAATGATGGTTGCTAAGATCAGAGAAGCCTTTCTTAATTGTCCAATCTAAAGATGAGGGCAGAGTTTCACAATAGCCGGACGACTCTTGTGAAGGAAGTTGCCCCTTCCTGAAATCCTTGGTTAGTGGTTGTGGAAGATCACAATTTTCAACACGATCAACTGATTTCTGAGTAACCATGGAAGCCAATTCATCTTTGTCAATTATGTGCCACCATGGCTCAGTCTTCTCAGCTTGCACTAACTGAGGTTCAAACTCAGAAAAAGGTGTCTTAGGCTGTTTCGAGATTAAGCAATTCTGTTCTAAGCCCATTAGATGATCATCTAGATACCAGGAATCCTCCATACGCTTCTTAGGTGCTTTTTGTGCATTGCTATTGAGTATTGCATTGGATTCTTCCTTTCTAACATTGTGATCACTTTTCACACATTCAGCATAGACCTTCTGTGGATCCTCAGGAATACGATCTTTTATACAATGAGAACTTTCATCAAAACAATGATCCTTGCTAATTTGGGGACTTTCATTAAGAAAACCAGCTTCCGAAACTTCAAGCTCAATCTGCGGGACATTTTGTTGTGCACACATAAAATCTTTATGGTTCCCAATGTGGTGTCGCAGTTGCAACCACTACTGAGAGTCAGGTGTTGGCACCAGATTTTGGTTATCGGGCATGCTAAGAGGAGTAGCCTGATCTGGTCCACTTGCAGCATGACTATTGTTCCATCAGCATCCAATCTTGATGAAGATGAAGATGGACAGCCAGAAAACTCTGAAGCCCTTCCAGCATCCTCTTTGACAAACCAAGGGTCAGCTGTATGTTCCCGGGCAGCCCATTGCTTCAGCCTCTGGCATTACCTATTCACCTCAACAATCTCTGATGGATTCAATAGTGACAAAATTAATATCTAATATTATAAGCATTATTCAACGAAACAATAGAATAATCCACGGTTGCACACTAAGGCATTTCGAAGCTTAAATTTAGTTCCATATACTAATCCTTAACGAAAAGGCATATCCCACCTAAGCGGGAATCTTAAACCTCCAAAACCATGAACAGATTGTATATCGGACAAATACGAAGCAAGCTCTACATGCCCCATGAACACACCAAATGTAAAACAGTGTAACTGTTTGAAACCTCAAAAATTACTATGCAAGTTCAATATCATGAACGCATGAAGTAGGAAGAAACAAACCCCAAAAACCAGTCCCGAAGTTTCTAACACATACACCGACTAAAACGATGCAAAATTAAAGAAACCCCATCACAAATAATTCCCCTAAACATTCCAAAACAGATAAAAATATGTTCATCCAATGGAATTCCATTATATTCCCAAAGATTAACAAAAAAAGTGAAGAAAACAATTAGCAGGCTCGAAGACAAACTATGGCTTTAAGAAAAATACCTTGTTCGAGGGAGGGATTGATGGTTTTGCTGGGTTTTGCATTAAAAGTGAAATGCATTTGAGATCCAAAGGTACAGAGAGACAGGGAGTCTATCTCCTCCTTCCCTGCTTATCACTGCTTATCACCGTAACGGTGTACTTAAACCGAAAGAAGAAGTACCGCTTCGAGGTGCTTGTACGCTGTGCTTTAAGTATTGTAACGTGAACTTGCTGCTAATTTGTTCTTTATTATTACTATTATTATTATTATTATTATTATTATTATTTGTAATTAACATCTTTTTGAATTAGATTGTGAGTTTTACCAAGATTTTTATCACTTCTAAATACCAATAAATTACCTTTCATGAAAACAACAAAAACCACCAAATAATATTGCTATAATCAAATCTTTAATTGAATGATAAACAACAGGGTTTTTTAGAATAAAATGGTAAATAATATCTTTAAATAAATGGTAAATAACAACTCAACTTTATTACATAACAACAAGATAGTAGCGTCTAGCCTTAAATGAGTTATACTAGTTAAAATTCAGCAAATTTATTGATAATTTTCATAAAAAAGTTGTGAATAAAATTAATTAAATCCGAATTACACAAAAAAAAACATAAATAGTATAATTTTAATATTCTGTGAAATTTAGAGATGCCAATAAGTATCTTGTAATCAAGTATTTTTACATCATAACAATATGTTAGGCAACTAGGCATAGGAGTGGAATTTATACATATTTTTTCTAGAAATTATTATGACTATTTACTTTCAAACTATGCATTTTACAAAGAAAATCAAGTCTCGAAATTTTCAATCATTAATTATAATGAAAATTAATCTTACCTCGTTGCACTAATGGCTGAATTGAATAATTTAATTACTTTTATCAATAATGTGATTGTGATTAAGCCAGATAGTGGAAACATATTCAATGGTCACGTAGAAAAAACTTTGCTAAAACCAAGAAAATAAGTTGATTAAACTCTGGGTTTTGCTATTTGGCCTAAAAATAGTGATTGTAAGTCATCCAACATTTTGTCTTCATTCGGACATTTTTTTCCAAATAATTACAGTCTCCACACTTTAGCACTCGTTTGTCCCTTTTTTTTCCTTTGGCACTATATATGCAGATGAATTATACTAAATAGATTGGTAACCATGAGCATTATGTAATGTAGGTCTATCAAGGATATACTGAGCTAAATTAAACTTATTCGTTTACCAGAAAAATGAGTTGTATAACCTCTCCAGATTAAAGGGATATATAACCATCCAGATTAGCTTTATCGATAAGGATAAGAATGTTTGAATACAAATCCTGAGTTCAATGTTTTCTCTTATTATATTAGGCTACCTATTAGGTTTCGATCTCATCAGATTAGTTTTGAATGGAAAAAGCTGGTCATACGAGTTGGTGAACTTCACATGATCTTCATCATGGGACTCTCACCCTGGAGCCCTGGACCATACTAACCTCTATTTAATGCTAACACAAGGGAATCTTATTGTTAGCAAGGGAGCAGCAGTTCCAGGATTCTGAGCCCAGTTTCGACCTTGTCCATGGTTTCGGAAAATCTGTAAAGCAGTGTTGGGCACTTAGCGGCAGGCTATTTATTTTCCACATCAACAGCGAGATCTACATTTTCCTGCTCGTCATGATGGCACATGCCCAAGGCCGATTCATTATTATGAAAAGCAATAAATCAAATAAATTGAAAGGAAAAAGGAAAAATTCAATGTCTTAATGTTGATACATATTACTTGCAATCAAAAGTCTTAGTCTTGGTCTTAGTTGTAAGAAATGATCTTGAGTAGGAGAAGACAAAGAAGGTAGTACAACCCATACCTTCCATCTTAGCTAATTTCGCTTTCTCTCTCCATAAAAAACAAGATATAATAAACATAAATAATAATAATAATAGTAATTGCTTTTGTTTTTCAAGAATAATAGTAATTAATGTTAATTAAAAATAAAGGAATAAAAATTGTGACATTAAATAAGGTAAAATAGTACAAATTTTAAAATTAAAAATATAATATCTCGTATTTAAATTGTTTTTAAATATATCTTTTCAAGTTATATAATTCATTATTTATATCAGTACTAATAAATGAAACAATTTACCAACAAAAGTAAAAGTTGCACAAAGCACAATAAATATTTACAGTTTACATGTTACACCGTTTTTTCAACAGTCCAATGTCCCTCCACCCTCACCTGAGTACCCGAGACAGGAGAGGCTAATAAATAAACAAACGAAAACGCCGTACGGCCCTTCGAATACGGACTCCAGTGATTAGTTTAAATTTGATTAAATTTATTTTTTTTTCTTTTTCCCAAAATTAAAAACTAGAGTCCCAAAACGGCGTCGTGGAAGACCGGCTTACCCGAGATGGTACTCGTTATATATCTGCCCGCAAAGAAAGTAAGGTATCCTAACCGGAGCAAGTGAATGATCTTTTGCAGCTCAAAGTGTGTATGACACGGCTAACAGCTCTCGTCATTTCAGATTCTCCATCTCTAGTTAGGTTTCTCAGTCTCACTTGCATTTTCTTGAAATTTCCCGAGAAGCAAACAGAAAAGAGCTGAAGGGACAGTCAGACAGACAGCGTAAGAGCAAAGCTTTGCTATTCTCAAAACCCTAGACCCGATCCATGACAAGGAGCAGAACCATCATCATCGTCATCGGCCAAACTGTTTTGAAACATTGACAAAAAGACAAGGACTGAAATCTTTGTGAATCGAAAGTTCAGAACCTTAAAAAAGCTTTAGTTTAGTGTTTGTTAGATGGAGAGATCTAGATCCAAGAGGAACTATTACTACGACCAAGACTATGATGGAGAGAACATGGGTAGAACAAAACCTCGGTACAACAACCATCACTACCTACCCAACAGTCACCGCCACCGTGGCAACAATCCCAACAACAACAACGGCAACAACGGTCGACCGTCGAATAAAGGCGGTAGCGGAGGCGGAGGAGGACAAGACTCTTCCCTTATGGTAACCACGAGCTACCGCATTCTCTGCCACGACATGAAAGCCGGGGGCGTAATCGGCAAATCCGGTAGCATTATCAAGTCCATAAGGCAACACACTGGCGCGTGGATCAACGTTCACGAGCTGATTCCCGGCGACGAAGAACGCATCATCGAAATATCCGACACGCGCCGCCGTGACCCTGAAGGGAGAATGCCGTCGTTTTCGCCTGCTCAGGAGGCGTTGTTCCTTATACATGAGAGGATTCTGGAGAGTGATTCGCAGTTTGGGTTTGGCGGTGGCGGAGGAGAGGAGGAGGAGGATTACGGAGGGGTGGTGAGAGGAGGAGGGAATAGGGTGGCGACGAGGTTGGTGGTTTCGAGGATGCATGTGGGATGTTTATTGGGGAAAGGAGGGAAGATTATTGAGCAAATGAGAATTGAAACAAAGACTCAGATTAGGATTCTACCTAGAGACCATACGCTGCCCCGTTGCGTTTCCATGTCTGAGGAGATTGTTCAGGTCTGCAACCAAATTGCATTTGGATTTGGATTTGGATTTGGATTTAATGCACAAAAAAGGGGAAGTTACTAAATACTAATGCATGGGGTTTTTAATATTTGGTATGTTTAAATTCAATGGCTTAATGGAAATGATTGGGCGGTTAAATATTTATTTATTGACAAAAAGATTTCAGGTTTTGATTTGAGATTATTGAGCTGAATCCAAAATCCTGGTTTGAATGAATGTTACCCGTGGATTGTAGGAGTTACTAGTGTGATCTCCATGCATTACTTTTTCCCTTAAAAAAACCTGGACATCTAAATATTAAGCAGCTAATTACTATATGCCATTGGCAGCAGTCTTAAGTGCTGCTTGATGAACCAATTTCTACATTTTAAACAATTTGCCCTTTGCTGAAAAAAAGACCTGTTCTTTCTTCTCATCTGTTGTTGATTCAAAGAGGCTTAAGCTCTTCAGAAGGTTTTATTATAAATTTACTTCATATATTTTTAGCTGGTATATTGTGTCAAATAAGAATAATGTAAATTACTTGGGAATTTAAACTCTTTGTCCTGCTCTGATTGCATGCCTATGAACTTCAATCTGTTGTGTCTTCAATTTTCTTGAAGTTGTTGATTGTTGCATGGCGCAATTTCTTTTGTACTTTTGGCTTTTGTTGATACTTGGTATTTTGGGCAGTGAAAATGTCTGTGTTAATGAGTTTTTCCTCTAATGATAGCTCACTGAAAAACCATTTCATGCATTTTGAAAGCCGTTGTTTTGCATTGACATGCTCAACATCATGCTTCTGTGTTATTTGAATGTATCATCCATATCAGATACAAGTTCTTTTGATTTTCTCCCAGCAGTTCTATAAGTATTCTTTTTATTTTGGTAAGTACTAATTATTCATATGAATGCTACATAACTATAATAATCTCCAGTTGATGCCATTTTGCCAGTGAACCATATATCTATGATTGCTGGCAAAGCAGTCTAAATCTAGGAATTCTATGCTGCTTAGGCTGCAAGTTGGTCACAAAAGTTGGATAGTTCAGATCCATGCATCTTAAGTAGTGTCCATGCTGCATTGCAAAGAATAAGGCTCCTGATGTTGCTAACTACTGGGAGTGGTTTTGCTACCAAAAATGAGTATTCTAGAAAGTTTTTCTGGTTTAAGTTCTATTTATGCATATGCAGTATGAACTTCATGCTTTCCTCCTAATTTCCCTCTGGTGGAAGATATTAATGTTGTGACAGCATTATCATATGGTAATTTTGTCTAATGTTGTTTGTCATGCAGGTTGTGGGGGATGTAAATGCAGTTAAAAATGCTATAGCAATTATTTCATCACGCTTAAGGGAGAGTCAGCATCGTGACCGCAGTCATTTCCATGGGCGAATGCATTCACCAGAGCGATTTTTCCCTGATGATGATTATATTCCACACATAAACAATGCATCACGTCGTTCATCTATGGATGGGTTGACTTTTGGTTCACGGGTGCCTGCTACAAATTACAGAGGCAATAATTATTCCTCACGTCCATCTGGCTTCATTGAAGCTGGGACTGCTCCTGTGTCTGACAGTGGACAGCCTCTTTATGGTGATGATCTTGTATTCCGTATACTTTGTCCAATTGACAAGGTTGATAGTGTTTTTGGAGAGCCAGATGGCATAGTAGATTTACTCCAAAATGAAATTGGTGTGGATGTCAAGGTTGCTGATCCTGTGACAGGGTCAGATGAGCAGATAATTACCATTTCTTCTGAGGAGGTACTTACCATCTCTCTATTGTTGTTTCATGACACATGGCCACATGGGTGGATAGTTGTTTGTTTATCCTATAAAGCACTTTATTCTCGTATATGCCATTGTTTGGGGGGGTGATAAATTCCATCAAACTTTCACTTATCAAATTAAATGTTGTCTTTTGTAATGTTTAAACACTTGAAAAATATTTTTAAAAAAATTGTTCATTCCTTCTGAAATTTGAAATACATAGTTATAGAGGTTTCTAACTTTTCTTTGGCCTTTCTTTTGTCCTTAGGGTCCTGACGATGAGTTGTTTCCAGCTCAGGAGGCTTTATTGCACATCCAAACTCAGATTGCTGACCTTGTTCCTGATAAAGATAACATTATAACTACTAGGTTAATTGTTCCATCGAGTGAAATCGGATGCTTAGAGGGAAGAGATGGGTCATTATCTGAAATGAAAAGATTAACTGGTGCAAACATACTGATCTTGTCGGGAGAAGAACTTCCTTCTTGTGTATCAGGACCTGATGAGATTGTACAGGTTTGCTACTTACATACCTTAATTCTTATGAAGCATTAAGATCTTAGCTTCTGGGTGCTATACAATCCAGGTCAAAGAAAGGGTTCAAAACCTGGGGTCTATTAAGTTTAATAGCTGAGGGCAGGCTGATTGGATTGATTTACCTTGTGTATTCTGAATGGCATTTTGATATACTCTACAGATTGTTGGGGAGATAAAGGCAGCTCGAGATGCTCTTGTTGAGGTCACATCACGACTACGAAGTTATTTATATCGGGAATTCTCTCAGAAGGATACTCCTTCAGCTATCTCTGCAACAGCGTCTCTTGGGAATGTTTCAGCACTGGAGAATGCTTCTCCAAACTTAACTCCTGTGCGTGATGGTCAAACTGTCAGTGATCCTCCTACTGGAACCTATCAGAATGTGCTAACTATGGCAATGCCACCGTCATCAAAGGTTGTAGTCAAATTCCTTTGGTCTTTGTATTTGTTTTTGTGTGTTGTTTATGTAGTCAAAAATTAACTTCCATTTTCTTTAGCTCCTATGGGTTTTGTACTGTTCTTGGTTGTTCACGTGGTGAACAGCTTGAAAGTGATGTACAACTGGTGACTTGTTTTGGTAGTTTCTCAGGGCTCTTCTTCTGTATTCTAAGAACATAATTATAATGACTTAATTCTTAATTATAGGAAGTTGTGAACTCTAGTGCTGAAACAATGAAGCAGACTGAAAGTGAACGCCGTGAAGATATACCAAGTACAATTAGCAGGTGACTAAGTTTTGCATTATTTCACTCTTATTTTTTATAATGAAGGTTGCATCGCACACTATTATTTTTTGTTGCTCTTATCTTTTAAAAAATTTTATTTAAAGAACAAATGTTCTTTCAATCTTTAGTATTTTAGAGGGTCCTTCTGATAAATAGTGCTTCTCCTGCTTGTAATATTCTATCAGAATCCCTGTACCACTTGTTACGAGGAGTACACTTGAAGTTGTCATACCAGAGCATGCAGTTCCCAAGCTCATAACAAAATCTAAAAACAAACTGGCACAGATCAGTGAGGTAAGCATTGATGCTTTCAATTCCCTATTTAATTTATGTTTAACTTTGGTTCAATCTAATTTCAAATCATTGGTCTCTTGGTTTGTGTTTTCTGGGTAAAGCTGTCTGGTGCCAATGTAACTCTGGTACAAGATAAACCAGACGACGCTCAAAAGATCATTCAAATATCAGGCACTCCAGAGCAGTCTGAGAGAGCCCAGAGCTTGCTTCAAGGCTTTATATTAAGCAGTGAGTCTCTTTGTATATCTGTATGTTTGTGTGCCTCGTATAACTTTTCCTTTATTTTGTTCTTCTCCACTGCTGTCTAACTGGGCTCTTTCTCTTTTCAATTCAGCGCAAGAAGATGGACCTTAAGCTACTGCTGCTAGTAATTGGGGCTAGAACTCAGAGCTGTCTGTATGGGGACAATGCCATTAAGATTTTCCCTGTTATTTAGGCACAAAACGATTTGTATGTCTTTTACTTAGCCTCTGTTTTAGATTGCTGAGTGTTGGAAGGGTGAGAGAGCTCCATTGTAAATGTAACTTGAGGAGCTCTTGGTCTAAGTTTTTCCTGCAATACTTCAATTTTCCTGAATGAAGAAAGACCGCAGTTGATTTGTTGTTCAGACTTCTGCTTTTGCATACACTTTGCCATTGTCTGCTTCTATCAAATGTAAGTTTTTATACTTTCAAATTCCATTTTGCTTGGTTTATACTTAAATCTGTTTTTAAACAACATAAAATATTGTCAACTGTTTTACTACTGGAAGTATACAACACAAAGTCACGAACAGCATTATGCTACTTGATTATCAATCCCTGTCTGTTAATTGAGTCCGATTATCACTTCGTGAACCACGACGAGACCAATAGATTGGAATTTTGTGATTTAAAAAAAGAAGAAGTGAATTTATATTTTTAATTTATTCTTAAATATTCATACAGATAGACTACTAAAATAATTAGTATATAAAACAAATTTATGAGAATTAATTAGTTGACACCCCGTAGATGATTTTTTTTTGTTCTTTGAACTTTTGGTTTCCGCTGCAATTTGAACCGACCTTATCAGACACGGGCTTATAACATCTCAGTCTCTGCCCCACCCAACCGCCTTCATCTCTCTGACTCTGACTCTGTTACCCACCCACTTAACCAGGAAACCGGCAGAAAGAAGAAAACAAAACTACCAACTTGCGAGCTTTTCTTCTCTCATTGCAACTCTCTTCCCACTCTCATGGCAGCTTCTATCCTTATCCCCTCTCCCTCTTTCAACACTTCCAGGTACCCTCTCTGGCTCTCTCTCTCTGATTGCTTATCTTTGTACTCTGCACATATATGTACGTATGTATCTGCGAAAAGTTTTCGAATTCACTTTTGGGTGTTTTTATCTGGGTTTTGTAATATCACGAACTGTCTTGTGGGTCCTCTTTGTTCAATCTTTGCACAATTTTTTTTTATTGGGGGTGGGGGGGTTGTGGGGATGAGTTACTTTTTATCCTTCTTAATATTCTCACCTTTCAAACTATTTCAGGACAAGCCAAGTGTCTCTGAACTTGCATTCACAACACTGGCATCAAAGCATCAGCCGCTTCTCAGTACCTCTTAAAACCCAGAAATCAAGTCTTAAGCTTTACATGATACCTGCTAATCCAATTGTCGCCAGCCAGTTTCTGTTGAAACCTTTTGCTGCAGTTGACTCATTAGAAGCACATGTCTCACCTGACCAAAATCGTGCTGCTTCGGGTGTTTCATCTCAAACTGGTTTCGACAGGTGGGACCTATATCTTGCTTACCCATAATTTTGCCCTTATTTTGATGTTACTGCTTCTTAATTTACCTTTCCTGTACATCTGAATTCTTATGCTTCTGACTCGTGGGCTTTGCCTGAAGTGATGTAACGTTGGATGGCACCTTTGGTTTCAAATCTGACCATGAAATGATCGTGACATCGTTTGTATCCTTCTCTAGCAAAGCTGAGTCTACAAAAATTAAGTAGCTGAAAAAAATTTGTCTGTTATTAGCAGGTCTAAAACATTGCTTGACAGAGCAAGTATCTCCTTGGATGGCATGAATGACTTTGAGGGACAGCTGCAAGAGCTATTTAGTGAGGTCAAAACATTAATTATGACTGGGAACAAGAATGATGCTGTAGACCTACTTCAAGCAAATTATGAAGCTGTAAAAGAACAGATAAATGCAGGTGCTAAAGGCATAGAAGAAGCTGCTATTCTTGATGTTATAGCCTTGGGTTACATGGCTGTTGGAGAATTGAAGTTTGTGCACCCTCTGCTCAATTTGGTAACTTCCTTTTTCTTTGGAAACTAAGTTTTCATGTGTGTGAGGCCTCTGTTTTACATGATAATGTACTTGGGTACTAATAACTTATTGATGTGGTTGTCGATTGCTAAATCGGACTTTATGCAAATGCTTATAAGTTTCATGTAAGGGTTGGAAGGGAATGGAAAGTTATTTATTATTGTTTCTTCTATTTTACCTGGGTTAATCTGGTTGTATACTTGTTAGACATAAGTGGATTAGATGGCGCTAATGACCAATATTCACAAAAGGTGTGTGCAAAATTATATTCAGATATTTTGAAAGCCATCCCTGCTATTCTTTCTGTTTCAAGAGTGATATACATGATAATGGGAAAAAAGTCATTGAAAGTTTAGTCTTAAAGTTAGGGGAGCTTCATTTCTTTTTCCCCATTTAAACTTTGTAAAGTACAATTTATATTTCCTTTTTACCTTTTTTTGGGTCCTTTTTCGTCTTATATTTATAAATTCATATGTTGGTTTTCTGTGTGGCAAATAGGTTATAAAGATTAAGTACCACTTTCTGCTATGTCCAAGGCAAAAGTGATAGATAAATGGCTGAAGAGTTCTGACTGCAATCAAAACTACACATTGATGAATCAGTCACTCATCAAGAGAGAATTAAAAGTTTTTCTTCTCTGCTTCAATTTTCTTGATGCAATTATTTTCATGATGGCAGATTAATGAGGTTATCAAGGATCAAAAGGATGATGAACCTTTTCTGGACTTGATACTTTTGCATATGGGAAGTATGTATTCAACTTTGGGGGAGTTTGAGAAATCCATGCTTGTCAATCAAAGAGTTACTGATATTCTAGAGAACAGACATGGTAAGTGCCTCCTTTTTGTGCCTTTTTTTTTTATAAAATTTTTGGTGTTGCATATGAGCTTCACTCATCCCTTTTCTCAGTTGGTTTCTCTCAATGATTATCTAAAATTCATGTCTTCTCCTAGGGAAAAATAGTGTTTTTCTTGTCTCACCATTGTTGGGGATGACAAAAGTTCTTAGTTCTACTGGAAGAACTACAAAAGCAGTTGATATCTATCATCGTGTGATAAAAATCTTGGAATTAAGTAGAGGTGCTGAAACTGAGGATCTTGTGGTACCTTTGTTTGGACTCGGAAATCTTTTAATAAAGGAGGGCAGAGCTACAGATGCAGAAAATGCTTTTATAAGGTAAGTGAGCATATTCTTTCATATTGATTTGGTTATAGTTTTGAGTTCTTTGTTCACTTGTTATGTGCTTTTTCCCTTTTTCAGAATTCTAAATATATATACCAAGTTATATGGGGAGGACGACGGAAGAGTTGCCCTTGCTATGTGTTCCCTAGCCCATGCAAAGTGTGCAAAAGGTAGCTTCTTTAATCTCTCTCTCCCCCATCCTCACCCCCAATCCCTAAATAAATAAAGGACTTAAAGCATTTTTGGGGCCCTTGCATTGTTTTTAAATCATAAAACATCCTTCAGTACTTCAAAAACCTTTAAACTGCAATTATAGTTTATTATGCCACTTTTCTTACAGGGAATGCAAATGAAGCCATTGATTTATACAAAAAGGCTCTCCAGATAATAAAGGATTCGAGTTATATGCCTTTAGATGATAGCATGATGGAGAATATGAGAATAGATTTGGCGGAACTGCTTCATGCTGTGGGAAGGTAAGTTGGATACAAAGTTGCAACTAAAAATCTGCATGCATTCAATAGATTTTTATGCTTGGTTTTCTCAGCCTTTGGGATAATTCCATCTGTGGATGTCTCTGAATGTGCTTGGATGGGGAGCATTGTTCATATGGGATAGCATCTATAATGAGGCTGAAAAAATCAAGTGGCTGCTGTATGCCATTAGGCCTGCAAAATTTAGAAGTGTCTTACCTTGAAGAAAATCTCATTCAGAAGCAAAAGGAATTATAATGCGTTACTATTTGATTTTCTGATTATGCAGGGTAAAGTTTTAGCATGTCATAGTAGTAGTCTTGTGCTTGCATTTCCTATTATACAGTTTTGGTAAAAGCATAGTCTTACTTTCTGTTGTAATTTGTATGCTGGTAGAGGAAGAGAAGGTCGGGAACTGCTGGAGGAATGTTTATTGATCACTGAGAAGCTTAAAGGAAAAGATCATCCCAGCTTAGTTGCGCACTACCTAAATCTTGCAACATCATATTCACAGTCTAAAGATTTTGTTATGGCTGAACGCTTGTTGAGGACAAGTTTGGAAATCACAAAAAAGGCTGAGGGGCCTGACAATCCATCAATAACTTTTCCAATGTTGCATCTTGCTGTTACTCTTTACCATTTAGAGCGGGATGAAGAAGCTGAGCAAGTAGCGCTTGAGGCTTTACACATCCGTGAGAAGGCATTTGGAAAAGATTCACTGCCTGTTGGTAAATGCTACTATCTCATTTATTTGTGCTGAGTTTGATTAGGCTAAATATCATATCATCGTGATGATTTTAAAGAATTAGAACATCATTAGAAGAAAATAATCGGAGTTGTGGCCTTGATTGCATCATGATTCTACTACTATACATTTTGTAATGTTCTTTGATTTTATGGCAGGGGAGGCATTGGACTGTTTGGTGTCAATTCAGACCAGACTTGGGAAAGGTGAGGTTGAGTTACTGGAGCAGCTCAAGAGAATTCTGAGGATTCAAGAGAAAGAGTTGGGCTACGAGAATGAGGAGGTTATGATAACACTAAAAAAAGTTGTATTCTACTTAGATAAATTAGGGAAAAAGGATGAGAAATTTCCCCTAGAAAAAAGACTGTCCAGACTTTGGATGAAATACAAACAGGTTGTTCAATATTAATATGGCATTTTCTCATTTTCCAGAAAAGAAAAGTCATCACCTTGCTCAAGTTGTTTATATAGTTGACGAATTATATGAAGGAAAATGGAAAATCATAGAGTGCATTAAGTATCTGAAAAGTTTGCGAGTTAGACCAAAATTCTTAATTGATATCAAATCGCAATATGAGCATACAAGTTTACACTTTTGACAAATTCCCTTGGCAAAACCCAAAGACAATACCATCGGTACCATAAACCTCACAATCCCTATAGAATTGTAAGCTTCTTCTTGCGTAGGCACACTGGTACATGGCTGAGCGATTGGCAGAAGTATGAAATGTTACGTGGCCACAAATCCTTCTCCTTTGGCGGCTAATGGGTGGAAACAAACCCAAATCAAGAGAAATCAAGGTCATTTCTTCTTGATCAAGACTAAAGAAGAGAAGCTAGTATGAAAGTGCCAATTACTCCTTATGGGGCTAACTGTTAGCCTATCTATGTAATTCCAAAACAGGCTCTCATTCTCGAGTTTGGTTGCATCAAGATACGAGCCCAAACTACAAAATTGATGTGGGTCAGTTTCTTATGGAAGTTAAAAATGTTTATGAATGTTTTGAAAGCAGACATAGACAGAAACATACCAATGGTAGCAAGTATCATACGTTTTGAAGCCACCTGCATGGCTTCTTTTCGCTGTGATTTTGGATCTTAACAATTTTGGTATATATTCCTTACCTTCTGAATTTCGTAAGGGAAGTTGCTGCCACGTCGACATGTTGACCAAAAGTCAGAATATGGTCATTTTGTAATTTTTGTACGTAATTGGTGGCATTTGCAAACGATAGGGATATACCATCTTTCTCTCCGGGAGCGTTCAAGAGTTAGTACGGGGCACGGGGCAGGGCCATGGCGTTTGCTATCTCCAACCCAACCTGCATTTCTTCTTCCACTTCACCTCTACTTAAAACGGTAAAAGATTCAAACCCTTTTTTACTTTCCAATTTTGGCCTCACCATTTACTTTGTAAGTCAATATTGATTGGATCCCTTTCTTTGTCTGACGCAGGCGAGAGCAGGGACAAGTTCATGGCGTCTCAACCCCAATTTAAAGTGTCAGGTTTCTATTTGGAAATTCATTTTGTTTTTAGAATTAATTTCATGTAACTATTTTTTATTTTGTAATAAATGAGTTTTTTATTTTAAAGTGTCAGGTTGTTTCCCGGTTCGAAAGTGAGGGTGGTGGTCGCCGTGTTTGGCGCCGGAGAAAATTGGTATATGGTCAAACTTGCTTTTTATTTCTTTCTTGCGTATAAGATAGTTATTAGTATCAATTTACCAGTAAATTGAAATTAATAAAAAATGGATAAGAAAAAATGAAATGAATTTTTGTACTTTCTGATGGATATGTTTAGTTAGATTCATGGTGAAGTAACGTTTAATTGCTTTGAAACTCAGATGTCTTTATTCATATCTAACTAAGAATTTGGATTAGGTGAAGGTGCTGTTTACTTTTATGATAATTTATGGGATAGAGTTTGTGAAGAAAAGTTTGATGTTTCTGTTGAAACATTCACCCTTTGAGTTCAATCTAAATTCAATAGGTGTGGGAGACTGATAGTTTTTCAGCATTTACCCTTTTTCTCATTCCCAAATGCAATTTCATGCTAGAAAGACAGTTTAGAGACTTACTGAGTGGCTTGTGGTGGGCTATACCTATGCTCAAGCTTAGAATAGTTATTCTGTTCTCAAGGTTTTCTTCTCATTCATCTTCTTTTTCTTTCTGATTCAAAATTTTCCTGAAATTTCAATCCGGTGTTGGTTGGATGGAGGATAATTGTGGTCCCTGTTCTTCTATTAAATTCATAATGTCTGAAATTCCGTTGTTGCAGCTAATTTTGTATCTTAAGAAAGAAACTCATACCAACATAAGTTGCTTCGTATTTCAGAATCTTGCTCATTGTTGCTTGGAACGAATTAGGAGTTGAGTTATAAATGCTGGTATAAGTTTTACATTCTTATATATGATGGAACAGTCCGGTATTTAGGATTGAGTCGAGGTTCTCTACAGTTCTGAGTTCCCAAATAATTTTCTGCCATGTCTATCCTTGGTCCAATTTTTTTGAAAGTTAGTAATTCATGTCATCAATGAACTTTACTACTATCCAAACTGGTATCAGAGTGACATCACAGAGCTGACAGACAAGGCCCTGCCCACTCCAGGTGAGTCCTGAAATCAAAAAGTATGTGATCCCATCAGGTTGTATATGGGATCAAACACTGAAAACAAGACCACGCGAATCAAAATCCAGTCAGCCCTCCAGTTGGTCCTTGCTTCAGTAGAAATATGACATTGTTTTGCAAATCTCATGCTCTAGGGCATTTAGATGCAATGTTAATGTGGAAATTTCCTCTTCATTCAGACAAAGAAGGATGAGATGTTGCAGTACAAGTTGGAGCGAATCCCTTTCCTGGAGGAGCAGGTTAGGAAGATAAGGGAAGGAGGAAAGCTCTTGACAATGGACATCGAGCGACTGTTGCTATCGGAGGACAACAGGTTTGATTTTGTGAATGATGTAGCTGCTGAGGCCAAAGAATATGTTGAGAGTAATCGGGATGAATATGGAGGTACGAAAAAAGCTGTACTTCATGTGCTCAGTAACCGTGTCAATGATTCTGGCTTCCATCGTCCAGATGCATATGCTGAATCTGACCCTTTCAAGCCTGGACCTACTTATTTGAAGGAAGAATTTACGTAAGTTTTGTATATTAGTGTCTATTGTATTCAAGATTTTCTTGTAATTTCATTCCCTCGGATTTAATGCATTGGCAGTTCTTTGGAAACAATTAGTGGTGGATTGAATAAATATAATGTAATCTTTTGCAGAAATTCCTAATTCTTTTTGTAATTTAAATATAATTGGAGAGGGTCAACGTTAAATCTGGTTATAGTATTTCACTATTTTGGATTTTCATGGAAATGTAGTACTGCAATTTTGGAAAATGACTCGATCCACAGAGCTGAGTCAAGTGGGAATGAAAAGAGTAAATGATGTGTTCTCAGACCCTAAGCCCAACAATAACTTGGGCTTGGCGCAAGCCCAGATAGTGTGGCAATGCTGACCCAAGTCTTACTTGGCTCTTGTACTTGATGATTCAGACCTTTTACCTGTCTTTTTTTTTTTCGTTTTTTATAGACATTTAATGAAGTCATCTCCGTCTAGGCAAAGAAAAGGGCAAATAAGGATAAAAAAAGTTCCGGTGTCTGCAAGTCTCTTAAGCATCTTCTTAGTGGGTATTTGCCACGCTTTGAATTAAAGCTGTCATTTAAGCTGACGTGGCTTTATATGAACCGCAGAATATTCACTTAAAGTGTAGTGGGAAAGTCCGTAGAAGATCCTAGCTCACGTGGAATATAATCCGTTATATCAGTTAGAGGCCTAACTTCACTCTCTTATCTTCGAGGCCACCACAATCACAGAGAAGATTCTCATCCTTGCAAGCCGAAACTCGAAACTCCAACTCATCCCTTTGACTCAGAGGTTCAACTCACTGAGTCAACCAGAGGCTATGGCGTTATCGAGTCCACAGTTACAGAGATTCCTCTCAACCGACTTCAATTTCACCTCCAACGCCAAATCAGCCAACAAGAACCACCGAACGACGACAACTAACGTCAAAGCCAGAAGCCCCTGCCGTTGCCCTGCAATTGCAATTGATGCTCCTTCTTCGCTAACGGACGTCGCGGGGATCCGATGGGGATCCACGAGCGTGCAGGGCAGACGCGAAGAGATGGAGGACGATTTAGTCATACGATCGGACGGCCTTGACGGATTCTCGTTCGCTGCTGTCTTTGATGGCCACGGTGGCGTATCTTCCGTCAAGTTCCTCAGGTACGATAAATATTAAATGCAAATGACTAGCAATATTTACTTCATTCCATAAACTTTTTGCATAGTTTATAGCGATTTAATTTTATAGCAAGAGATGGTTCTGATGAACGCAGGGATGAGCTGTATAAAGAGTGTGTTACCTCTTTACAAGGCGGATTTCTGTTGAATGGAGGAGATTTTAATGCTATTAGGAAGGCGCTAACGAAGGCTTTTGAAAATGCTGATAAGAAATTGCTAAATTGGTGAGCCAAAAATGGATGCTTTGAACCCACAAATATTGACAAGTCTTTTAATCTGATTTTGTAGTCTTAATATGATTGTAGATTTTTGTATATTACTGGTTCAAGGTTTAGCTGGTGTTTCATTTTGTAAAGGCTTGAAACGACTGCAGAAGGTGATGATGAATCTGGTTCAACGGCCACTGTTATGTTAGTAGGAAATGAAGTGCTCTTCATTTCTCATGTTGGTGATTCCTGCGTGGTATGGATACCTATTCCTGGTTCCTTATATATATATATATATTGGAATCCTTAATTTACATATAAAAAGACTAAAATTTTTTAGTTTCTTGTATAATAGTAGCATTTTTGGGAATTAGACAGAACACCGCCTTTATTCTTTGAAAGGGTTATATCACTTTTCATTCTTTTTCTCAGTTGATACACTGATGCAGGTTCTATCTCGTGCTGGAAAAGTAGAAGTGTTGACTGATTCTCATCGACCATATGGAAGCAATGAGACCTCTTTACAAGAAATCAGAAGAATCAGAGAAGCAGGTGGATGGGTGTGTTTTTTCTGTTCTTGATTTTCTTTTCGGCACTTGCAATCTGATCTTTAATCCTTTCCGGTGCCAATGAGAGTTCTCACATCTTAAAATGTATAAAGACTTAGATCAAAAACTCCAGAGCCTCAGTGACGTTTGGTCTTACTCACTTCACACGGCTGATTATAAGTTTTTTCATGCAATGTCCATAGATTGTCAACGGAAGGATTTGTGGTGACATAGCTGTATCTCGTGCTTTTGGTGACACTCGATTCAAGACAAAGAAGAATGAGTTGGGTTCTTCTCCTGTCCTCATTTTAAAGAATTTTTCATGATAATTTGTACACGTTCTGTACATTGCACTGTGTGACTACATCATAATGTTAATGGCTTGGAATATTTTGCTCAGAATGCTGAAGAAGGGAGTTGAGGAAAGGAAATGGTCTGAAAAATTTATTTCTCGGTATATCTTCTGTGGATATCCTTTCCTAGTTTCATTTTCCTCCTTTTGTTGTGGGTTCATGCTTTACAAGTTAGTTTAATTAGATTAACATCTAGCTCTAGTGGTTTTCTATAATTAGGATAAGTCAGATAGCTGTTTGGTTTATTTCAAACATGTTTCAAGCTTACAAGATTGTTTGGCCTTCAATGTTTCTGCTCTTTCAGAATAGTGTTCAATGGAGACTTGGTCATTGCATCTCCAGACACTTTTAAAGTAGCTCTAGGGTCAGATGCAGAGTTTATCCTTTTGGCATCTGATGGGTTATGGGACTACATAAACAGGTATTTCAAGCTATGCTTTTAACTCTTGCTGCTGTACAGGCAGTTTCTTTTATATGAGTTTGCTGTATGTTCAATTGAGAGAATAATGTCACTCTTACATACCGACTATTTTCTTCTTTCAGCTCAGACGCAGTTGCTTTTGTTAGAAATCAACTACGAGAACATGGAAATGTTCAGGTACATTTTACACTCTACCATATATGACCGTGTCATATCTTTCCAATTCTGATCAGATCCATCAGCTTTCTGATGATATTCTTTCATTGGTTTAGTCATAACATTCCCCTTATTCCTGATTCAGGTAGCATGCGATGCACTTGCACAAGCCGCTCTGGTAATTAATAGTGATTTGTTTCTTTTGATTCATTTTAGTTATTTATGTTTGTACACAAGTTCCAGTAACCTTAGAATCTTATCATAACATGCAGGATCAAGGCTCTCAAGACAACATCAGCATTATCATTGCTGATTTAGGGTATGCAGTCGTTTTCACTAGTATGATTGCTGTTATGCTGTGCAGTTTAAGTTGAGCTAACGGATTATTTGAATCAACCTCTGCTGGAAAATTAATCGTAGCTTTTTTTTCTCATATTTTTTTATAGAACAAATTAATGGTTAGTCATACAGTATATAGTCTTAAATTAACCATTGCCAATACTTTTCCCCTTTGAAGGCTTATTGCACAGCCATTGGCTGAATGATATGAGCAGTTTATGATCTTCAAACCCAGAATGAACAGTCTATTGTCCTTGGTCTTAGTCGGTTATTGGAACTTTTATTTTCTTTTCTATTTTTGTCCTCGTAGTCTAAATATGCTTCTTTATAGTGAAAGCATTGTGTTCAATGACTTGTGTATTTCTTTTTCTGCATTACAAGATTTCATTGGGGAAAGAAAATAGGAACCGCAAAGAAATGACTAATAAGTCAAAAACTCTACGGGTCCTGCTTGTCTTTCAATTAAGTGCATCTGAGTTTTCTGTTTATGGCTTTTCATAATTCCCATTAAAGGATCACACACTCCCTCTCTTTAACCTTGGTTTCGCTTGCTTTGACCTTTGCACAGGCAGACCGACTGGCAGAGTTTGCCACTTGAGCAACAAAATATTCTATATGAGTTAGGCCAAGCTTTAGCTACAGTTGGGATTGTATCACTTGGAATATGGTTGTCATCTCAGGCTTTTTTTTGATATTGAGTGACCTGTTGTATATAGATCAACATAGATTTCACACTGTCTGTATAATGAAATTGTATATGATACTAGCACTTTTTGGTAAACTTGACCTAGGCATATTTAATAATTCTGAAAGAATACTATTCAGTTACTTGTCTTTCTGTGTATTGGTTTTGGAAATTCAGTAGTACTGACAGTTATTGCTGT
This sequence comes from Theobroma umbraticum, assembly GCF_002168275.2. Classification (NCBI taxonomy): domain Eukaryota; kingdom Viridiplantae; phylum Streptophyta; class Magnoliopsida; order Malvales; family Malvaceae; genus Theobroma; species Theobroma umbraticum. The sequence goes on along the minus strand of NW_018397254.1, from coordinate 5,753,393 downwards.
GGAAACTTCTTTCCAGTTTATGTGTAAGCCATTCTTACCCCGTTCAGGTACAAGATCTACCTTAAGGCTTAAGCTATAGAAAAATTAAAGAGAAAAAGAAAAAGAAAAATCAAAAATTAAAAATTTTGCTATTGAAAATGAGGATAGAAAAATCATTACTCAAATGGGTTCTGATTTATGGTGGATGCCTGCCCGCCCAAGCACTACATATCAGCCTAAACAATGGTTTTTGAGGCGCATAATGAAGTCTAAAAGGCTCAGAAAAATACATATTGTTGACTTGAATTTCTGGAATTGAAGCTAGGCAGTCGAACATGCCATCATTAATAGGGAGAAACTTGGTAAGGTAGAACAAATTAGGATCTAATTTTATAAGTACTGTCCTTAATTTCTTTGTTTTCTTTTTGCTTTCCATGTATAGGAGAATTATTATATAGAAAATTGGAATTCATTTTTTTTTAAAAAAAAAATTAAGAATAAATAAATAAAATAAGATTAGATATTGGGATGTTGTTGCAATGATCCTTTGATTTAGCATTTTGGCCTACTAAATAATTGACCATTGATTCTACAAAAATTCCCATCCATTCGTAGATTTGGTGTATAATTTCACGACTTCATCATATGTGTTATCAATAATATAATCCCATCTTCAGAACACTATTCCTCGCATCTCATCTAGAGACTAAACATATATACCAATTATATTCATTCTGCCTTATTCCTTAATATTTCTTTTTTCTTTTTTTTTTTTTTTGGTTTTAGAGAAATAAGATGTAAGCACTATATACATGCATAGTTCTAAATTACTTCTCTGCATGGTGTCCTTTTTTTTTTTTTCAGAAAAATTTATTGATTAAATTATCTAATGAGGGACAACTCTTTCTTATTTACTTAATCAATCATTCACACATCAAAACTCAAATTTGTAAGATCTCGAACTTCCAATCCAAAAAAAAGAAAAAGAAAAAAAGGTAAACTGCAATTAATCACTGCCATTATAGACGTATACTTTCAATGTTAGGGTTTTAAGTAATTGCTATTTGGGGTAGCCAATAAGCACTGCTAATGGTGAAATTTGAAATCAATATATACACTTTTGATTTGTTTGCTTGTCTTGGATTTATGTATATATCTCATAAACAACTGATGAACAAAATACGAAAGCTTCATTATTTATTCTTAATATATGGCAGGCAATAGCCTGGGAAGTACAAACATAAAATCACATCCGCAGAATACAATGGCAATAACACAGTTTCAGAACATAATTATACTACACCCCCACTGAGTAGGGTTTGTACTCTTTTGTTACTACTCACTTAACTGATTTAATAACTCCATAATATATATTATGCCTTTCTATTGCTAGATGATCAAAACCTCTTAAAAAAGAGACAGTGAGTAGAGAGTTGCTCCTCCTTTTTCTTTTTTTTCTAGTTAATTCATGGTTTGATCAGGGCTTGCCAGGTTTTTTCCTTGGGTCATGCTTAGTATTGGCACCTGTATCATCATAATCCAGCATTGCACCCAGCATCAACAGCTTCCTGGATGGATTCATCTGGATCCCACCCTTGATAAAGAATTAAAATCAACAGCATTAGTTATCCCCAAAGATACAAGAACTCCCACATTTCGAAATACAACATAAATTTATACGTGCATTATTATTCGGCATTTGCAATTATTATCAAAGCTGACGGATTGTGGAGTACCTGATCAAGTGAGTATGTGGCCTGCATGCCATCCTGAAAGCCGGCAACGGTGCCTGCAATAGCAAGTCTGGTCAGTGACATGATGATGTTTGGGAAATTAATACAAGGTCTATTGCTGACATGCAGAATTAACAAGGAGAAGAATGTACACTTGATTAGAGTATTACCACAAGAGAAAGGCATGAGGAGCAAAGACAGCAAAAGGAAAGCCTTGAAGCAAAGAGCCATGGCTAGCTGCGTTTGCTAGGGAGGGAGGAGGATGTGATGAGTTTGCTGGAGAGGGGTTAAGGTTGGGGAGGGGAAGGTGTGCTTTTATTGTTGGTGTTTGGGGTAGGAAAATGTGGCACGGAGAGATAGCTGTTGTCGTGGTGCACCCCACCCAATAGCAACAGAATCATGATGAGTTGCATTACCCCTTCTTTTGCCCACAATCCCTAAAGTCAACTGCACTGTGTTCATATATATATATATTGTTACATCACACAAAATGCACAGAAAGCATTTGTGAAACTGATATGCATGTCGGACAAAGGGAACAATCCTTTGCATGGCTCAAACTATATCTATACCCATTTTCAGGTTGCCTTTTTTCTGGCTGTATTTCTCACCTTTTTCCCAACTCAATCCATCTCCACATTAATTTGCACTATCAATAATTAACCCCAAAATCATCTCTCTTTCTATTTATATATATATATATATATATATATATATTACCAATACTTTAAGCTTAGCCTCTCATTTGTTTCAACGGTGCACATTACTCAAATAAAATTTAACATTCCAAGTCTATCTTCTTGTTAAAATTACACTAACAAATGAATTCTATTCATTATGTGGATTTGATTTTCATTATATAATAATAATAATAATAATAACAATGTAGTGGGGGGACGGGGGAGGTCATAAAGGATTTGTAATTCCGTGGTACCAAACACCACTTTAATGAATAGTGGTTTTGATCCTCATGTTTCGGCTTTCATCACTTTCCAAGGCAATTAGATGCAGACAAACAGGTTAGTGGCCTACAGACGAAATCAAATGGAGAAAAGCATTTAGGATGTTGAATTTTGGCCAGAGCCATTAGCGGGAGCACTATCAAAAGGATAAAACAAAGGAAGGGGATGGGGGACAACACAACACTTTGAACTCCCAACACTAATTTTAATTTAATCGTTTATTAACATTAAACTAAAGTGTAATTAATCATCTTTAAGGAGACCATATGCTGGCAAAATGATGCTTTCTTAAACCCAAATTGATTGACTAATTAATAAAACCTCCATTTCAAAGTCGTCGACAAGGAATTAAAATGACCGTGTATTCTTTTTAATATGTAAATATATAGATAAAGATAATTACCAATAAACATGCATAAAATGATATATGTAGCATACACGTAAGTATTTAATTTATTAATTAGTACATGTTTTTCTACTTAAAGAGTATGATTTGAATCTTCATTCTTTTGATTAAAAATATATATGATGTATGTAATATACTTTGTGTTTTCAAAAAATAAAAATGACGGGTTTAATCTTAAATTTAGACTGAAAAATAAGAAAATTATTGCATATAATTGTGATATTTTTGAGAATTGAGGCAAGGGAAGCTGAATGATAAAATTAATGGTGGATATTCTCCAGTATCAAATGGTTCAACGATGGCAGGAATTGGTGAAGTCACTTACAAGAGTAGTACTGCTCAAAGTGGCATATGCTATTCATTTTGGATGCTTATTACAATATATCTTTTCCTTTTTTTTTTTTTTTAATGTTGGGTTACTCTCTGATTTTTCCTCCATTACCCAATAGTTTGGGTTTTGGTTGCCTTGTACGGCCATGAAAGGTACTGATGAGAGACACGGAAGGATTTGCCCAAAAAAGAACAAAATTGAGACAACTCAATGCATCGCCACCCTCCCTCTCTGCCTAAATTTATTAGTTGGGGATGGTGGCGGTCATATCACAGTAGGCCACAGCACATTCTCTGAACTTCCTTTAAAGGGACATAACCTCCCATTTCCATCTCTTTTCCCATTAAACCTCTACCACCTGTTCGGATGCCACAACTTCGATCAATGTGAGTCAGGGCTTTCTCTGATATCTTTTTCTAATTAAAAAAAGTAAAAATAAATTTATATTATTTTTATTTGTACATAATACCATTAATTAATACATATCTTTCTCCTTTTCTTCCAAGCAAGCAATGCAAGTTGATCTTATTATTCGGTACAAATGTTGGTGAGAGTGGCAATGAAATCTATCTTCATTAGCTCATGCTGACATATTTGGCAACAAAAGCATGTACTAAATTCGATAAATTAATCATGATTTACAATTTCTTGGATCTTTCTAACCAATTGGAACTGCAATTTCTAGTCATAAACAAAAAGGCCTTTTGGGGGTTTGAAAGGTTATACATACCACGATAGCAACCTTTCTCTTTTCAAACCCCCATGTAATGTAAGACTAGATGGTGAAGATGTAATGTATCAAGGGCAGTAAAGTGCATCAACTTGTTCTCTTCGTAATAAAGATCATTTGGGTTTTTTCCTTTTTTATCTTTTTCTAACTTCTTAATGAAGTTCAGGCAGGTCTGATCATTACAAGGCCTGAGTAATACCAATATTGGTGAGTTTCATGTGATATTTTCACCTCATCTCCGGGCCTAGGTTACAAATCCCTCGTAAAAGATTTCTGCCCAAATTTAAAAGAGAAGCTTGTTTGCTAATGATCAGATTTTTAAGATTAACAGGATGTTGGAAGAAAATCTATCATGTGCGTGATAACGAATGGCTAGATGAACTCTCTAGACTACCAAATAAAGTTTTCTCAACTTTACAAAGCATTAGCTCTATATTGGTACTGGTCAGTTTGTTCTTATGAAGCTTGGAATTTGACCCAAGTCCCAGCAAAAGACAAAATAGTCAAAATCTTTGAATAGTTAGCACAGTTGGAGCCAACTTTGAGGTGGGATACAAGGGGTTTGAAGCAAATTAGTGGGATGAATGAGAAGTCATATCTCATTCACAGGGTAAAGTTACATTCTACAGAACCAGTCAAAGAGGGCGCACTTGAAGACTTGGTCAGCTTGTGAAATTTTCAATTTTCAGCCATTATAAAGAGCTCATCAGAAGAATAAGCATCGGTTCCACTGCGACCTTACTCTTTCCTAATCCATGAATCACAAAAGCCAGCCAACAAACAAAACCCCCATAGGTTGCCTTTTAGGAATATTCTCACTTGGAGTCATTGGGAAAAAACCATTAATGTAAAGCAAAAAGGCAAACCCAGAATTATCTCATTCGGCCCTACAAATGTTAGCCCAATTTGTGATTTACAATCACCATGCTATGTATAAGCGATAATAACCAAAAATTCTATTATACAATCTGAAACAACGGGAACAAAATTGTATACCCAAAGGAAATGCAAAACAAATAATTTTATGAATGCATGATATCGAACAATTGACTCCAGACTTTTGCTAACAATTGAAATTTATAAAAAAAAAAAAAAAAAAAAACCCGACAACAACAACAATGCAATGCTGGATGTAATACTCCCAATAGCATGCTGTATGTGGTTAACTCCCGACCCCACCGAAACAAAATATACAAAGGCAGCAGAGGTGATTAATGCAACCCAGCCACTGACGTATAATACTAAAAATATGAGAGTTGAACAACAAAAAGAAGGGGGTAACACTCAGAACCAAAACAGGTGATGGAAGGACAATGGTGGAAATGCAGCACTTTGAGATGTCTTGAAGTGCTGCAGCATTTTGACCCAAATCATCAGTCATCCACTCCAACAACCTAAATTTAATTGGAGAAAACCACACCCAGGCAAAAATGATGTTTGTCTTGACAAATGGGGCGTAGAAACAGCAAGTGACCAAGCGAGGTGACTAGTCAGTCTTTCCTGAATGTCACAGTTATTGATCCCTCCCCTACTTCAATCTTTCAGGACCAACAGATATTCTCTCCCCCAGTTTCATGGAGACCTTCATCAGCTTCTCTGAAACCATCTTAATCCACTTCCTCCATGACAAAAAAAAAAAAATGGAATCTGACCCCATGATGATGATGATGATGATGATGCAAGAGTTAGTGACAACTTGAAGACCGATTACTTCTGTTGTCTGACAACGGCGATGACTTGACACATGCAATCCCAGACCCTCAACTCAACACACCCAAATGCATGGACTTCCAAAAGAAAATAAACATGCTGAATGGCAACACCCTCAAACAGAAATGGCACGACTAATGGCCAACTTGGCCCATTCAGCAGATTCTTTAATCATAAGGTCTTCAGAAGACAAGCATTCATTTAAAAAGTCTTTGCTTGAGGGGGATTGCTGTATCAGAGAACCAGCATGACTTCCCAATGTATCAGCTAGATCTCCAAGGACTCCAATGGCTGTCTTCATAACCACATCATCCCTATAGGCAAACAAGTAACATAGAAAAATGTTATTAACCATACATCAATCGACATGTCATGCAATAAAGCAAAAGCCTAAAAGAGTAACTTTCAGTAGAACTCACATGTCTTTCTCAACGTATATGCTATCCAAGAACTGAAGGATGTGAGGTGCATAGGGAATCAAGAGCTGGGTTTTTGGAGAGTTCTTAAACCCTTGGAAAACCCCAGAATATGCCTCCAGAATTCCATTTCTCAGTGAATTTGTGTACTCTGTCAATTCATCATCACCTGCCGTATGGGTAGACAACTCTGCTGCACTCTGAAGCGCAGACATGGCCCACATTAAGTACTTTTCGAAATACTCCCCTACAGCCAATGCAATGTCGCCGAAGCATGAAAATATGGGAGGTTTCACAGAGCGATGTAACTGGTTGCTTGATAAATTCTTGAGAAGTTGTGTCATAATCCCATCACAGTAAGGCACAATTTTTTCTTCTATTGCCCTGGAAATATCACCAACAACACCAACTGTGACAGCACAGACTTGGTACTCTTCAAAATTCTGAAGACCCATCTCCAAGTACCTATAAAACTCTGGCATATACTTTGCAAAATCTGGTCCTGTTGCATAAGCAAGGGCTCCAATGGCCAGCATGGCCTCCTCATGTACCGTTGCACTCCTACAAGCAAAAACCCTGAGGAAAAGCCCCATTATCTGATCTGCATACTGCATGAACACATACTTGGTTGGTTCTAATGAACCAAGCTTCTGAATGATGACCTGTAAACACCCACAAAGAAGGCCTTGCAATTCACTCTGCTTCTCTCTTTCATCAGACGACAGTTTCTGCCCCTCAAGAGTGTTATGAAGCTCCATCATGATGACAGGCACCAATTGCAACACCAATGGAGCTGTCTCATCAGTTGAACACCTCACCACTTCATTCAATGTCTCATACGCAGCAGTCCTCAGCCGGGACTCCCCAGCATCTTCTCGGTGAGTAACAGTGAGAAGGGACTGGACAATTTCCTGGAAAAAAGGAGTTAAAGGAGATGATGGACCCACTTCCTCATAACCTTGAGCAAGAAAATAAAGAGCACCACAGGCTTTCTCAGCAACATTTGGAGTGTCCTTCATACTCTGTAGCAGAACTGTGACTATCTGTTGGCAATTTGCCTGAGTGATGATAGGTGAATCTACAGCTGAACCATGAAGGAATTCAAAGATCCGTCCAAGGGCCCAGGCAGTAGTGTCTTTGACATGGCTATTGGGGTCCTTTGTCAAAGCACTGAGCATGAAGTTTAAGGCAACATTAACAAGAGGTATTAACTTTTCAGGGGAAGGGCCCTCCAAGATTGAACCAAAGGCATAAGTTGCCGCCTCCCTCTGCCTCCAATCTGGTTTTGTTATATTCTCCTCAATAAATGGCACAACAAGAGGGACAATATAATTTCCATTTTTTAAATTCAAACTAACGGTTCCAGCATGCAATTCAAGCCCTCATCCTGATCCTGATCCTCTTTGCTTCAAGAGCGTCTCCAACAGCATAGGAAAGAACAGGGAGTGCCTGCTTGATAAAGTAAAAGCAAGGAATATCAGAGTCCCCAGTGAATCACCTCCATATCTTCAAAATATCTATCTTATCAATAGTGAACTCCAGAACTCAATGGCTTGAAGTGAGACAGGTTCCTCATCTTCTCTCACAGCCTTTGCCGTGATGTTAAAAATATCCTGGATATAAGGAGCTAGTTTCTCATAGTAAGTGGATGAAATGGAAACCAAACACTCAAAAGCTGCCTGCCTTATCCTCACTTCTGGGGATAGTGTTCCCTCACAGACAACTCTCATTATATAATCACGCTCCATGTCATTGCTGAAATTTTTCATAATAATCTGTATATGTTGTGTTCATTAGTATGTCTGCATCATAATGATAATGGTTTGGGATGTTTTGGTCAAAATGCCAACCAAGGGAGTCGAGGAAAGGAGATTTCTTGATATACCCTCTATGACTTCTTTCTTTGAATATATCTTCTATGAATTGAATCCTTTTTTTACTTTTATATTCCTTTCAAGCTCCACATTATACCCTAATTCATTGTCCTATGGACCAAATACCACTTTATAATTTTAAACTGGAACAGAACTAAGACTTACAAGAAAAGGAGTAAGAAAAGCAACTTCATTCCTTGAAGGGAAATGCAAGGCAAGAGCCACAGCCCAATCAATTTAATCAAAGCTACAGAAATTCTAAAAATGAAGCAAAAGGCAACCGCCTATTTTAGAATTTAATCAAGAATACATTGCCTCATTCAGCCTTTCATGTCAAGCCCACATTTTGATATAGTATCACTTTCTATAAGCACTGACAACCAAAATAAAATTATACAATCTTAACTCTGAAGCAACGCGAAAAAAAATTGTATGATAGAAGGAAACAGAAAACAGATAATTTATGAATGCATGATATTGAACAATTGACTCAAGACTTTCTACAAAATGAAATTAGAGTAAAAACAGAGAAGAAAAAAGGAACAACAATAATGCAATGCAGATGAAATGATCCCAATAGCATATGCAGTATGTGGTTAACCCCCGACCCCACTGAAACAAATATACAACCGAAGCAGCGGAGAATAAATGACAACCAACCACTTGTGTATACTTAAGAAATATGCTGACTTGAACTACAAAAAGAAGCGGGTGAGGAACGCTTAGAACCAAAACTAGGTGATGGAAGGCCAACGGTGAAATGCAGCACTTGAGATATCTTGAGGTGCTGCAGCACTTTGAACCAAATCCTCAGTCATCCACTCCAACAACCTAAATTTACATGGAGAAAACCACACCAAGGAATATAATACCTTGAACTACAGCAGTAAGTATTTTATTTACTTGATCTTGATCAATAACATCAGGTGAGACCTCCTCACACATATACCCAAGAGTCTCTAAAGTGGCTTGCTTAGCATGAGCTGGTAGCTGATGAACATTTGATAAGAGCAAACTTATCAACTCAGGCCACTGTTTCTGTGGCAACTCAATGCCAGCAACCTTGGCAATAACTTGAGATGCAGTTGACCGAGCATCAGATATTGGAGAAGACAGAGTCTTCAGTAAGCATGCCTTAATCTGGCTCTTTGCATTGGCGTCCAATGACAACCATCTTTGAACCAGCTCAAACTTCCTGTGCTGTTCCTTAGCATCCAACGCATTCTTAAGTATCAAACCCGCTAATTTACGTGTTTCAACAGGCTTCTCCTCATTTGCCAACTCCACAGAAAGTGACAGCAAGAAACCAGGAAGGTTCTGCTCCTGGAACTGTTTCAAGCTTTCTTCAGCAGTCTTGCGCACAGCTCCATCTATAGATTGTGCATTTAAAAGCACCTGCGTAACTTCCATCGCCCTAATATTTTGAAAGGAATCAATAATTAAAACAATTAGATACACAAATTCAATAAATAAAGTAGCATATATATTCCAACACCTTGATTCTGAAAACGCATCCAACCTAAAGGAAAACCCAAACCCTTAAATTTGTTGAAGAAGAGTAAAGGACAGTAACAAGAATAAATCAAATGCAGCGATTACATCAAATTGATTCATCAAAACGCTACTGTCAGCTCTACATACATACTTGGTAGCTGATAGGATCACTCAAATATTCAGCATCAATTGTGCCAATTTGACATTAAAACCTTACACTTCAAAATTAGGCAAGTAAAATCAAACAAAAATCCCAGATCATAATAGATTTAAAATAAATCCAATAATACTTAGAAATTCTATCGCTCAAATCTTTCCCAAAAAAGGAAAATCTAATCCTCTAACTAGTACTACAAATAAACAACACCCTAAGATTAAAAAACGAAAAAGGAGAGCAGATCAATGCATTGAATATCGAATAACCAAATCACTACCCAAAACCCTAATTACCAGCAGAAATGAAACTTTAAGAGGGGAATTCGACAAAATTACCTTAAAATTCACGAAATTCGATGCAGATTTGACTTTCCACCGATCGGTGAAGGCCGAAAGGGGCTGAGTAGAACCCTAGTATTTGGAGAGAGAAAATGAAAAAGGAAAAGGAAAAAGAAGAATAAGAAAAAGATGGAGACGCGGATTCGAAGCTGGACTCAAGTAATTTATACAAATCTATATTTTTATATTATTTTTTAGGGGAAATGTTAACTGTACTACTTAACTGGATATTTATTAAAAAGCATTGCTTCTGCGACACTGTCTTCTTTTTTTTAAAAAAAAAAAAGAAGGTAAATTTGATGCAATAAATAATTTTTTTTTTTAAAAAAGAATAATTTAAGTAACTTCAAAGGTACTTGTAGCCATTTTCTCATTTTAACTTAAATTTTCAGGATTTTCTTTATTAAATTGTTCCAAAATTATGTACATTTTATTTTATTTTCAAACAATTACTGTGTTTCCAATATTTCACATTAATTTTAGTAGCTTTTTGTATTTGAATTTGAAAAAATAATTTATCAATGCTATAAAGTAAAAAATAATTTTGAATTTAGTATCTTTGGTATTATTTCTAATGAATGATTTAAAAACATATTTCATAAATTAATTAATATCATAATATTTAAAAATGTCGTCGTGTTGGTGACTAGAATGATTCTAAAAAGAAAAGACGAGACGCTTACAACACTTAACAAAACGGGTTCCGCAAGGTGTCTAAATGGGCCCACTTTTAATACTTTGTTTAATCTTGCATGGGGCAATTTGGTAGTAATTAAGATTTGATTATAGAAAAAAAGTCATCCTGCTTAACGGTTAAGATTGCTTTATAAGAACCTGCGTTGACATGAAAGTCTTCTCGGTCATCTTAAGCGGACCGTCCAAAGACGTTAGTAAAGTGTTTGGACTTGTACTTCGTAGCTATAGAGTTGGTTTCTGAAGCAGTTATACTTAATCATGGTAAGGCTACGTTCGGTTTCAACATTTGTTTCTTAAAAGGGAAAGAGTAGAATTAATGTGCAAAATCTAGTTGACAACATGCGCTTATTGTTTTCCTAGTAATTAATACCATTATTAAGACAGTTTTTAATTACGTGAATTACATTTTAGTGTACCGAGCGCTCTTCATTTCTTATGTTCGTGACTCCCTTGTATGGATTCCTCCTATTCCTAGTTTCTGAGTCTCCTATTAGCATTTTGGACATTTGACAAGTGATCTGCTCTCACTCAGGTCACACGGCTGAATGCTGATGGTTTAATGTTTTTTTCATGCAACTTCCTAAGATTCTTAAAAGAAGGGATTGTGTGTTTTTGGTGGCACTCAATTCAAGACAAAAAGGGAGATTGGTTCCTTCCTCGTCCTCATTTTGAATATATTTTTCATAATAATCTGTATATGTTGTGTTCATTAGTATGTCTGCATCATAATGATAATGGTTTGGGATGTTTTGGTCAAAATGCCAACCAAGGGAGTCGAGGAAAGGAGATTTCTTGATATACCCTCTATGACTTCTTTCTTTGAATATATCTTCTATGAATTGAATCCTTTTTTTACTTTTATATTCCTTTCAAGCTCCACATTATACCCTAATTCATTAGTCCTATGGACCAAATAAACCACTTTATAATTTTAAACTGGAACAGAACTAAGACTTACAAGAAAAGGAGTAAGAAAAGCAACTTCATTCCTTGAAGGGAAATGCAAGGCAAGAGCCACAGCCCAATCAATTTAATCAAAGCTACAGAAATTCTAAAATGAAGCAAAAAGGCAACCGCCCTATTTTAGAATTTAATCAAGAAATACATTGCCTCATTCAGCCCTTTTCATGTCAAGCCCACATTTTGATATAGTATCACTTTCTATAAGCACTGACAACCAAAAATAAAATTATACAATCTTAACTCTGAAGCAACGCGAAAAAAAATTGTATGATAGAAGGAAACAGAAAACAGATAATTTATGAATGCATGATATTGAACAATTGACTCAAGACTTTCTAACAAATGAAATTAGAGTAAAAAACAGAAGAAGAAAAAAGGAACAACAATAATGCAATGCAGGATGAAATGATCCCAATAGCATATGCAGTATGTGGTTAACCCCCGACCCCACTGAAACAAAATATACAACCGAAGCAGCGGAGAATAAATGCAACCCAACCACTTGTGTATACTTAAGAAATATGCTGACTTGAACTACAAAAAGAAGCGGGTGAGGAACGCTTAGAACCAAAACTAGGTGATGGAAGGCCAACGGTGAAATGCAGCACTTGAGATATCTTGAGGTGCTGCAGCACTTTGAACCAAATCCTCAGTCATCCACTCCAACAACCTAAATTTACATGGAGAAAACCACACCAAGGCAAAAATAATGTTTGTCTTGACACATGGGGCGTACAAACAGCAAGTGACCAAGCACCTGACTAGTCAGTCACTCCAGCTTGTCACAGTTACTGATCCCTCCTTACTTCAATCCTTCGGGACCAAAAGATATTCTCAACCACAATTCACGGAGGCGCTCATTAACTTCTCTGAAACCATCCCTATCCTCTTCCTCCACGACAAAAAATGGAATCTGACCCCCGGATAATGATGATGATGATGATGATGATGATGATGATGATGATGATTGATGATGATGCAAGAGTTAGTGACAACTTGAAGACCGATTACTTCTGTTGTCTGACAATGGCGATGACTTGACACATGCAATCCCAGACCCTCAACTCAACACACCCAAATGCATGGACTTCCAAGAGAAAATAAACATGCTGAATGGCAACACCTCAACTGAAATAGCACGGCTAATGGCCAACTTGGCCATTCAGCAGATTCTTTAATCATATGGTCCTCTGAAGACAAGCATTCATTTAAAAAGTCTTTGCTTGAGCGAGATTGCTGTATCAGAGAACCAGCATGATTTCCCAACGTATCAGCTAGATCTCCAAGGACACCAATGGCAGTTTTCATGACCACATCATCCCTATAGGCAAATACATAACATGAAAATTGTTAATAAAAACACATCAAAATTCAAATAACAAGCCACTCAGTAGAGTAAAAGCTTGAAAGAGCATCTTTTAGTAGAACTCACATGTCTTTCTCCATGTATATGCCATCCAAGAATTGGAGAATGTGAGGTGCATAGGGAATCAAGAGCTGAGTTTTTGGAGAGTTCTTAAACCCTTGGAAAATCCCAGAATATGCCTCAAGAATTCCATTTCTCAGGGAATTTGTGTACTCTGTCAATTCATCATCACCGGCTGTATGGGTAGACAACTCCGCTGCTCTCTGAAGCGCGGACATGGCCCACATTAAGTACTTTTCGAAATACTCTCCCACTGCCAATGCAATGTCACCAAAGCATGAAAATATGGGAGGCTTTACAGAACGATGCAACTGGTTGCTTGATAAATTCTTGAGAAGTTGTGTCATAATACCATCACAGTAAGGCACAATTTTTTCCTCCAATGCCCGGGAAATATCACCAACAACACCAACTGTGACAGCACAGACTTGATATTCTTCAAAATTCTGAAGACCCATTTCCAAGTACCTATAAAACTCTGGCATGTACTTTGCAAAATCTGGTCCTGTTGCATAAGCAAGGGCTCCAATGGCAAGCATGGCCTCCTCGTGTACAGTGGCACTCCTACAAGCAAAAACCCTAAGGAAAAGCCCCATTATCTGATCTGCATACTGCATGAACACATACTTGGTTGGTTCTAATGAACCAAGCTTCTGAATGATGACCTGTAAACACCCACAAAGAAGGCCTTGCAATTCACTCTGCTTCCTCTTTCATCAGACGACAGTTTCTGCCCCTCAAGAGTGTTATGAAGCTCCATCATGATGACAGGCACAATTGCAACACCAATGGAGCTGTCTCATCGGTTGAACACCTCACCACTTCATTCAGTGTCTCATAGGCAGCAGTCCTCAGCCGTGATTCCCCTGCATCTTCTCGGTGGGTGACAGTGAGAAGGGACTGGACAATTTCCTGGAAGAAAGGAGTTAAAGGAGATGATGGACCCACATCCTCATAACCTTGAGCAAGAAAGTAGAGAGCACCACAGGCTTTCTCAGCAACATTTGGAGTGTCCTTCATACTCTGAAGGAGCACAGTGACTATCTGCTGGCAATTTGCCTGAGTGATGATGGGTGAATCTACAGCTGAACCATGAAGGAATTCAAAGATTCGTCCAAGGGTCCAGGCAGTAGTGTCTTTGACATGGCTATTGGGGTCCTTTGTCAAAGCACTGAGCATGAAGTTTAAGGCAACATTAACAAGAGGTATTAACTTTTCAGGGGAAGGGCCCTCCAAGATTGAACCAAAGGCATAAGTTGCCGCCTCCCTCTGCCTCCAATCTGGTTTTGTTATATTCTCCTCAATAAATGGCACAACAAGAGGGACAATATCATCACCCACAGTCCGTGCAACCAACCCAAGACAGGTTCCCCCAGCCATTGCAATATTCCAAGCCCCTTCATCCTGATCCTGATCTTCCTCCTGCTTCAAGAGTGTCTCCAACAGCATAGGAACAAGCGCAGGGAGTGCTTGCTTGATAAAGTAAAAGCAAGGAATATCAGAATCCCCAGTGAACTCACCTCCATAATCTTCCAAAATATCTATCTCCTCATCACATATTGAACTCCAGAACTCAATGGCTTGAAGGGAGACAGGTTCCTCATCTTCCCTCACAGCCTTTGCTGTGATGCTAAAAATATCCTGGATATAAGGAGCTAGTTTCTCATAGTAAGTTGATGAAATGGAGACCAAACACTCAAAAGCTGCCTGCCTTATCCTCACTTCTGGGGACAGGGTTGCCTCACAGACGACTCTCATTATATAATCACGCTCCATGTCATTGCTGAAATTCGCCTGAGCAAATCCCAGAGCATTGTAAAGTGCTCTGGTAGCAGCAAGCCTCACATCAGTGTTTCCTTCTGATGCACTCATACCTTGAACTACAGCAGTAAGTATTTTATTTACTTGATCTTGATCAACAATGTCAGGCGAGACCTCCTCACACATATATCCAAGGGTCTCTAAAGTGGCTTGCTTAGCATGAGCTGGTAGCTGATGAATATTTGATAAAAGAGAACCTATCAACTCGGGCCACTGTTTCTGTGGCAACTCAATGCCAGCAACCTTGGCAATGACTTGAGATGCAGTTGATCGAGCATCACCTACAGCAGAAGAGAGAGTCTTTAACAAGCATGCCTTAATCTGGCTCTTCGCATTGGCGTCCAATGACAACCATCTTTGAACAAGCTCATATTTCCTGTGTTGTTCCTTAGCATCCAATGCATTCTTAAGTATCAAACCCGCCAATTTACGTGTTTCAACAGGCTTCTCCTCATTTGCCAACTCCCCAGAAAGTGACAGCAAGAAACCAGGAAGGTTCTGCTCCTGAAACTGTTTCAAGCTTTCCTCAGCATTCTTCCGCACAGCTCCATCTATTGATTGTGCATTCAAAAGCACCTGTGTAACTTCCATCGCCCTAATATTCCTGCAAGAACAATGACAGAAATTCAATAGGTAATACAATAAAGCTTAAATATTCCAACACCTAAATCCTGAAAACGCATAAAAGGTTAAACAAAAGGGAAAAAGGAAAAACTGTATTATGAGTAACATTATCTGAACTAAGGGCAAACTAACATGAAACCGAACCTTAAAATTCATCGAAAAAGTGTAAACAAAAGTAACAAGAATCAAACCAATATGCCGCAAATAAATCAAGTTGATCCATCCCTACTGTCATTTCTACTTAACAAACTAACCAACTGATAGGGAACACTTGAATATTTGGGATCAACGTACCAATTCGACATTAAAAACTTAAACTTCGAAATTTTGGCTCGTAAAAATTCAAACAAAAATCCTAGATCACATTAGATTTAAAGTAAATACAATAACACTTAGAAATTCGATTGCTCAAATCTTTCCAAAAAAAAATATAATACTCTAATTAGTACTACAAATAAACATAACCCTAAAATTATAAAACAAAAAAGAAAGCGGATCAATGCATCCAATATCGAATGCCCAAAATGACAATCCAAAACCCTAATTACAAACAAAAATGAAACCTTCAGAGAGGAGTTCGACAAGATCACCTTAAAATTCAGGAAATTTGATGCAGACTTCACCTTTCACCGATCGAGAAGATCGAAAGCGGCTGAGCTGAACAAAACCCTAATAACTGAAGATAGGAAATGAAAAAGAAAAAAAAAAGGAAACGGAGCAAGAGGAGAAGGAGAAGCGGATTTGAAGCTGGAATAGAATAATTTATACCAAATCTATATTTTAAATCATTTTTTAAATAGTACATTGGTAGTATTAATTCCTTTGGCTGTTATTGGCTAGTACGCGTTCCACAGGGTGTCAAAGTGGACCCACCTAAAAAGTTGACCGGCCTTTACACCGGGGCAATTTGGTAATTAGGATTTGCTAATGAAGAAAAGTCAGCCTACTTAACTGTAAGGTGGCTTTATAAGAAACCAAGTTGACATCTGTCATCACGATCGTACGGTTAAAAAGTTTAATAATTGTACAGTTTGTTTTTGTTACTTCAGCAGAACAAGCAGCCTAATGTCCATTTATGGTTCAACTTTTTCTTAAAAAGATTTAAAAAAAACAAATGAATTAATGCGCCAAAATCTAGTTGATAATGTGGGTCTTTTTTCTTTTTATTTCTAGTAATACCATTATTAAGACAGATTTTCAGAAATTAAGTTAAATGAATATGATTAAAAAAACATGAGTTTTTTATTTAATGAACATGTGTCAAATTTCATCTTAATTATTGAAGCTTGTTTGATGAAAATTTTCTTTTGCTTGGAATGATAGCAAAGATAGATAAAAATTAAAATTCATCGATTTATTTTAATCGGTATTCATATATAGATCTAATAAATTTGTATGTGACATGAATACAATACAAAATTAAATAGATTTAGGTTTAAGATAATTATGTTTCATATTTTAATTGTATCTTGTGTCTCATATGTGTCAAATCCGTTTAATCCATTTAAGATATGTTTAATTAATTGTGTTATTATATATTTCTATAACTTATTGCCCATTTCATTAATCATGTATATGTGCCTATTGACACATTTATAACCCAATTATCACCCATTTAAATCTCATATAAATATTTTTGTTATTAATATTGATGATGATAGTGGTAGATTTTTATTATACTTGATGAATATTATTGTTTTATTAGTCTTTTTTATGATTATTAATTTTAAATTTGACTAATGAAATTACATTTCATTTATAAGTATATGCATTTTAATTTAATTGTGTTTAAAATTTTAATCATATTAATCATTCAAACAAGTTACAAATCATGTCATTTCATATAGAATTTATTTCATTCCAATTAATAAAGATGTTAAACATGTTATACTATATTTCATGTTTAATAAATGTATTTGTATTAATATTTAAGATTTTGACAATTTTAATTGACAACATATTTGTATTTACTTATATAATTATTAATATTTTATATTTTCATAACATGGTTAAGACACATGAACTTCAAAGAAGCCTTAAAAAAAGAGAGAAAAGAAAAATATTGGTCAAAGGAAGATGAAGTGACAAATTAATACAAAAGCTTATGCTCCATTTCTGCCTTGTTCCGTTGTCTATTTACAGAAACACAGGCAAAAATTATTGGACTTGGTTTTCTTTTATCATGTGCTGGGAATGGGATGGGATGTCATATAACCCAAATCCAAAGCATTGCATGAATCAGGTTTCTAGAGACTAGAGTTCGTCATGGTCATCATCAAAGTCGTCGTTGTCGATGCTGTCATCATAGAGTGAGTTGTAGAATACGCTCTCGTGATTGAGAATCTCTTCCATGGTCAAATTCCCATCTTTGTTATCATCAGCCTGGAGTCAAAACAAAATTCAGAATCCCATGGAGTATTTTACAAATTCAAACAATATCATTAAACTATTATTAATTGACTTCACCTCGTAAATCAGATAACTGGTGTAGTACTTGGCGTAGAACAGTTCACCAGGGTAGAGATAACAGAGTATGGGTCTCAATTCATCCAGCTCCAGGTATCTGCAAAAGGGCTCAAAGTTGTATAGATGGTTATAAGTTTGTAGGATCAGTACCAGTTATTGGAAGAGAAAATAGAAATTACTTGTCTTTGTTGATATCTAGCTCTACGAATTTGTCTTCAGCTGAGGGTGCAAGAGCAGCAGCAGTCTCGAATTCAGCATAGCTTTTGTAAATGTTGTATGCGTAATCGAGAAATTCCTTGAAGTTGAGTTTGCCATCGTGATCATCGTCCATCCGTCTGCCCAATCAGGGAAAATCATCATAATTTTATCCAGCGCAAGCAAATGATAGAAACAGAGAAAATGTGAGGAAACTAACTTCATTTTTTCTCTCAACAGCCATTTCTGAATTTCCTCGTTGTCACTGTCTTCTGGATGTAAGAAACTGTAGGGAAAAAAAAATTGGGTAAAACTGATCGATATAGCTTTGCGGTATTGACCAAAGAAGCCCACACTTCCAACCCAAAAAAGGAAAAGTTGAGAAAAACCGAAAGAAAGTATTTACTCTTTGAATTCGTTGAAGTCAAGAGTCCCATTGGAATTCAGGTCTGCATTGTTAAATTGCTCCATCCACCATCCAGCTTCACCGTGCCCTTTTCTATTTTTTGCTGTTCCACATTCAACTTTTGTCAATTCATATGCAAAGAAGTCTTATTGTTGCATCTATTTGGCTATAATTAAGGAAACAGGGAAAAGTTTTTATCAATTACATTAAACATTTGAGCCCAGATATAGCCACAGATTTCAAATTTTCTTTCCTTACCTATATCATTCTCGTTAAAATGAGGCAGATACTCGCTGAAGCTGATAGCTCCATCCCCATTTTTGTCGTGCCATGACATGACTTTGTTGGTTCTAAAACTCAAACGATCGATGGCTTGTTGCCCAATCCAAGCCCCTAGCTCCTTGGCACTGATTAAACCATCTTTCGGTGCATTGTCTAGCAGAGGGAACAAAATCATCAACCGCAGAGTGGTGTTTAAAGCTCCGTCGTCGTCGAAGAACTCGTGGGCGTCTGCAACCTCAGGAACGTAAGAAATGTGTTCCGGATCAACGTGATAGCTCAATCCTTTTTGTTCCGCCGATCTCTCGATTCTTGCGACCAGAGGGTCAAAATGGGGAACTTTGTAGCCAAGGCGCCGACTCAGGCCTGAACGGGTATGATGACCATGCTGTTTGTTTTGGGAGAACACGAATAAAATGATGAAGGCGGTGGCCAGAAGGGTGCAAACCACCGCCTTCGCCATTTAATGGCTGCAAAAGGGATTAGGGATGGGTGGAAAATGGTAGCATAAACAATGCCGGGAAAGTTCAATGAAGTTAGATAATGATTTTCCCCTGTCCCTTTCTTTTTTTTTTCTTTTATTTTCATTATCCATTGAAGTCAATGAACATGGGGTGGCGGGAAAAACGGTTTTTGGCGGTTAGAATCGAGGGGCATATACATAAAGCACTCAAATTAGGGGGGGGGTTAAATTTAATTCAGAGATTTGGGTTTTCTTTGATTTGTTAGGCTTTTTAATTTTTATTTGTTTCCAGAAGCCAAAAGGAGAAAGTTAAGACAGGTTATGGTAATTCTTGCATATTTCATAAAATCTTCAATGTTTTAATCTGTGTAACACTTTTGACATTAACGGCCAAGATTATCCCAACACAAGGCTTGTTCTGATCGGATTACACTACCACCAATGAGCTTTATTGGTACACGTCATCATGAATGACAAGTTCCAATGTCCGAGGTTTGAGCACAAACAACCCGATAGTTACGGTGTAAGCTACCATGTAAACCTCAGTTAACGACCAATGTCTTTGGAGTCTAGTTTATCGAAGATACATTTCTCATTAATTATTACTCGGAAGCAAGCGAACAAAGAAGAAAGAAGAAAATCGTGGAGCTTCTTCACTTGGCTCACTATTGCAAATTAAAGAGGAGGCCACCAAGTTCGGGAATAGTAATTGGGACAGACCTTGGCGCGACTTATTCTTGTGTTGGTGTGCACAGAAATGGTCATGTTGAGATCATAGCCAATGACCAGGGTAACAGAATTACCCCTTGGTGGGTGGCATGCATTATACTGACAGTGAGAGATTGATTGATCGGTGAGCCAGCAAATAATCAGGAGGCTGTCAATCCTGAGAGGACCGTCTTCGACGTCAAAAGACTTAATGGAAGAAAGTGAATATTCTCAGTTGATAATGTTTCATATAAATAGGATTTGTGCATCAAATAGGTGAATGGCGTTTTTGGCTGATTTTATAACAAAGGGGTTCAGAAGGAAAGCTTGTAGCATACAAGATTGTTAACAAGGATGGGAAGCCTGGTATCCAAGTGAAAATTAAGAATGAGGAAACCAATGTCTTCAGCCCTGAAGAGATAAGTGCATCGTTTCTTATAAATATGAAGGAAAGAGCAGAGTCATTTCTTGGAAAGAAAATAGAAGATGCCGTCGTCACGGCTTCAAATAACATTCTTTTTTATATGTAGAAGTCAGATCTTGTTGACTTACAAGGTAAACTATGGTTTATGTTCCTGAAGGTTGACTTGAATTTGCATGTATAAATGTCAGCAGCTTACTTCAATGACGCACAAGGGCAAGCAGCAAAAAGATTCCGGTACACGATTGCTGCACTGAATGTTGCTAGAATAATCAATGAACCAACTGCAGCAGCCATTGCCTATGGTTTGGACAAAAAGGGTGGTGAAAAGAACATTCTTGTCTTTGACCTTGGCGGTGAAACATTTGATAATGATGCTTTTGAAGCACTTACCACAAATGGAGATACCCATTTGGGAGGCAA
Source organism: Theobroma umbraticum (assembly GCF_002168275.2). NCBI lineage: Eukaryota > Viridiplantae > Streptophyta > Magnoliopsida > Malvales > Malvaceae > Theobroma > Theobroma umbraticum. Next base: position 5,732,372 of record NW_018397254.1, on the reverse strand, counting down.
GCTTCTTGCTGGTTACGACGTTGCTTCGGCTGTTAACCTCTCAGTTGAAAATTCGACAAAGAATCATGACTAATGCAGACTAATATTTTCTTCAGGAGAGGATTTTGATCAGAGAATCATGGAATACTTCATTAAATTGATCAAGAAAAAATAAGCATGGTTCAGGAAGCAGAGCAGTTTGCCGAGGAAGACAAGAAGGTGAAAGCGAAGATCGATGCCAGAACAGCTTGGAGAACTATGTTCACAATATGAAGAACCACATCAATGACTAAGACAGGCTTGCTGAGTCTGAAGAGGAGGAGAAGATGGATTCAGCAATTAAAGACGCCCTGGAGTGGTTGGATGACAAGCTGAATGCAGAAGAGGGGGACTTTGCTGAGACGCTGGAAGAGGGGTGGTTGTCAAGAGTAGAGAGACGGGGAAAAGGGAAAGGATTGCTCCCCTGTATGCTTCCAATTTCATATGTTCAATTTTTGGTGCAGAAGTGAAAATGACAAGTGTTGCTTTGAACAATATAAGATTTCTATATGCTAGTTTTGGGAATCCATTCCCATTGTTATTGTTGCATGCCACCTATTTCCTACATCATTCACACACGGAAAGGAGAGAGATTTGCGAGAGGATTTCGACGGAATTTCGGTGAACTACGGCTTGTATTGTAGTGGAAGGGTTCTCCTCAAATTCGACCTTCCTACGAATTTTTTTTATTCTTTCCGTCTAAAACTAAGCTTCCAACTCATAATTGATTGTAAAGAAAATGATTTTAATTATACTTACCTTTGGTATGTTACATTTTTTAAAATGTAATTTTATCATCTACATCACATCACAGTATCATAAATCATGAAATTATTATTTTCGAAAAAAAATGATTAGATAATTTTGTTGTTTTAAGAAAAAATAAAAATAAATTTTGATATAAAATTAATTTTTAAGTTTTTTTCACTTCTCAAGTCTTGAGTATTAGATTTTGAAATCGAGCTTAACTCAAATTAAATTATTTTATTAATAAATAATATATTTTAATTTATTTTAATTTTTAAATACATATATAAATTATAAATATAAATAATATTTTTATTCTTTTCATATAATAATAATAATAATAATTAAATAAACAAGTCATAAACTTGACTCAATTTTCGAACATCTTTTGACACAAGTATATTAAATTTATAGTTTTATACATAAAATCATTTTAATAATAAATAATTTATTTAAATTTTTAAATATATTTTTAAAATATTAATATATAATACTATGTTTATTATCTAATAATAAAATAATAATTAAATGAGTGAATCAAATTAGACTAAAACTTGATAACTTTAAGAAAAATCATATGAACCCAACTCAATCCGCCAATGAACAACGCTTAACATGTCCATGTATTAAACTTTAGTTTTGATATTTAAACATAATTTTAAGAATTAAAACCATATTTTCCATAAAATAATTGTAAATCAAATATTAAAATATTATATTTTTAAAATGTTAATCTCAAACTTTTCATTTATACCAATCTTGATAATATTAAAACACCAAACACCACCTTAAGGAGCTGCCCATCTGTCCAGCCGAAGAAGCAGAGTTTTGTTATTGGTTACACATGTTCTTCGTACATCTAAAATCTCAACTACCACCAACAACCAATTAGGTTCACTGCTCGTAACCCCCACACCATCCACGACATAACAGTATATATAATAAAACTCTGCTCAAACCCTTTGAAGGGAGACATCCGTGTTGTCACTAGTCCGCATACCATGCTCTCAAACTTTAACTAGATCACTAACTGGCGATGTAGTCACATGAAAGAACAAACCTCTCTCTGTCTTACCACCTTCCAACACAAATTAGCACCTTTTTGACGCTGGTAACTTCACACTCCCAAGGAGCTCAATAACAAAGCATTGGCTACCGTCTGAGTCAATGCAATAATAATAATAAAAGAAAGCATTTGAATTCCATCTCATTGGCTAAACTCACCTTCGTATTCTCTTCAATATAATTAGGGAGAAAGAGGGAGCAGTAATAAGGGAGATGAGGGCAAAAAATGAACAACATAGTGCCCCACTTTAGCATATAACTATGGAAAAAGAACAAAAGGTTGTTTATAGCCATATACATCCATGAGTAATTTGTCAAGAACTATTTTAACTGAAAGCAAACTCAGAATAACCCATAGGTCAATCCGCTTTGCCTGCACATTGCAACCAAGGCCAATCCAACGCACACAGGTCAACTGGAGAGTTGCCATCATCGTCCTCCATGTCTTTGTCTGCATTTTGTTTCACAAGAAATGCAGCAATGTCTTCCCTCTCACACACAACAGCGTAATGCAAGGGGGTTTGGCCTTCATTGTCCTTCCAATAGAAAACTAAAGACTTTAACAACACTGATGACAACACCAGAAACAGAGAGAATAATATATGAAGAATATTGTGCGCCATTGAACAGGTCTAAGCTGATGCATGAACCACCCAAAACTCCTTTTTCTCATTTACTTCAGTACTCTATTGAAACATAAAACATTGCAAAGACAAATATTTCATAAATTTTTTTATGCATTACAGGTCCATCAAGACAATTATGAATAGTTTCAGCAAGCAGAAAAATATCAGGGAGTAAAAACCATTTAATTGCGACAGCAACAACAATAACTACCTTAGCATTCACATCAGCATTCCTGCTAACAAGTGCTTCCGTAATTTTAAGATGGCCACGGTCTACAGCCCAATGCAATGCAGTCCTGCCTTCACTATCTGCATGCATCATAAGCAGAGAGCTTAGAAGGTTATGCAAGTCTTTCAAATTCCTGGTATGCAAGTCTAGCTCTTTCTTTAAAGGGGAAAAAACAGCTTCATAGAAACAAACCTCGCAAATTCACAGAAACATCACTTTCAATGCATTTAAGCAAATTATCCAGTTCTCCTTCTCTAGCAAAAGCATGAATAGCATCCATTTTCCTGAAAAATAATAATCCTTTAGCATTCCATCAAAATTCATAGTTACTAAAGAACAATACCCTCTGATCTGAAGGAAGGGTAAAGAATTTTTGGAGAAGGAAAGTTTAATTCATTAATGAATCACTTATAAATATGCACTCCTTTGTCTACCAGGAACCATTTCATAGTCCAAAAAAGCACAACCATATCAACAACCAGCAGATAGTGACCTACACTATACCTAAGGCATCATAAACGAAAAAGTAATGTCAATGCTTGTGAAAGAGATTTAGAATTCCCTACAAACAGCAAAAGATGAACCCATAACGCACAGAACAAACAGTAAAATATAACTATCTGACTTATGCTCAAAATCAGACTTAAAAACATAAATCCTGGAAGGGGCACATTCCTTTTTTGTAGTCCATAGTTAAATGACTTTTGACTGTGCAAGGTTCCATAATTATATTGTATTGGATAGGAAGATGATAAGTAGAACCACAACATAGTATAAAAATAAGAGAATTTTACTATCATGAGTAAAAAAGTAAACATGCTTAATTATACCTCAAGAAAGGAAGAATTTTTTCTATTCAAATTTACATAGGACTCTTGCATGTTTAAAACTGATTACTCCATCACAAACAACGGTAACTTCAAAGACCTACATAAGTTTGCTCAAGCAAATATCAGATACCTATAAGATAAATCATCAACCAAACAAATAAATTCAAGCCTGATTGCATATATACAACTAAAGGTCCAGTTCACATCGAAATGTACCCAAAAACAATTCAATTGGTATTCTCCTAACTTGTTAACCTCAGTGAGACATAAATAGACCTAATAAATAGCATTTAGAAAGACCCATATGATGGAAGTTCTAAGAACCTTACAACTCATTTCCAGATTCCTCTTCATACACAAAAGAGCTGAAAACTGGTCCCATTGGTCCTTTGGCATCTCTACTTGCAGCATTTTCAGCCCCACCTTTGCTCTTCTAGGAACAAAGGTTGATAAAGCAGTATATCAGCAACACAAAAAAAAAAAGAGTAGATAATAAAACAGTACCAAAGAAACGGCAAGATAGCAACAGAAAAGAATAATATTGCACCATAGCTGAACCAGCAGCCCAAGTTGGATATAGCTCTGTAACGATGTCAATGTATTTCTGCATTGCTTCTTCTGGAGGCATAGCACCCAATTTGTGCCATGCTTGCCTAACAAAAATATGATATCCAAATTCAAATATTAGGAATGTAAATTCTCAAGCAATTTGCAATCATTTAGGTGTTGAATTACGTAGTAGAAACAATTCTCAAGCTAAATGGCAGTGCCTCACAATGTGGGAGTAATCAAAGAAGAGAAAAAAAGGACAAGCAAACTTTGCCGATTGAATGAGAAAACATGTCAATTATCATCCATCACCAACTTTACCCAAATGTCTACTGACAATAAGTGCTTCAAAAAATCAAGCTGAACTTCGAATCGTAAAAGGGAAAAAGAATACACTTCGCAGAACCAAGTGAAAACTTTTATCAAAGAATCTGTTGCTGCCAGCGAAGTAAAGTAAATTATACTCAGCAAGCTCATCTGTAGTATTCACATTTCCCAAAATAAGAAACAGCCCACCCACAAACCAACAAGAAATAGACGAAGATTTTAGAAAAGAAAAAAAAAATAGAAAACGCCAATAAGCACCGCCTTACCACTTAGCACGAGCTGTCATTTTCAAAGCAGAAGGCTGAGGAGCAGTGCAAGGCCCTTCAGTGGCAATCTTATACAAACCGTAAAGCTGCAACTGCACCTCACTCGACACCTTCTGCGACAACCGATCCGCCGCTGCCGCCGCCACGAACGCCGTCGCTGCACTAAACGCCTCATCCAGCTCCGTACACTCCACCCCTTCCCAATCGTCGTCGTCGTCATCATCACCATCGTTATCACCACCATCACTCTCGTTCCTAACACTTCCCACTTCGGCGATCACCGAATCCGCCTCGTGCGGTCCCCCGACGTCAGTGCGGACATGCGGGTCGGATTCGGAACCCGACTCGAGTTTGTTGTGGGTTTGGACATGTGCGGTTCGGGCTCGGGTAATTGAAAGGTTATCTTCTTTGAAAGAAACGACTAGGGAGATTAACTTAGCAAGGAGATAAGAGAAGAGAAGACCTATGAATATGGATTGCAAAAGCTGTTGCCAGTCAGCCATGGAATCTACCAAGATATTTTAAAGTAAAAATTAAAAACCCTAACCCTAAAATTTGAGAGTGATTGTACGGGCAAAAGCGTAGGGAAATGAAACACTAGAAATGGATCATCCTATCATCGGAGCTAAACTAAAACCCTATAAATCTTTTGAACATCAAAGAAAATATTTTCCTTTTTCTTTTTTTTCTTTCTTTATATTTTTCTCTTATGTTCCTTTTGGGTTGGGGAATCTGCTTTTAGTAGTTTTAAGAGGGAGAAAATTTGGCGCCGGAGGAACAGTGTGTATCCTATTAATAGCGAGAAGAGAACCATTTCTAGGGTGTAGTGCGCACCCTTGAATTGGATCAGGTGTTTCGCGGACTGCAGTTATTTCTTTTTTGTGTGACAGGTGGCTTTTTGTTAGTCGTTGAATTGGGTGGTACTGGCAAAAAAAACCTCGATCTCTCTTTGTCGTTCATCTCCGGAGAGATGGTATATCACGTGTTTCACACGTGATGCATCAGAACTTTTAGTTCATTGTTGTTGGCCTTTATTATATTCCTTTTATGTTCACCGAATGTGGTTGGCTAATTCTTACAGCCTTTAAATAATCTTTTATTAGAAGCCCTGTGTTACAACTTACTAATATTAATGAATTAATGAGTTTTGACATCACCCACTAAGTTATGTAAATATTATCACGAAATTTTGACATAATTTAATCATAATCAATAAAATCTTCAATCACAATAAATAAATATACAAACTGTTTTAAATATCTATACTGCATTTAAAATTCATAGCAGAATTGATTTATATGTTTGGAATAATTGGTTGAATAGTAAAACAATTTATTGATTGATTTATTTAGTTAATCTTTGATTTACATTAAACTTCACACAATAGTAACAACATATATGTTGGTAATTGTTTAATTATTATTAGTATAATTTATACTTTTACATGTTACTTAATAATCAACCTAAAAATTATAAATAGTTGGAATAAACCACCATTAGGATTTGAACTTAAGTTTTTACATAATAGTAAAATGGATCGTATTTGAATTGGTGTCCCCATGTAACTAGTTCAATCAGCTCAGTGCCAAAAATGAAAAGACTTACTAGTACGGGAATCTATCTCAAAATCTTAAAGCGAAGCCGTCTTATGTTATCTTTGAATATGGTTATGCTATGTGTGACTGTGGGTATGCTACGTTCATAGCCCAATTGAGAAGGGTTGAGGCGTGGAACCGAATCCAGACACACTTTCTATTTCGGTTTCGGCCCAAAGTCAACTCTTTCAATTCTTGAAGAAACCGCAAGCAATGATACTAGATTCTCAGCGAGGAATTGACTGGAGGAGTTTGTTTCAAAAATGTTCTCGGCTGTACGCTAGGGGAGGAAGTTGCAGTCTGGATCTTATATGAAAAGATAATATCAGCTGATGTGTTCTGGTTTTGTAAGCAACTGGCAGTTGGAAGAGGCAAAGGTGAGAAGCCCAAGTAAGGAATCCCTCTTGCTGTCTGTGTCTTGTATTTTTGCTGGTTTTGTTATGTGTTTGGAGATCAGGGTAATAGAGGAGCAGAGCAGGCCTGCTGTAATTTGAATGCTTCTGCTTTATGTTGTGTAGCTCTCAATTAAGGGAGTCTGCTGTTTATTTTGGACATTGTGAAATGGGGAGAGTTTCTGTTGCTGTTGTTCGTTTTGTACCATTCCAGAGATGTGCGTGAGCTGTTTTAAGCTCTTTATTTAATGGAAGTATATATTGTTCGAAAAAAATAATAATAATAGAGAAATATTTATCAAAGGGCTCGGAATTGTACTCCAACAAAATGTCCATTCAAGCATTACATCTTTGAGCTAGTAAAAAATTTGTGTATATATCTGGAATGTAATTCGTGGCGAATACCATCACCATATGAGCATGCGTCTATGCCTAGGCATGTTACATCCCTCCTCCCTGTTCCTGTTTTCTTGTCTGTGAAGGAACTATAAAGACGAGCGAAAACAAAATTGAAACTGATCAAACATTCCTAGTTCTATGCCCCCTGGTCGTCTGATTGCAAAAAGTTGTCCTCTTCATCAGCATCAGTATTGACACTTTCCATAGCCTGCAACATGAAAAGAACGAAAAAGGGATCAGACAAAAGTTTGTCAAAAATGAACTCCAGCAATCAAAAATATGCTACTAGCTAGTAATTAAGAACATGGATGCATCAGAAAGAAAAGGGTGGATAACAGGGCATTAAGAAGAGGTATTCGTGATCTTAATTACTTGGATCAATGTCTGTGATGGCTCCAGTTTGCTCAAACTCACAATCATACTGTTTCCTATCGGTGGATTGATAGTAAGCATTCATGGCAAAAGCTGCATGGGCTCGAACAGTGTTAGGAAGGAAGCAAGCTCCATCTTCTTGAATCGGTCCACAGTCCAAACCCAAACCGCACACATAATCAATGTTTCTTTGTAAAGCATCTTCATCCGCGCCCGTTTTGGGAAGACACCATTGTTTTCCCTCAGACCTCGGAGTTGGATTCACCGGCGCGGCCGTTGGCACTGGGGTTGGGTTGTTAGGAATGGATGATCTAGCCTGCCAAAGACCAACCACAAGAATCGATAAAATTCATTAATCATTATCGGTAAATCAATTTTATCTAATTAATTCACGAAATATATTTTTCACCATGATTATTAATTATTAGAAGGCCGACTGTAATGACTAACAAACATGTAACATGGTGAATATTGGCGGTAGCAGCTACCGTGGGCCTTAGGATCCCAACATCGTAAACGGGTGTCATATCTGGTCGGAAGAGCCCGAAATTCCTCTCACATGTAGGCCCTGGCTTAAGATTTTCATTGAAAAGTGCAAAGATGTAGGTCTCGAAAGTCCGGTTTGGCATTAGGGGTGTGCCAGCACCAGATGTTACGTGCCGCATGAGATTGCCATTGTATTCAGCTGCACTCCCTGCATCAACAGCAACTTGGGTCGAATCCCCCATGGATGGCCAACCGGTTTCGGCTATGACAATCTCAAGATCATCAAATCCTACGAATTTCATCGCTGAAAAGACCGCATCTAATTGAGCATCTAACATGTTTGTGTAATGCAGCTCTGTGTTTTCATCGAACACTCCTGCATTTGGCCGAAACAGGGCATAATCAAGGGTATCAGGTGAGCAGCCAAAAAATGGATACGGGTTCACCATGAAGGGTGAATTGGTATCTCTAAGGAAGCTAAGCAATGGTTTGAGAACATGAATGTCATAGCCTTGTCGAAACTTTCCAGTGGATGGTGGGCTTGAATTTGAGAGAATGCCTAGAGAGTGAGGTGTGGAGACTTGGATTCTACGGTCTAGTGAAGCTTCAACAAGGGCGGTGTGGAGGGTTTGCATAGCTGGAACAAGACTTCCTATTAACAATTTGTTTGCTGTTGATATTACTTCATTGCCTACTAAAATACGGACTATATTCGTGGCTGGTGTGTAAGGTTGGATATTGTCTTCCACCCATTGTTGAGCCAAGTTTAGCTTGGTAAGGTGAGGGATTTGATCATTTGGAACAGTTACTGTGATAGCAATGCCAGTGTGGGCAAAGGCTTTTATAATTTCAGGGTTGGGGTCGAAGAGCCTAACGCGGTTGATGACAGTGGACTCTAAAAGGAAATGCGCCACCTGAGCTGGTGGGGGAAGATTGTTCGCAACGGTGCCATAGTTTACCCCAATTGTCCCTTCGACTCCTAGAAAAAAAAAAAAAAAAGATAACCACACCAATTAATCAGTTATACATCTATGTTGGTACAAAATTTTTGCAAGTGGAATATCATAGTTTTCATACCTCGGACGAGCGTTGATGCCAGAAAAAATAAGATGTCTGTGACCAAAACAGAAGAAAAGACAGAGATGAAATCTTTCGCCATGGCTTTGGTGGGTAAGGGAAGATGCTGAATGATGCACTGGGGGCAAACCATGGCTCAAGAAGTGGAGTGTGAGATGCTTTTCTTTGCGACTGGGGGAAGGTCTGGATGCCGTGGCATGAACCATGTTTGCAAGAACTTTATCATTTGCGCCTGCTTTAGATGTAACTTTGGATTATACCTTTTCCTTCGATTCCGTTTCATCATTCTCCCTTTTTCTTTGCAACGGGATTTTTGTTCTTGTAACCAAGTATGGACCAATCTTGACAACGCGAACCGGGCTTTGTGTAGTCAATCAGCTTGGGATATTGAAGTGAAAGTGTCATCGAGACAACTAACGAAACTTGTCAGATCTTACTTTAATCCACGGCAGGGGAATAATCTTTTCTTCCATGCTGGTGAAGGTATCAGCTCTCTTGAGTTCCTTATTAGCTTAAACAATACAATATTCTTCAGCTCCTAATATAACCAGTGAGAATCCTATCAACTCTCACAACGCAGTATAAGAGAGCCTAACATTCACTTCTGTTACTTATCTGACCTTTTTTCACTGAATTAAGCTCTTGCTTGTGGCCTGTGTTTGCGAATCAAAACTACACTAGCAGAGCTTTAGGTGTCTATAGATTTGATTGTACCAAATAAAATTTTGAATAAAAACACAGTCGGAGAAGTCGCATATATCAGCAATGAAAATGAAAAAAATGTAACTAAAAAATTTAAATATTTCCATTGAAGAGGAATGGAAAATACTGTTGAGAAAAAACAATGAAATCCAGCTCTAGATTCATCGTATAGTCAATTATTACTGAAAGTTTTCCCGACTAGTACCTTTTCAACATTTCACAGCTCACCCAGTCACTTTTTTAATTGATTGGGCAAGCCTTATTCTTATCCTTTTCCTTCGCATTAATTTCTTGGCATTTGTCAACATCGCAATGTCCAAATGCATTTGAAACCACTCATGTTACCACTTATCTAGAGCTACTCGATAAAAGACATTTTGATTATTAATTGCAATAGTAAAAGCCAATTAAACTCTCCCAACAAGTTTGATTACTGTTATTTGATAAATGATAATCTGTATTACATGATATTTGATTCAATAATAATTTATATATTTTCTTTTTATATTTAAAGAACGGATTTGAATCCTTCCTCTTTAAAATGGAAATAAATGATAATTGATTAAATAAACAATGATATAATCATTATATGCAGAGAAAAAATCCTCTTGAGAAACAAGGTAAGATTTGTCCACAAAAAAGGGAAAAAAGGGCAAAAGAAATTAACAAACAACATGGTTAGCATCAAGCATGTAAGTGTTACTCACTTCAGTTTTTTGTTCCTTCCTTGGTGAGATGCTAATAAGCATTAAGTCTCCAATCAAGATACATGAAGCCTAAACCAGCCAGGCTACCAGAGAGCAAGCTCCGAAGATTCACCACATAGTAACGATGTTATCCGTTCTGAGGCAAAAAGTTTGCAGTAAGACTTATCAGATACTAATAAAGTTTTGTGTGTACACGCAATGTGCTTTATTTGTTTATCTGCATTTTGATGGCAAGAACCAGACACTAAAGATCAGTTGCATCTAAAATTTGGCTACCCTGGAAAGTGGGAGAGTTTACCTTACATAGGTACTTACCTACGCTTTTAATATGAGGTGCAAAGGAAAGCAAGAACAGCCTGGTAGAGGAACTTCCACTTTTAACATTGCTTGTTCAAATGAGCATCTCAGAAACAGAAGCATTATCAGCCAAACTTACAGTAAACAGAGACTATATTTATAGACTATACTCTATATTTTGGACTGATATACATGCAAATGCAACTGTGATTGGAATACTCATTTGAGCAAGAAACATTACAAAGAGGAATTAAGGTAGTTTCTCTTCTCTCTCTCTCTCTCTCTAGACCTTTCTCTGATTTGAATCATCCAACGCTGATGACCCCTAGAATCTAAGGTCCATTGCTATAAATAGAAGGTCCCAGTATGAGGAGAAAAAAAACCAGTACAGATTGCTGAATTACCAGAATGCCACTGCCGCAAAGAGGCATGGTAAACAGAGAAGAAAAAAACTGCTTGTTAGTTGTTTGTGATTTAAGCCTGTTTAATTTTCGAAGGACAGTTTGGGAAACTGACTGATTAGGTGCCATGCAAATGACAGGCCTGGTATATATCAGACGGTGCAGAAAATAGTTGGAGATTTGACAGTCAGTTTAAAGAGTCTAAATGAAAAGGAATTGTAGTTGCTGAAAGAATGGCAGCTCAAGATTATCAATCCCAACAACCCAACCACCATCAGTCAAGTAGGAGGAAAAAAAAAAACAACCACCTATGGTGAGAAATCTTTTATCATTTCAGAATCATTACCTGCATGCCTTCTTTAACAAATAGTAAATTCTTTCTCATCAAAGCTACTATTCCCACCAATATTTCCTTTAGAAATTTTGTCTGGTCCATTGTTTGCTCTATTACAAATATTGTTTCATGTGAGGTCAGCATCCACTGGAGAAAGATATCAAGTCTGCTGCATTCTCAGCAATTTTAATCTAGTGAAGCTGTGATTCAATTCGGCATCATGTGTCTCCTTTGTCTTCCCACTTTGCAAGCAAATAAGATGGTACAGTGCATACAGAATTGCTATCGGCTTTTGTGCCAGTTTGACCTTAGGCTTGATTCAAAGTGATCGAAGTGAGAATGGAGGTTGGAAACCTGTCCGTTGTAGGGAAATGTAATTTGATTTTATCAAGTATTTGTAGGCACTTGTCAACGACAGACTCTACTATATTACCATTGTGATGAATAAGGTCCCCCCAGTCGCATCAGAAAAACTAAAGAGAGGTGGTCATATAGCTTCTAGTGTACAATTTCAATATGGGGTTGGTAAGTCTAATAAAGGAGTATAGTAGGCATATGAAAGGTACAACAGTAAGTTCATGGGATGTGGGCGCGTTTGCACCTACCTTTTTTAAGAAGTTGCCCCATCCTCATTAACTCTGTCTTTAACATTTTGGTACTCCTGCAAGATGGGAATCATCTAAAGAAGCCATACCTCCCAAATCTGCCTTTTGGGGTCGGTAATGCGATATATAGCAAAAGTATAATTTCTATTTGAGCTGCTGTCACATCAATTAGAACTCAAGTGAATCACTTGAAGTGATGCCCCAACGTTACTGAGTTCAAACATAATGGAGAACATGCAATTTTAATTATTATCTCTGATTAAATCTTATAGATACAAAATTGAATCAACATTTTGATGGAAAAATGATGGCAGTAGTTATAAATAAAAACATGGCCTACCTCTTTAAAACATTACAGCAACATCCATTCTAACAGGAAAGCAATAACCATTAAATTTCCAAAATGTAGGCCACGGGTTTTTAATGCAATGTGCAATTATCCATCCTATATTGCTCATTTGATTATAATTAAAAAATTTATCATAAAAGTAATAATATAATATATATAATTTTATATCTATAATAATAAAAAAAATTAAAAATTAAAAAATGACAACTATCATCACCCCTTTAACTTTATCGCTACTGACAAAGATTTCGATAAAGGTACGAATTCAGGAGAAAACAAGTCACGGTACCCACTTCTTTATTTTCACCAAAAGAAATTCTAGAATAATCAGAAGGATGGTAACATTTTTAACAAACAGACATCGATGTTAACAAATTTTTGTGTATTGCACGCGTAACTTAATATTATAAAAGGAATAGAAATAGGGATAGGGAAGTCATTTTCATTTCAAATAAAAACAAGATGTCTACCTCTTTAAAATATACAGCAAGATCCTTTCTAAAATTTAGGTCTCTCCCGTCTACCATTTTCCTTAGTTAATACTAAGTAAGAATCATTAAATTTCCTAAATGTAGGCCACTGTATTTAGTGGGCCATGGAAAATGAAATGTAGAATTATCCACACATTCATCATTACTTCACGGCCAGACCAATCAGTTGCAGGTCGGCCGAACTGTGGTTACTCTTTACCCACCGTTATTATCATCGTCAGTTACCCCGGCCCTGTAAAACACAATATTGCTTGGACTATTGAAAATGGGAAATGCGCATCCGGGGAATCGAACCCCGGTCAGTACCGTGGGAGGGTACTATGATACCACTACACCAGATGCGCTTGAACACTATTCGCTGAGCAAATGCTTATTAAAATAAGAGTACCCTAAATATGCTTGTTCCCTCCAAATCTTCCGCCGGTAAACTCTTCTTTCTACGTAAAGTAACTTTGTCAAGCAATACTTACAGATACTAACTCTTATGTTTCAAATCAAAAGGTCGACAATCCTTTCCAAGGATCAGTGTTGATTCAATAATTATATATCTTTTTGTACAAATTGTGGCTCATGATCAATGAAAAAAACAAATATATATAAAATCGTGAAGATTTATCATTTAAAAATTTCTTTTATGCATGATTCACTTCATTATCAACTTTTAATAAAATTATTAATGTAAAACCATTAATTTTTGAATTGACCCTTGGTTGGATGATCAATCTCTTTCATAAGGTTTTTAAGAATTTTGCTCTTGCTATTAATAAAATAGGAGTAGTCGCTGACTTTGATCCATGAGAAAAGAATTATTGGAGGTGGAACATTTAGCTAAGGCATAATCCATTTAATTGGAAACTTGGTCAGTGAAGCATTTTCTTGGATGTCATCAAATCAATCCAAACCCATCATTTTGTCCCAACAAAGCTACTTGGAAGAAATCAACTAGTGGTACATATATGTCTTCATCTTTTTTCAACCATTGCCAGTCGAACGTTTGGGCTTTCCAACCATGTTGGAGGCAGTTTTGGAAAGGATTTGTCCTCCCAAAAGTTGAAGTCTTCACATGGCAAGTTTTTTTTGGAAAAGCCGCTGTCAAGCACAAACTCTTCAAAAGGGGTTTGCTTAATGTTAATGCTTCTCTTTGCACTCTATGTAATGTTAAACTTGAGACCTCTTCTCATCTTTTCTTCACTTACTCGGTTGCTTGAAACATTTGGATGAACAATTGCAGTCTTTGGGGCTTAGTTGGGTTCACCTGAGTGATGCCACTAGGGCCGACCTTTGGATGAAGCCATCCAAGTAAAGGCTTTAGACTCCAATTTGGAGAGGTCTTATAATTTTATAATATAATTAATTATATTAAAAATATATAAAAATTAATAAAATAATTAATAAAATTATCTATTTTCTCTTTTCCTTAATTATATGCTTAATAAATTTTAATTTTCTATCACTTTCTAATTTCTAAAATGCTATATTATTTTCAATCAACTAACAGTCATATGTATTTAATCATCTCCAATAGCTATTTTTTTTTCATTTATTTCTCCTATTTCCAATTAATATATTTAATGATTTTTAACAACTTTTTTTCCTATATATAAAACTAATTATTTCTTTTTCAATGTATAATATTTACTTTTGAATTTTTCTTTCCTCATTTGCTCTTTCTTCCTTTTTCCTTTAATTTTTCTCCAAAAAATACATAAGAAATTTATTATGTTATTATCTTCATAAAACTGTTAGCCTCATTTGAGATTTGTCAACAATTAGGTACTATTATTTTAATATTTATAAACTTTTTTACTTTAATTTAAAATTTATATTATATTATTATATTTCTTTTATTTTAATTGATAGTTGATTTATTTGCGTTAAAAATTTTAATTATTGATTTTGTATTAACCATTTAAAATATATAAAAAATTTGCATATCAAAAAGTTAGAAGAATAAAATTTTAATAATTTTGTTAATTTCAATAAAAATTGCCTCATTGAATATTTCACTTTAGATCTTTGAACTTATTGAGTAGTCCCTGGATGCCACTAGCTTCTTTATTTCTTGGCAGAACAATAAACCACCTTATAATTCTCTTGAAATATGACACATGCTCTTCTTCTCTACCTTATGGTCAATATAGCTTTGCAGAAACGAAACCCTTTTCCAAAGTAAACACCTTGATGTGAATCAGCTGCAAGAAATTATCTTTGTTAGATTTGGCCATTGGTGCAAGGGCAAGTGGCCACTCAACCGCATTCCAACATTTCACTTCCTTTTCGAACCTAATCGAATCAGTATCAATATTAGGAAATGCAAAAAAAAAGTCACTTCTGAATGGATTAGACTATAATCAGGTCCCTTCAAATTGAATATTAATGGCTCTACCCTTGGGAAACTAAGGCCTGCAGGTATTGGGGTGCCATTACAGATTACAATGGTTTCATTAAAGAGGTTTTGTCTTCTCCATTGGAATCAAAGGCTCCAACTACGCTAAGTTTCTTGCTATCAAAGAGGACCTTTTTATCTTCTTTTCTTCACCGTGGGCCTCCAACACTCTCAATATTGAATGTGATTCCAAAAATGTCAATCACGTTGGCATCTGATCACAACTCTGTTCCGTGGCACATGAAGGATTTATTCAGCTGTATTGAAGCATTCAAAACAAGCTCCAAAAATCTTACTTTCAGTCACATTAATAGAGTGACAAACACTTTGACTGACGAGGCTTACAAAAGCTAAGACTATCAGGCTCAATCGTTTTTCAACTTTGTTCTAATCCTTTAAGCTGTCTTGGATAACGAGGGTGCTGAATCTACCTTGTTTGTTTACTTAGTTGAGTTTGTGAATTTCTGGGTATTGTCTAGTTGAAATTTTTTTCCTTTCTATTGTTGTGACTTTCCTTTAAGTCTATCTGTTTAGAACTGTCTCTGGCAGTTTATCTTTGTATTGCCTGATCTGGCTTCGCTTATTAATGATCAGTTGCCATTCAAAAAAAAAAATTGCAGCCTGCGGTAGCTAAACAAGACAGAAAGAAACATGAGAAAAGAGAATAAGCTGCAGTCATCGACAACCCAACTCAGCTCTTCCATCAGCACTGATACTTTTATTTGTACATAGCTTCTGAAGATCAATGTAACCTATGATGGTATCTTCGAAAACTGCATCTTCAAGCTGAGCATTATTAAAAGTAGAACCAGATAATACGGAGTTCTTAAACACAGCTCCTCGGAGATCAGCATTGTCAAAATTAACTCGATCCAAAACAGCATTCGAGAAGTTTGCACCTGCAAATAATTTGGTTACTGCTCTTCTATATAAACCCATGCCATGATCTTCAACATTTATGCTAAGACTAGCAAATGAAAGTTTTTTCACATATTGCTAAGTCCTCATCTTTTATCAATGAGTCTTATGAAGAAAAGCACTACCATTTAGTTCTTTAAAAAAAGCGCAGTTGTTTTGATAGATTTGTCATTTACAAGTAATTTTGAAGAACTCAATAGAACTCAAGGAAGCCATTGAGGTAAGGATTTTGAGACATGCATATGTATGAGTGAAAAGCAACAAAATGAGTTTAAAAACTTCCCTCTTCATCGTTCTTATTCTTCCAGGAGTCCAGCATATACAGAATTATGGACGGTGGCATTCTAGGTTCAAAACAACTATACATAATTCAGATGTTTCCTCACATTTAAATGTTATTTAATCAATGTCATCTTCCTTATCATGACCACATCTTGGAGATATGTTGTAGTCATAGCAATCAAAATAGATGCATTTTATTTTTGCATTTTTCTTGTCAAATAGTGGTTCTCAACACATAATAGTTTTCTCAAGGACTTCAATTATTTTGTGTTGCAATCGCAGGATGTGCTCAAAATGATGATAGAAAGCATTAAACAATCATTCTTTACTTAAGGCCTACAATCAAATGCAGTTAACCAAATAATTGTGCCAAAGTTGGTCAAACGGATAATTTGCACGATAGTCTTCTAAGAAATATTAGCATAGGTCGAACAGTTTGATCTTTAGTGAGGTGGATGGTTTCAGAGAAGGCAACAGAAAGAAAATACAGAAGATTACCCTTGAAGCTAGCTCCAACAGCATAAGCCTTTGACATCACAGCTTCTGACATGTCCGCACCATCGAACTTAGCATCTGACATGAGTGCTGCTGCAAGAGACTTTCCCTTCAGGTTGGATTTTTCGTTAGCGTAATCACAGAAGCGCAGATCAAGGGGCTTATCATATACACCATTTGCCTGACCTATTGTATTACCAACAAATGCACGCTCACATCGGTTGGGCTCTGTTGACAGTGGAGGCAACCTCTGCATAGCAAACATATTGTAGTTTTGTAGCCTTTGGTTATCTTTAAATTAGTAATTATTATGACCAACGACATTGTTGTTTGGAATCACCAGAGGATATGGGAACAGTTATTCCCCACAGGCACTCTTACCAAGCAAATCAGTTTGTTTATACAGGATACAGGACTTCCGGCAACTTAGATGACAGTTGATAGTAATAATTAATTAGGCAAGTTTTCCTATAAAATTCTTTTTTTTTTCTTTCTGGCCAAGATAGGAAAGCTATGCACGTATCAAGTAGGTCAGCTGATCAACAAACGGTTAACTAGAGTGAGAGCTTTGCTCTCGCATGAAAACATAAACACAAGAAATAGACAGGTAAGGCAACTTGAAGTTTCAAATAACAATTAATTGCAAGAAGGCTAATTGCCATGCATCTAAATTTAGAAAGACTACCACAACCACTAAAAGTGAAACTAATGGAAGCAATCAAGAGTCCCTAATTTGTGATGAATTGCTAAGGTTTACAAGGAACTGTGTCCAACAATTTAGTGTGTCCTATGCAATTCTTAAACTACGAGCTGTAAACCTAAGCCAAACAAGTCATAGGCAAATATGCTTAAACAGACACAGAAAAATAGTGCAGGTATTCAACCTGATTTGCTGCAATTACAGGTGAGGCAGTAGCAACAGCGCATACGGCTAGAAGGCCACAAGCTACGCTCCTCAGTTCCTTAAATGTTGATGAGCTTTCCTCGGTCTTGGAAACACATTTACTAGCTGCTTCCATGATAGAAAACGTCAAAAAAAATAAAAAAAAAAATCTTCAGGAACTAAAAAAAGTATATTAGCTAACAAGGCTGCCCATTAAATTTCAGACAATAACTCAAATCACAAACTTGACTGTCACCGCAGACATCACCAACAATTGAGATTATCCCCACAATGGGTATTCCCTTTTTGTTTTCTGTTTTTACTACCGTTACTTCCCTAGCTTGATCCATTATTCCGACAGTGAAAAAGAGGAAAATAATGAAGAAAAAAAAACTAGTACAGAATTCGGAAGGTTTTAAGAAAACACAAGGCATACCAGAAGAACAGTTGATTCTGATAGGTAGAGGGAGTTGATGAAGAGGACAATGGAGGCGTTTCGTCGATAACTGTCGTAAGGATAAAGTGTTATGGGAGAGTGGAGTTGAAAGGGTCGCCATTTCTGTGTTGTATGCTTGCTCTTTCTCTTTCTCTTTTATCTCCCTATCATTTCAAGTCCATTGCGAGTTTATCCATTGATGATGGTTCTAGCTGCAGCAGGTACATACATCTATCTGACCTGGCATGACACGTTAGATTATGCCCTTGGCAGATATTTGCAGTCAAATTAACTGTTAGCCTAGCTACCATAATGGACCAAGCAGGCCTGCCAAGCCCACAAGCCTGACACATATTGGACCGAGCTTGGGTTGTTGTTTTCAATCCTATAGAAGCCCGACCAGAATTAGTTAGGATTAGGGGGTTGTTTGCCAAAAAACCAACCTTAATTAAAAAGTAAGAGGCAAAAATATGAAAAGCAGATAAAGCGTACGAGATAAATTCGTCTGGTTTATCTTTGACCATCCGCTTCCTCCTCAAGCTTAACTTAGGGCTTTTGAATTTCAAGACCAAGAAAGATAATAATAAAGAAAAAGCAAACACACACTCAACGCAGAAATCAATCGGATTATACTTCTGCAAGGAAACAACAAAAAAATGGAAAATCAGGGCAGCTGCTTGTCTTACATGGCGGCGTGGTTGGGAACGAGCGTGGCCCAAGCCTTCTTCGCGTCGCTGGAACGTTGTTCTTGCATAAACCTCTCTACCTCCGATGATGCTGATGATTCCGAGGCCCACGATCGCCCTCTCATGTTCACCAATTGCTCCTCCATCTCCTCATCTGTTATCTCTAGGACCGACAACCTTCCTCCCAACGACGTCGTTAATCTCCCCGTCTAAATCTTGCAAGCCCTTTCTATTTGGGAATTGTATGTAGGGTTTCGTTTCGTTTCTCTTTTGCTGTGAATCTTGATATGAGAGTCGGCTTTTTTTTTTTATTATTATTATTCTTTTGTGGTGTTTTGTCTTTGTTCAAATGTTTCCTTATCTTTGGGTGTTTGTGAAATTTCCAAAGCGATCTCGTTTATTGAATGAAGATCTTCCTTTAATTTCTTCGAAATCATTCGTCGGATGAATTTGAATCTCTGAAATGTTATGTTGTTTTCTCTGGGATTTTTTAAATTTTGCGATTTAATCAAAGAATCAATAGCTAATATTGATGATTCATGGTGAAATGTTATGGTTCTTTGACAATTGCATCTGGGTTTAAGTCAAGTTGTTTTAGCAGCAATCAACATTTAGCTTCTCCCTTGATTTCATTCGGCTCCATATCTGTGTCCGATGCGACATAGTCAACAATTTCTCTCCCAATTAAACGAAGGAACATGCCTCACGATTTGGGAATAATCATGATTGCTAATTTGAAACAATGGGTACTACCCAACAACCAACAAACAATGCAAACCGAAATTTAATTTAGTAGGGCCCTGAAAAACTTAGCAAACCCGAAATTTTAATCCTTATTCACCTAAAAATGCATGGAGATTCTTGTTTTCCTAACTCTATAAGATTAGACATGTCGTAAAGGAAGGCATTAATCTAGAATTCTTGTTCTTTAAGATAATTGATCATTTGAATTGAAACTATGCTGTTGTGAAAGGGAAACAGATGAATCAGATTGGAAAATTTTACCTAAAAAACATGGGTTTTTTCATCTATGAGGTATTTGATGCATTAAAATTCAATAGCCCTCACTAGTATGTCAAAATCTTACCATAATTGTGGAGTTGAGGAAATTGATTGCAGGCTGTTTTCTTGTTATAGACGTTCTCCAATCTCCATGATTCATGGTTTTCAGCATCAATTGCCTCAAGCACTGAGGGATATATGATCACCTCAAAGAAAAGTGAATTCCATGTAATTATTTAGAGTCTGAGATGTTCTACCCGCTAATGTTTCCTCTTTCTTTCTCTCATGACCTTTTTTTATCCAAACTTGTTTTTCTCCTTTGGTTCTCTTTAAACAATAGTTTCTTCATTGGAAATAATGGCATCCAACCACCCCTCATATTCTTCAAGGGACATTGTAGCCTGCTGTTCAAGTAAGTGAAATCCCCCTAAGTAGCTTGTTTTGAGAAAAATGCCTCGTTAGTCCTTAGCACCAAAACGAAAAAGACATAGCCATTGGAAGCCCTTTGGGCCTACGACCTGATCATGACCAAAGCCTTCTGCTCCTTTTGGGCATTTGATTTATGCTCTGGGTGGAGATGGCACTGATCAGCTGACCGAATGCCTTTGATGTGGGCTAGGGATTATTAAATATGGGCTCATAGGAAGAATGGCATATTTGTATTTGTCACCTAAACATCTCACTGTGGTTGCCTTAAGGTTAAAAGCGAAGGGGAAATAGGACAGGTAAACTTGGTGAAAACTTGCCTTTCGCCCTCTAATAAAAAAGTCCTTTCAGATCGTTTTAAAATGAAAAAGAAGAAAACAAGAAGCAGTACAAGAAAGCATTTGGAATAGCCGATTGGATAGGCTAATGGCCTAATGTTGGTAACCTACCAGTATTAGGTGTTTAAAGGAAATAAAGGGGAAAAAAGAACAGAAGACAGCATGATTAAAAGAAAATCATTGCTTAAAAGATCGATTAAAGGGTATAACCAAAGAGATATCACATGTCTTTTTGTCGGGAGCTTTTGTCTGTATCTAGCACTAGCATAGTTGTCTGAATCAAAAATTAAGAAATGTATTACTCAGTCTCTTGTTCTGTCTCATGTGATTCATCTTCTAATATTTAATACAATGTATTAATGTTGATAACGGATTGGATTGTCTTATAATACTGCTGGCCTAGCAAAACAGAAGGGCAAAAGATGTACATTGTCCTCTAATAATCATACAGTCCAACAAATTAAGAAATTAAGAACACTAAGTAACCTGTCTTTTCGTAGATTGCTAGATATCAAAGCCAACACGAAAGGGTATTAATTTAGGCTAACAGCTAAGACTAACACAGTTGCCTTTGGCCCTCAACAACGAATCATGCTTGCACTTTCTGGTCCCCTAATTACGGTACCTTGATACGTGTTAATATCAGTTAATTTTGTCATAGTTCGCTAATCATCCTCTTTTGTCCTTTAACTTTTTCATGGATTGGATTTTCCTGAATGTGGCATCAGCAAGCATTTGGTGATATAGTTGGTTTAACTTTTATCTGGCAACTATGCCTTGTTCCCCAAGGTGATGTTTCATCATGAGAAGAGCTAATGTTTCCACTTTGAAATTAGTGGTTTCATTTATTGTTACTCTCGACATTGATCCCAAATCTTGTAAATTGTCTTCGGCCTTGGATTCTTGTCCTGTCAGTGTTTTTACCATCAAGGCATCAACAACTTTTGTGACAAAAATTGCTTTATCATCTTTAGTAAACCTGTTTCACTGAGCTTCTTTTACCAACAACTACGGACGTTCCTGTATCTTTTATCAACAATAAGAAACCAACTGTTAAAAGTTTTACCGGGTAAGTGCAAAAACAGGAAAATGAAAATCGTCCATGGAAAAGGTTTAGGTTATATTTTGATGTTTGGAAGATTGTTGACCATATAATCTGAAAATCAGTAATGGAAGGCAGTGCCATTTAAAGCATATGATAACATGAAAATGCTGGCACCACAAAGGCTTCTTGCTTCTTTGTAGAATGAATGCCACAGCATAAATACTGATCACAAAAGCTTCTTGCTTCTTTGTACAATGAATGCCACAGCATATATTCTGATTTACATGGGAGGAAAACCGACCCAATAATGTTTGAATTTATTTACAACAGTAGATTAGAATTACATTTGAGCTAAACTCAAGCCATTTGTGATGGAGTCTAGCATTTTCAAAAGAAAAAAGGGTCAAGTAACTCTATCGGATGTTAGTATAGATATCAAATCAGTGCAGCTATGAAACGTGTTCGAAACTGAAAAAGGATCATTGGCAACGAAGCATGAATAGGGTTAGCTGATAGTCAACTGCAGCCATTAGGGTAACAAACAGGCCATGAAAGGAATGGCCTGGAATTGTGCTCTGCAAACAAACAAAAACGGTATGCATTCAAGCACTAGAGTCAGCAGGGAAGCCCATTCAGTGAAAAACAAGACCTGGAAAATTACACCTCCACGACCAGTTTTGAATGGCCCTACCATGAGGCAGACCCAAAATGGCAGACAAACAATTCAATCATGCAAAGCGGCCAACATATGATAATGGTGAAGTTCCCCACCATTTTTTTCCCCTGAATGAACTGCAACCACCACTCTGGATTCCTACTCCTATTTAAGAGAACAAAAGAAAGAGGTTGTTCTACAAGGCCCCACAGGCCACAGGCACCTCTTTCTATCATACAAGTAATATCTCAATTGCCGTTGCCTAGCACATGACTTGTATAATCTTTTCGGGCAGACAAGAATTTCTCGAGCAACAAATCAACCAATCATAAATTTAACCAGGGTATTCAGATAGCTAACCTAGGCCACTTGCTCCTCCCAAAAGGGATTTCAGTGCAACCATAGAACAGCTGCCACTTGTTGTGACCAAATTCAGTTGCAGACCACCTCTGAAAATCTTGGATGGGCCCTCAGAAAACCTCAGATTCTCAACCATTTATCTGAGTTGTGCACGCCTATCAACCATTCAGCCCTGAACATGCCATGGCAGTTGACGCTGTCAATCTTGTCAATCTCAATATCACTTGTCCGCCAATTCAAGCTCAACAAGGTATCTGCAGTAGCAAGTCAATCAATGTAGGCACCAAATATATCAACTGTACCATTGGACATATCTTAATTCTCTGATTCCTTCAGTAAGCCACCAGTGTTTCAAACGGGGGCTGGTAAACCATAATTGAGGAAGGATCTAATTCTTCCATCTGACCCTGCTGTCACTATAACAAGACCCCATGCATGAGAACTAAATGTACTCTGGCATGAGGTTTTTAGAAACTTGTACTGGGACTTATGCATTGACGATGACACAGACATTGGACTGGATGAAGGAAGTGTTTCCTCCGGCCAAGTCGCAGATCCCTTGGGAAAAGACTCCAAAATGTATTCATTGCTCAGAGAGAAATAAGAAGGTGAAGAAAATGGCAGGTTTTCTGGTAAATTATCATTCAATACTTCAAACTGCCTCCCATTTTCTGAGTTTCCATATTTCAGGCCACTCCAAGGTATTGCAATAGATGCATTGGCAGAGAAGCGCTCACAAGATCTTATGTCTTTAGCCTGAGAGAGAGTAGGCTCATCCTGAGCAACACAATTCCATATATATACATTGGCATCCTCACAAGCTGAAACAATATGCTTCCCATCAGCAGTGAATGATGCTAATGTCTGGTTTCCATTATTACGCACTCCTGAGGAGTGAGAAAGAGACAGCCTAAATTAGGAGAAGAATAAGACTAAGGAATGCAAAGCTTGTGTTTCAGATTCAGAGTTTAATAATGTAAGAAACTTAGGTGTCCAATTGCCCAGGTGATGCAGTTGGAGCAAACAATTATTATATGATTGAAAGTTTAGAGAAGAACAGGAATATACCCCTGTATTTGCAGATCACATTCAGTCCTTGAAGAATTCTAACTTGTGAATCAGCACAAGTAACCATTACTTTGCTTGAATCTTGTGGCAAAAACTGAAAAGAATATTGTATAATGAGTGAGCACTGCACATCTCAGCTATTAAGAGAAGCCTATGGTGACCAAAAGAAGGGATGATAATAAATACCTGCAAGCCAGTTATCCTTCTGCAGGTTGACTTCTTTTTCCCATTTAAGCATATATAAGCATCCAGTTGCAAGTGACTGTCTGGATAAAGCAACATAAAGGTTAGTTTTTAAGAAATCCATCCAACTGTAAATGCCACTTCATGAAAGAAACATATTTCTAAAGCCCATGCAATCATATCACTTTTAGAGGAAAGTCCAAACTGTTACATTTGTTAGATATTGCTAACCACTTTATTTCCAATGCATACCACAAACGTTTTGCATACTGCTTCATTTGTAAGATCACTTCCCAAAAACAATTTACTTCTAAAGCCAGGTAAGCACAAAGCAAAGTATAAAGATTCTGTTTGGCAGATATATTATTTACACCAGCTCCTTCAGCTGCTAGGTAATTATCTAACAAAGCCCTACTTGCAACTAGCAGTAAAGAACATTTTCTCCGAATCCAATTATTGCCTGAGCTTCTTCAATCAAAGAATTTTACAAGCCTGCCCATTAGATAATTTTATTTGTCTTCCTATGTTTAAAGATCGTTTCTATAACAACTTTTAAGAATCAAACCAAAAATGCACTTCTTGGCAAATTAATACTCCCATATACATATCAACTGTGTATTTCATTCATAAAACTGATGAACAGAAATCAACCAATCACATGAATGAATATCAAATCCTATCATAGGAAGCATACCTGACATATTGTAAAAGCGACAACTGCCTGTCATCGAGCCAACAATTCCTCCCTGCATAAATAGCAAAAAGATCTTTTACATCAAAGCTCAAACAACTCAACCATGTGAGTGTAATTCCCTAGAAGATGAAGACGCAAGAAACCAAACCTGTCCATCTGGGCGATAACACACTGCAGTAACTATATCTCTTACATCAGTCCAGTCTACAACCTGGCAATCAGAAATTGCCCAAATGCGTACTTTTCCATCTATTGAACCACTAATGAAGTAATTGTCATCCACAGGGTTAAACTGAACACAGGTTACTGCATCACATTAAGAGATGTAATCTTTTATCAGGAGACAGGACGAGATCATGCCCAAACTACAACAAACTTACTGACACTTCAATTAGGTAATTACATGTTAAAAAATGCACGCACACAGACAGAGAGAGAATCAGCCAGAAGCGCACCATAATTACTGTGCGAAAACACTCTGAGGCAATGGTCACATCCTACTTGCCACAAACGAACAGTTTTATCAACTGACGAAGACAGCAGATACTGAAACATGAACACAGAAGTCAGACACATTAAATGAGAATCTTACTTCAATGAAAATTTTCTTTACCCATTTCTCTTATTTGGTGGGTGATCATGAAAAACATGTACATAAATCGGTTGACTCACATTTTTCTTTGACCATGAGAGATCCAAGATTTCACCACTGTGCCCATGGAATTCATGTAACGGTTTCTCCAACAGCCTGAAAACTTTGGGAGGGAAGATAACACATGCTGAATCAGAAGTTTTCCTCAGGCTTCTTAAATTGCCCACCTTTTCCTTATCTACAAAGAGGGGTTTCAATTCGGAAAGGTGATTCACTGTGAAGTATATGCAGGAAGGATCTATTTCTGGAATGTCAAGGTCGTTGCACCTCTGATCTTCCACCACTTGCCATATTCGCACAACACCATCTTCACCAGCACTCGCTAGGTACTGCCCATCAGGACTGAACTTCATTGACAAAATTGAACCTTCATGGGCCTGGATATCTTGACCCTTATAGAGCGCAGAAAGTTCCTTTGTTCGTTTCCTGCATTGGTGGACCTTAACTCTATGAACCTTAGGCCCTAAAATTGACTCATCTCCAATGGCTCTCAATCTATCATCTTCAACCTGTCTATCCACAACGCATGCTATTGAGCGCAATTTACTCAACCACCTGCTCTTAACTCTCTTCATTAATCCTTCTGATTTATTCTGCTTCTCAACTTCCCTCTCCCTAAGTTGTTGAAATGAGGGTGATGACACAGAACGGTTCTCAGACTCTTCACCTGTTACCAAGTGCTCTGCACCCATTTCACAATCTTCACTTGTCTTGCCATCCTGACCCACTTCATCAACATCACATACTGCTCCCCCACCCTCATTTCCTTCTCTGCACACGAAATTACCTTGCAAACTGGACTCCTCAGAAAAATCAAAATTATCATTAGACCAACAAGACATTGAAGAACGACTCGAAGAAAATTCCTCTTCAAGGTCAGATGTTCTCAAAACAGCAGCACTGGTTTCCCTAGCTCTGTCAACTTCTCCTTCCAAACTAGGTTCATCTACTGAATTCTCACACGAAATTCGATCTAAACACACTCCCATCCAATCCAAGAATTTACTCCGGCGTTCCTTAACACTCCGAGGGCTACGAATCCATACATCATACTGGAAACTACTCTCAAACCAATTATCAGAACCAGAATTTGGATCAGATATCTCTATGTAATTAGTATTTAAACCAGACATTGTTGCAATATGCTCATGAGCATCAAAAAATGAACATTCTTCGTCTTCTCTTAAGCTACCCATTATTCTTTGAGTTCAACCCATGAAACCCTCCTCAGACAGAAAAAAAAAAGCACCTTTTTTTAAGCCCTAGGCAATGTGGTAGATTCTAAATTCCTTCCACACAAGCAACCCCAGAAAAAAAAGCTGAAAAGAAAATGCAAAAACAAAAAAACACAGAACACAAGATCAGTTTAACAGAAACAAAGACCAATTAAATAAAACAAAACAATTGATAATAATACCAAAAAAACAAAACCCAAGAGATCCAACATGGATCCCAATCCAAACCCATTGAACCTGGTCTATTCCATTGAAGCAAAAAAATCCAAACTTCAACATAGAAATCCAAACTATTTTAGTAACAAAAGAGAACCCAAATTTTTGCAAAATATTAAGGGGCCAAAACAGTTTTCGGCACACAGAGATCAAAAGCCATTTACAGCAATTGAAGATCTTACGATCACATTTGAAGAAATGTAATAAACCAGGAAAACAAAAACATAAATCATTTAAATAATATCATTACAAAGTGATCCATTTAAGCAAAGGGGAGATTTTGGTTTATATACAATGAAGGAATATAAAATTGGCTTACATGGGGATGGGGCTCGTTTTCTATGAGATTTCTTTGAAACTGAAGGGGGCATAGATCGAAGAATCCATTAAAAACGTTTTTGGAGCTTTATGAACTCTCTCTGCCTCTCTCTCGGGGAAGCAAAGGGAACACTCGACAGATAAATGGATATAAATATAAATATAAAAAATCAAATCAAATCTACTGTTAAGAATAAAATATAGTAAATATATAGTAGTATGAAAAAATGGTGGTAAGGGTAAAACAGGAAAGAGAATGCCTTCCTTGATATTCGTGAACGGATGGACCGAGAAATGAGATTTCTAGCGTAGGGTGTGTGTTCGTGACTTTGTGTTCGTGTATTATGATCTACCTATTAAATCATTTATCTTTGTTAGATGCTAAGTAGTAGCATATTCTCTATCATTTATGATATTATTCGCATGCTATATATTCTATTTTGGCTTGCAATTAAGCATATTAAATTACTTTTAATTAAAATATTTTTAAGATAAATATAAAATTTTAAAAATTTTATAAATAATAGATAATTCTTTTTCTCATGTATAATTCTTTAATCTTAAATAATAAATTAAGCAAGCACACATTCCTCGTCACCAGAGAGAAATACGTAATTGATTGAATCAATCCTTCGCACTCGAACTATAAAGTTTCAATACCCTTCACCTCCATCAAAATATTAAATTAAATTTCGGACGCATTATTTTTTTTTTCCAAAGGATTTTCTCGTGATTTTGGGTAAATCAAGAACATGTAAAGCATTCATTAAATGTTCAAAGAGGAAATAAGACCATCAATTAGGTATAAAGGGAATCCCTCACGTACCTTTTTATCATTTTTCAACATTGCAAGTGGAGTTGGTCGGTATACAACTCTCTAGTACAACGAGAGTCAAATGTCAAATATTTGACCTTGTTTTTGTGATAGGGATTTTCTTATGTCATGGTCATTAAGTCTTTAATATTCTTATTATCTCAGTTACTAAGTCTTGATTAAGTAACATTGAATAGACAAATCAGTTTCCAAGTTTCAATAATCATATAAATTCATATAAGTTGTTTTATATTTAAAAGGTGGATTAACAGTTAATAAAAATCGAGTTCATCAAATAACTAAATCATATACTACTACCTTAATTTAATTCTTGTCCGCGGTGTGGATTATGATTAGATTAACATACTATAAAGTTAATACTAATAAAAAAATAATTAGTATGAAAAATTAAAGTAAGGATGATGTTAAGTATTTTAGAATAAGAAATTATTGGAGGCATGCGCCTGTAATTAGAGGTTTGGGTGAGCTTTACTTACATATAATATAATTGGAGATGGCCTAATTCATGACACAATACATTCTCATTCGGACATTTGTGAACATGTTTCTTTTATTGATGGTTTGATCATTGGGTTCTCTTTTCTTTTGAAAAACAAAGCCAATTGCATTGAAGAAGATGATCCTAACACTATATTCCAATAGCAACCCAACGCAGTACTAAAACCAATCTAAATACAGTCACATTTTAACTAAACATTAACACCATATCTTGTTTGATTTGTCACATTTTAACTAAGACACCATGTTTTCTAAATTCATATGCTAAATTCTTAGTATCCTGAAAAATATGTTTGATGTCACTTTCTTACTCAAGATTTTAAATTTTTAATGTGCAAATAAAGTTTTTCAATTTTCGTAGAGTATGGGGATGGTTTGAAACTCAACTCACTATATTGAGAGAGTCATTTTCAATTAATAGACCATGAGAATTTGTTCATTTTGAAGAGACGAAAACAATAAATGCTTCTCATATAGTACGTAATTCATTTGAATCGTTAACACTTACTAACTTATTTAAAGAATATGAGTTTAAATTTTGAAGTGACACTAAGAGGGCAATTTTCACACAGTGCTCATCCTCATTTGTTTTGTCTTGTCTGGGACCACAGCAATTAGGACCCCGAACTAGATCCGTGATCGAATTTTTATCATTAGGAGCCAAGAAGCAACCCTCAATTAGTCTGATTGAAATTTGGTAATTGAACCACGTTGAAGTCTCACCAGCTGCATTAAATTAAACAAAGCAATACATAGATAAAGATGAAATTATTAAAATAGTTTGATTGTTACGTAGTTTGAACGCAAATAGTTACTAAATATGTTCAATATATGAGAAATGTTCAGTGGAATATCTGGCCGTTGAAACTCAAAGCTCTTCACTATTGACATAAGAAGAATCATAATATTAACGAAATTGGAAAAATTATATGTTAAAAAGAAAAAGAAAAAGAAGTATTCAAATTTAAAAAGAGCTAAAAATGGAAAAGTTAGTGATAATCCGATATGGGCACGTCAATAGTGAGCTAGGAGCCTGGCGGACCGGCAAAAAGTTTGATCCATGACTCCTCTGTTGTTTTCAATCTCACTCAATTTAATAGGGTTTGAAAGTCGGTGAACAATGGCAGGCTTCCTCTCCTAGCTCAAAATTGACCCCTCGAGCAATTAGCCGGGGGTGGGCATGGGCATTTTTGTCTCGACAAATATAATAAACCCTAGACATTTTCTTGTATTTCCACTTAGCATGATTCACTGACGAGTCAAAGATGTCTGATTCCTTAATAGGCCACGGGTTCTTCTGCCTTTGCCCATCAAATGTGTAGCTTTTCAATCATTCTATATGTGCAACTTCAAATTGGGCCCCATCTCAACAAACATTATGTGCTATATTCCTAATAATTGAATTGTGGTGGAGGAATTTTTTTAATTATTTTATTTTATTTTATTTTTCAAGTAAAAATAATGTGATTCGTTTGATAATTGAAGTATGATTTCTGATTATTGTGTGTTGTTGGCGCAACAATATTGGACTATTATTCTCTTCAATAATAATTGAAATTTAATGAATGATAAAGTTAAAGGTAAATTTACTCAAAATCAGATTCTTGAAACAAGTTAACCTAATATTTTAGGTCAACTTTAGCAGGGTTCTTTTGTGTCCATCAAAGACATACAAAACCCTAAAAAAAAGTCAGAAAAAGGCAAAAGTTACCCTTGTTTGTCTAATTGATCAAACATTTCACATAAGTTGGTTTGATGAGTGTTGAACGTTGCCATTATTTTAATTTGGAAGTGCTTAAGTCATTGTCTTGTTGCACAGGGAGATACTTGCTGAAAGGGCTTCGACTTTCATTATTGGTAATTATTATTTGGACAACAAAGTAAGAAATTAAGGAGCTTGGTAATGAAGGACACCCCATTACTAAGACAAGACGACAGAAACTAGACAATGGTTCAGTTAATTCTACATCTACCTTTCCCTTAAAAGACTTGATTACTCAAAAAGCAAAGTGAAAAAGGGAAGTTTGGCAATCGAGGACACACTAATTCTAACGACAAGAAAACACTAATTATATACAAGGTTCAACGTACTTCTGAATCTACCCTTTCCCATCAAAACCCCCCCCCTTTTCTTATCTTTTCAAACTCTCAGTATCATACTTGTACCAATAAAAGAACAACTCTTTGTTCACGATATAAATAGGGGAATAGGCAAGTCAAAATCTACAGGATTAATTATTGATTTAGAACCCCCTCCCCCCCTTTTTTTTTAACCAACAATAATTGCAAATTTGCAATGGAATTCTTTTGTGAAACGAAAAGAGGGGGAAAGTAGTAGATTACATTAACCATGAATTGCTATTTTGGAGTAGAAGATCAAAGAGAACCCAATTCAGTTGCTACCTGTACTTTGCTGTAAGACCTTATTTTGAAGGCTAAGATGATCAGATGCTTAAATATTATTATACTAATAGTTAGATGCATTAACCTTACAAACTCATTCTTTTTTTGTATTAAAAAAATCCCAATGCAGAGAGAGAGAGAGAAAGAGGGGGGGTATCCATGATCTGTTACTAGAGATTGGGAGTATAAGTTAAAATAATGCATCCATCTGTTGCTAATTGGAGAACAATTAATGCACTTTGACAGCTTTATTTGAGCTATAACATTACTTGTTTAAATTTAAGGAGATTTCAACTAGAATTAAACTTGTTCTTTTTGAATGATTTGGCTGGGCATAGCTTGTCCAAGATACCATCAATGGTTTTATTCCAAGTCAATTTTATTTTATTATTATAACATTGTGTGTGCGTGTGTGTATGGTGTAAGGCCCATTGGTAATGTACATTCATGTGGTCGCATCGAGGTTGGGAAACTTATAATAAACCAGCTAGAACTACTATAAACAATGCAATCTGATTCTTAAAAAGTCGCAAAGGTTTCTAATGTATTAGTTAAAAAAGAGAAGCTCCTATATAAGAGCAAAATCACTAACACGTTTTCTCTTAACCAGCGTCATGCATGAGCAAATTAATTACTTTAAGAAAAAGATTTGCATACTTAAAAATGAAAAACAGGCTTCCATGATTTATGCAAAGCTTGCCAAGAGAATATATGTAGCCAAAGTCTCTGGGTTGGGAATTGGGATCCTTGCTTTCGTGCACATGAGTGCCACGTGGCATGCAATACTACTACAACTTGTCATTTATGGGTTTTGGTAACCACAAAACTGGCCAAAACCAAAGTTGGTGCACCAGCACACACCCACACTTACATGCATGACTTTACGGAAAATATATATTTAATTATTTACGTACCCTTCTGATCTGGAAAATTCCAAAGCCAATCAAGACCTTATGTTTATCACTATATGGGTCTGCAATGAAGATTTTATTAGCTTAGTTCAGCTTGACACACCTAGCTATAAGATTGGAGCATTTTTACCCTTTTACTCTTTATTCTGTGTGTTCAATTCGTCATAGAGATTCCTCATAAAGATCTTAATTAATTTATTTTAAATCAATAAATTTTTATTATCGTATAAATTGAATGATAACGATCTACAAAATATTATTAGAAATAAGCATATATACATGAGTTATAATTCCAGATATATAACTTTACTAAGAAAGAGAAATTATAATATTATTCATGTATATGGGCCGGTTTGCCTGTTTCTTAAGCAAGAAATCATTCTCAGGAAAAACCCCCCACGCTTTCCCAAGATTCTAGGCTTAATAATGTCTATAGTTCCTGGTTTGGCATCGGTGGTTTTGTTCTGTTCGTGTTCCACTTAAAACAGCACCAGAATCTCCTCAACTTGACAAAATTTAAGAATCTTGGGATTTTCGATCCCATATTTAACATTAATCCCAGTTTATGTCAAACCCCTAATCCTAAAGTCTTGCTCCAAAACAGAGCCGCAGTTAGATATAAAAGGGTCTGGTTGTTGAGGAAACGATGAACCTCTCCCTCTTTCTTCCTCTTATTTATTAGAAAAATGAGTTCATGCAAAGGATACATAGGCCACATAAACAGTACCTTAAATTACTCCATAAATTGCAGCCGACATCATTGAAAAAATGATTAATTATTTGAGGATGTTGGGAGTTGTGTTTTTCTCCTTTCGTTCTTTCTTTTTTTTTTTCAACGGATTTTCAATTATTTTTGCTAGTTTGAAGTCTACCATGATGACCATCAATATACATTTGTTCTGGCCGACATTTGATGATGAATTATTAAACTGCCAAAGGGTGTTACATGTTACAAATTAGTAGTAGTATTTCTCAAGCTTTGTTGGATTCATTGTATACCACTGCAAAATATGAAATCAGTTTCGCTTTAAAAAATGAAGGGTTACTGTTTTATTGTTTACTAAGTTGGCTTCGGTATGTACAATGGATTACGGTTTATTGATTTGTCTTGAATTTAATAATGTCAATTACGACTTGCTTGAAGCCTAAAAATTATTACTATTATATAAACGGTTCACATGACATAAAGTAGAGATTTAATATAAATTAAGGACCTATTCGACTAAGGATGAATGACATTTTTCATAAAAATTTATTTGATGAAAAATAAATATATAAGAACTTGATTGAATGTAATAAAAAATAAAAATTTATTTATTTTTTTAAAATATTTAGGAGTTTTTTTAAATATTTTGTCATTAATATAACATTTAATTAAAAGATATTATAATATTTTTGTTATTATATGTATGACCCAGAAACAAAAAATCATTTAGAATGGGAAAAAAAAGAATTTATATGTTCTATATGTAGCTCTAACTTATATCCAATAAGTGAAAAACCTTGGGCTGGAAAGTTCCTCTTATGATTCTCAAATGAATTAATGAAGAGATATTTTATTAGGAAGGGAGTTGGCTTAAATAATTTCTCAATAATTTGGATTCCATTTTCATATTATAGATTTCTTTTCTCGAAAAAAAAAATTATGGATATTTGTTGATTATTTTTCTTTGGGCTGGAAAGTACCATATATTCCCATGCATCTTAATATTATATAGGATTTCTTACCTCAAAGAAATTATATCTTCTTGATTGTTTTGATCATTCATTAATGATTCATGTATTCCCACAGCGAGGTTAACAATTAACAAATTCAAGCAATAAGTTCTTGTTGTTGATTGATTATCTCTCCTCATTTATCATGCCATCAAAGCTAAGCTGCATGGGTGGGTTATGTGTTGGAGTAGTGGTCATAGGATTATTTTATTATCTAAATTCTATTACAAGTAATAAGTTTTAATATTAAATTTTAGTTTTATATATAATTTTTTGTTTATAAATTAATTATAGTTAATATAATATTATCTAAAATTTATTAATTGTTCTAAATGTGAATTTAAATTTAAATTTATTTTTATGAGTTAATTTTAATTTATTATATTATTTTACATTAATAATATATATATAATTTGATTTTAAATATATTTTTTATTTTGGATTCGAGTTCAGACTTGGTTCTTTTATGAGTATTAATAATTGAGTTTCGATATTAAATGTTGATTTTTAATTGAATTTGAATAGATTACAATAATTAGATTTTAATAGGGTTCAAATTTAAATATTTCAAAATTAACTGATATTTTATATCTATGCTGTTATATATATATATATATATATATATATATATATATAATTGTTGATCGTGGAATAGAGTGGACTTAATTTTGGCACCGGACGAGTTGAAAGTTTTAAGCAGGAAGGGGAGCAGAAGATCCATCAATATCGATCTTGAGAGACGTGTTGGTGTAGTAGAAATTCATGAACATTCACAAAATGCAACAAACCAAGCCATACAAAGCCGCAGAGCTTTCAAGAGGAAGGGATCTGAAAAAATGCAAGGGAATACCCACAAGTGGATATTACAACAGAGCAGGTATTCTGATGGTATGCTAGATATTTGCGCTGATGGCCCTCATCATCCATAGCATAGTACTACGGCTGTGTATTCATTCATCTTCGAAACTGAGTATAGCAAAAAGAAAAAAAAAAAACCAAGGCTGTGGTGTTGTAGACAGACTGTTTCCACAAAACAAGCTTGTGGGTGGGTCTTTGATGGTTGCATTTCTGTGCATGGTGTATGGAACTACGGGTACCCACTGCCGCTTTGTCTTAAGCATGACTTTTGCGCTTTTTTTCCTTTTTTTTTTTCCCTTCTTTCTGAATTGCAGCAAGTGTAATAGTTTAGAAAGAGAAAAAGTAAGATACAGTCTCATCATCATCATCATCATCATCATCAAGCTAGTCTCATGAACAAGGTTTCTTTTTTGGCGGCTATGTCTCCCTGAATTCGCAAGAAATGACTCGCTTCTCTTTTGAGAGCAACATTGGCAGTTGAAAGATAAACATATCACAAACTGATGGAAGCCCTGCAAATTTGATATTGAATTACTAGTTAATGGGATAAAAGAGTAGCGAGGATCTTTAATATAATGGTTTGATGTAGTGTACTATTCAGGACCGCTGTGATTTCTGTTAGGACGAGAACAACTCAAGCCCTTGCCTTGGGATTTGAGTTTCCCTCGAAAAATCTCTGGCGACGGATATTATCTGCTGGCCTGGGTTAGACCTTGTAACACCCAAAGAAAAGTACATAAAG
This sequence comes from Theobroma umbraticum, assembly GCF_002168275.2. Classification (NCBI taxonomy): domain Eukaryota; kingdom Viridiplantae; phylum Streptophyta; class Magnoliopsida; order Malvales; family Malvaceae; genus Theobroma; species Theobroma umbraticum. Next base: position 5,697,267 of record NW_018397254.1, on the reverse strand, counting down.
ATTTCCAGTTCACAGCTTGAAAACAAAGAACAGGACCACCCTTTTGTGGGGGTGCCATCTGATCCAAATCTGATGGCAGTCACACATTTACTAACAACAGTGGGAATGGGACCAGTTTTCTGTGGGGGTACATCAGATACTAATCTGACGGCACACACCTTCCTTTCACTCACCCTCTCATCAGCCTGTGAATGCTTTCGCCAGCTACTGTAAAATTTATTGGAGGCCCCTGAACCTTGGACCACCCTAAAGTATTAATTTTTTTTGTTATTTCTGAATCAGTAGGGTGGTCCTGAGGCTTTTAATTAAAAATCATAAGGTTGGCAGAGTGTGTTCTGGGCTTCTGGGGGACTCCCTGTCCTTGCTGCTTTCTGTGCAAACTTGGTACTCCTATGTGTCATGACTTGAAGTCTTGGACTTCTTCCTCACCGTCCACCACCATCATTATTTAAAACGCAGATAAATTCTGAAAGTGATTTCTAATGTTAGACCTCTTCCGACTGTAGAGTTTTAATTGGATTGCTTGATTAGTTGCAGTAGTGTCGCTGAGTGTGCTGTGCTCGGTTGAGAAGAAAATCAACAAGCTGGTGTTCTAACCAAGGATTTCAGTTCTTCACCCCACGTAACATTCTACATCACATCAGGTTTCTCTTTATTAGATCAGAAAGACGTAGTAATATAATGCATCTGCACCTGACAGACGAGGAGCTTTGATCAAATTTGATTCGTGGAAGAGACTAGCTTTGACGAGGCGAGCCACTTTTTTTCAATTCTTTCACCTTGTTTCGGGAACCTTTTCTCATTCATTAATTGTTCTTTCATTAGCGCAACACCTGCCCACTTAATAAGAAAAAGCCCCATAAAGTTGAAGCCTCATTGGGTTAGCAAAACTGAAAGTCCGCTGTACCTCAAAACAAGAATGGCCCATTTCTAACATGAACGTTTAACCATTCAAATCTAGCCCAGAACATAGGCCTTGGGTACTAAACAGGTTGACCTTTGAAGACAAGGGCCTGCTGAAGTATGATTTTTGAGCAATCCTCCGATAATATGTTCTGAAATGGTCAAACGCATTTTTTTTATTTACAAAAGAAAAAGGAAAAAGTAACCGGAAAGAGAACAAAATCTGGATTTCTCTACTGAACAGAATGTTAAACCCTCAATAAGAGGGCTTAAATGAGTTACAAAAAGAACTGTTGAACCAGGGACAAGAGCAATCATGTGTATACAATTAGCTTGCTAACTTTAAATTAATTCCATCAGTTCTATCCTAGTATGGGAATCTATAATCAGGGAGAAAGCAAAAGCTACACAAAATGTTCTGTAGGGTATTCATGCTCATACCCATTGTAATCATAGTACAATTTTTCTCCTTTCCGTATATCCCTGTTAGCAATCAGCAAAACTCGACACTCCCCATTGACATCATACCTCGCACATTTTACATTTTGCTTCTTTTTCCCATCCCTGCATTAAAAAATATATAACAATCATTTTTATATTACATAAGATCAGTTTCTTACATTTGAACAAGCTAGAGAAGAGAAAAAATGTAGAAGATGAACTTACGGTGAGAAGTTGTTGATGCCATTTACAAACCGGGCAATGTTGCCACGCTTGTCAGGACAAATAACAAGGCTTTTTGAAGGATTTGATGCATGAAGCAGGGTCATCATGCTATCTCCATCGTCATGTTCACGGTTATTCAAGTAATCAACATCTCCTACATATTCTGTAATTATAGTTAAATCTTTTATATATCTATCAGCCTGTACAGTGAACCTGCCAAAAATCAAATAACAATTCCCAGCTCAGAATCTAAATGTACATAATAGTGTACTAAAATGATGATGCATGTATTAACATTTTACATACCCTTCCACAGGATCAAAAACAACCATGAGAGGAGGGCATTCCCCCTCTTCCATCATCCTCTTGCACAAATTTAAGGACTCTATATCTTCTTTTGGTAGAACCTGTAATGCGATTCATCAAAATTAAGGCTGCCGTATAAAAGGTGATGATGTTAATTGCATAACAAGAAGCACCCATGGCCTAATGGATAAGGCGCCTGACTTCTAATCAGGCGATTGTGGGTTCGAGTCCCACTGGGTGTGCTATAATATTCTACTTTCTCATGACGGAAATTTTAAGTGTTTAATTAAAACTAGTTGAAAGGAGTGAAAACTTGTCATTACCTGCATTCCTCCCTTCTCAAGAGCTGCAGAATTAGCTGACCTTGGTGCCATGCCAGGCCTGTAGGTGAGCTCATTACTGTACTCAGTCCCAGAGGCCTCCAATGCTGTTGCCAATGATGCCATTTGTTCCAATCTCCTTTGAGGGTCTTCTGTCGGATTAAATGCTAGCAATTTCCGTTTTTTTTTAGGCATGGCTAACCCACTAGCTCTCTTTCTCTTTTTGATGTTGCCTAAGTACAACAAGCAAAACAATTACTTTTCGGTTAATCTCAACCTGTCAAAGAATTTTATAAACCTATGAAAGAATAATGGGGCAAATCATTTAATTTTGCTACTTACTTTGACTTAGCCTTTCTGTAGATTCAAGCAACCTTCGAATCCGAAAGAAATCAACAATCTTGGTTTGAACCAAAGGAAACACTGTATATAATGAAAGATGCCAGTAATTAATGAGAGTTTGGGGAAAATTAAAATACGAATGGCCAAACGCTGACTTCTCCACTTTGATGTAAAATGCAAGTAAATAGCAATTCCACATCAATATTTTTGTGTCTAGAGGATTTAATGCACGAATGGTTTAACTTTGCTGAAATAATACATTCCAATTTCATTCTACCATCCAAAAGAGATTAAAATCCAACAAAAGAAAACACATATCAATCATTAAACTAGCTAAACAATCTTTACATGTTTCACTGTCTTCACATTTTGAAAATTGACAACTAAAGTATTTCAATTTTATGTTTATATCAAAAGTTAAAACCCTAAAAAAAGAAACCATAGATTGAGGGCAGAGAAACCATACATTGGGGTTTCTTGATGTTGGAGCAAGAGGGACAGAACCAAGCGCCTTTGGGAATCGAAACAAGAATGGGTCTAAGGCAAAATATATGATACCCCTTATCGCACTTGTCGCACAACAAAAGCTTTGATCCAAAATCACCAGACCCGCATCTCTGGCAGCTAACGTCCTCGAAATCCAAGTCATCCTCATCTCCGAATATAGTATCGGAGTAACGCTTCGGAGCTTGAGTTCTACGCCTCAGAACCATCGCTGTCTTCTTCATCGTCGTCGACGAAGCCACCGCCATTGATAAGGGAAGACAAAGGGTGAGCTAGAAAACGGGGGGACTTTAAGAAGAACTTACCGATTTTTCCTGTTATTTCGCTTTGGGCGGTGGCTTATAAGGGACGAACCAATTAGCTGATTTCGCGCGCTGATTTTGGTTTCGCGGGAAAGGGTTTCCGCGCCATCCTTTGGTTTTGGACGGTGAAACGTAATTTGCCACGTGGCCTTCTTTCTGTGTCCGGGATTAGCTCCTGTGTAGTACGATGTATTCCAATCAAGTCCTTTTTCATTATCAACCGTCGGATTAGCAGACCTCGGCTGGATCGATCTTAAGACAATGAACGCTTTTGATGTAATTAGTTTCCCGGCGCCAGTTATAATCTAATCAGATGACTATGTCCCACCTTAGATGAACTTTTAAGTATTTATAATAATTTAACAAAATTTATATTTGTTTCATTATAAATGTATCATTATTTTATATTATCACTTAATAAAATGTTATAATTTTATTGATAAATAAATTCAAAAGTTTAGAATATTCAAAAATAAATATTTATAATTTTTTTAAAAAAATTTTGCATAAAATATTCTGTGATCAAATGATAGAACATAAATTGACAGTCTATAAAAAATAATAATATTTTTAACTTAAAAATATAAATATATACAATATAATTAGTAAATTTGGAAAGCGAAATAAAGCAAAGCCCAATTTATATTATGAGGGCCCAAAAGATCAAGAACCCAAGGCTCTAAAAGAAACAACCCCATCTAAATTTTGCACAATCCATTAGAATTTCTCTTTACAATGGATGCGCACCTGGTCTCCTCGATAGACTCGGACGAGTTCACTCACCTGACTCGGGCCCTCTCTCGTTCCACCCTCATCGGGCTCGACGCCGAATGGAAACCCATTCGGTCCCAACGGTCCACTTTCCCCACAGTCGCCCTCCTCCAACTCGCGTGTCAACTCGGCGACGACCCGGCCGAGTGGGACGAGTCGGTGGTCTTCTTGCTCGACCTCGTGTCAATTCCCTTACCTTCGATATGGGAATTGTTAAAGGACGTGTTTGTTTCACCAGATATATTGAAATTGGGGTTTAAGTTCAAGCAAGATTTGATTTTCTTGTCTTCCACTTTTGGTGCTGAAGGATGTGATCCTGGCTTTGATAAAGTAAGGTTTTCTTTACAAAAAAAGAATGGTCAGTCAAATTTTCACCGTAATATTGTGCTAAGATTTTGTCTAACAATGGTGAATAGGTGGAGCCCTATTTGGACATCACGAACATGCACAAGTTTTTGCAACATAAACAAGGAAAGAAGGTATCAAAGGATACAAAGAGTTTGTCAGCTATATGTGAAGAAGTGTTGGGTATTTCTCTTTCCAAGGTATGTGTTTTTGACACCCAAGTTTCCATTCATTATTAAATGTTATGGGTTGATAATATTTGTTAAGTTGAGAAATCTATTGGTTTTGTACTTTTGTAACTTTGATATGTGTTGTCATTTGTCAATTCAAGATAATTCAATATTTTCCTAGTTTAATTTCGATATAATGCCACTGAAATATCTATGTTTTAGTGGGTGTTTACTAGCTCTCACTAATATAATTATGTGCGAGGAAATGAGTGATAGGGGATATCCTAGTACTGGCTGCAAGGAGAGTGATGATAATGAATGAAAAAGATGAGATCTGATTTCCTAAAACTCTTCATTATGAGGGTTTTTTATATTTTAGAACAATTCCTGAAAATCAGTGAAAGATCAGGATATAAAATGATAAGTTTTCTACTTTCAATATCCACGGTGGTGGTAACAATTTGGTTCCTTGTTTCCTTTTTCTCTTTTATTGGTTAGGTGTAGGAGTCTCTCACTCTCTTTCCAATGGAACTCATTTGTTTAACCTGCATCTAATTTGTGCGTAGGAATTAGCCACTAAAATTGGTAGCTTTTGGAGAGTCAATTATTAGGTTCTGTAGTTCCTATATGATTATGTGGCAATTATTCCAAGTTGTTTTAGCAATTTGTTAATGTAATATACGAATCCTTTTTAGGAACTTCAATGTAGTGATTGGTCCCGTCGTCCTCTTACAGAAGAGCAGCTAAGATATGCCGCTACAGATGCACACTGCTTGCTTGAAATATTCAAAATCTTCCAGGCCAAGGTTGTCAAAGAAGGTGAAAACTATCTCTGAATTTGGAATCTGTAGATCGTGATCAGATTTCTTGTGCAAAATTTTAGGCTAAAATTGCTGTGTCTTTAAAATGTTTGTTTTTGTTGTACCTCAGAAAATCACTCCTTTAGAATACTTTTCATCCTTTCCAGCTATTTGACATTTAAGAAAGCTAGACCTAGTTTTTCCTCTGAGTTTACTCTCCATAGAATTCTCGCTGTGATAGCTATCTTTTAGGACATGTGCGTGTGCATCTATTGACAAACCACATAGCATGTTACCTCTTGTAATTTGTCATTACTTCATTCATATGATTTCGGGTATTGCAGACTTTGCTGCAGGTGGGAATTATATGAATGGATATATGGTTTCTAAATTATTTTCCATATGTCCTGTGATTTTAGTTTGGTTTACAAAATATAAAACTAAGAGATGCTTATAAAATCAAATTTCTGCATTACTCTGTGATTTATGATTTGGCAATTTGATGGATTTGAATTTTAAAATATTTTGCATCATTGATATCTGAATGTTTACATGGTCGTTCAGACATATTGTTCTCAAAGGCATTGAAAGCAGACTTACTTCTCTCAAAATAATCTTTCTGAAACTTCTTCTGCAATTAGGGATCAGTCAAAGAAAAGAAAATTAGTCATACACGAATAAGATGCAAGGGTTAAACAATATTTTTAAATTTTATTATATAATATATGTTCTATTTGTCATGATAGAGCACTCTGCATGTTGGTGATATATACAGCTTCCCCTTGCCAACAGAAATTCTCTTCATCTCTTGCTTTTGTGATTATGGTCCAATGAAGCAAATTAATATTTGCATCTTATTATGTTAGAGTTTCAGACAACTTTTTCTGGACGCTGTGCATTATTTCTTCCCCTTTGAGATGGAATTTTCTCTCTGTTTGCTACAACCATATTGGTGTACTCCATACCTTGCATCTCCTTTGATTACAAAGGTTCAAGTTGTTTACATTACTGCCCTTCCATTTATTGAGCATTATAAGTGGCAAATCAAGTTTATTACTTGAACATCTTTATGAACAGGGCATCTGTTATTGTTACTTCCATGAGATTCTTATTGGCTTATCAGTTGCCTGAATTATCTTATGAGTTAGGCCGAAAATATCTGGACTGCCTTCTATTTCAGGGAAATCGTGTAATGATGTCAAGGAACTGCATGAATTTAATTTGAGTTTAGGACTGAAGGATATTTTTCAGATGCCTGATGGTGACAATAAGCTAGTTGGGACCAAATTTTGCAATGCGCTGGATATTGTCCAGGCTACTGCATCTTCTGAAGATTGTGGAAGAATAGCCAGGGGACTGGAGGTAATCAGAAAAACTAAGCCTATGGATGAATCCCTCTGGAAGATAGTAAGAAAATATGGCGAAAAACTTTTGTTGCGTGAATCTGATAGAAAGCCGAAAACTTCCAGAAAGAATGGAAAAAAGCGGTCCTCAGTGGTTGCTGCTTGCAAAAAAAACCAGCTAGATAGTTCTGGTGACTGGGAAGGCCTCCCACCATGGGATATATCCTTGGGGGGTGATGGATGGCCAAAGTTTTTGTGTGATGTGATGGTATGTAAAGTGCTTAATTGCACATTATTGTTCTTTTTCCTTTATCTATGGAGGCGTTTAGATCTTGACTGAATCCAAAACAAAGATTTGTTGCATGTAAGACTGTCGTATTAGTAGTGGCCTGCAATAAATTTCTCTCTTCCTTCTTTCACTATCTGCAATTTAGTTTTATTCGAGGACTCCTTCGAATTAACACTACAGGATAATGTAAAGTCTGTATTATTACTGTTTATAGTGTTGGTGGGAGTGTAACAAAATACTTATTTAGGTTGAAGGCTTGGCGAAACATCTACGTTGTGTTGGTGTAGATGCTGCGATTCCACTTTCCAAAAAGCCAGAACCCAGGTTTTCCTCTATGTTGCTTTATGTTTTTGTGTTATATTTCTGGACATTTTTTGGGTACTTTTTTGAACATATAATAGCAAGGAAGTATTAACTTTTTAATCAAATTCTTCTTGCTTTTAGGGAGCTAATAGATCAAGCTTACAAAGAGAAGAGAGTGCTTTTGACAAGAGATGCCAAGCTATTGAGACACCAGTATCTGCTAAAGAATCAAATATATAGGGTGAAGAATCTTCTGAAAAATGAACAGCTAATTGAGGTGTGCATGCAGTCATAAGGAGTTTTTTTCCTGGAAGTTCAACTTGGTCTTTTGAGGCCAAAATATAAACAGGTTTATGGAGGCCAAAATAAAATTAAGAGGATAAAATGTACGAGGCCTAAAATTCATGAAACATTTTGCAGGTAATTGAGATTTTCCAATTGAAAATTAGTGAGGATCAGCTAATGTCGAGGTGCACCAAATGCAATGGGAGATTTATTCAGAAGCCGCTGACAACAGAAGAGGCCATTGAAGCTGCGAAGGGCTTCCAAAGAATTCCGAACTGCTTGTTTGACAAAAATTTAGAATTTTGGCAATGCATGGACTGCAACCAACTTTACTGGGAGGTAGTTTCTTGCTTCTTTTCCTTGGTCTTTAAAATGAGTTTCTTTGCTAACACAGAGCACAAACTATAAGGCTTGAATCCTGGATCTCTATCTAAACCCACCCCCACTACCAATGACTTCAGCCGCATCAAATGACCTCAATTCTTATGATGATTTAATCACCCAATTACTTCATACTCTTAATAGCTAGCATTGCACCATTAAATGTGGGCGTGGGGGTATATTTGAACTTGGGACTTCCATGGCCTTAGCTTGTTCTCATAGTATCCTCATCCTGAATTAAAGCTTCATTGACACTGATGACAAATTTTATTAATCAGACAATCCTTCAAAATGTCAGGTAGGTTTCAGTTCCTGAGAAAACTAATCTGCTGTAGATTTACTATGTCATCCTTCTCTTATTGGTCCCTTGTTTCAAAGGGACTAGTGTGGTTGCTCGTGACCTGCTCGTCAGTCTCTCCAGACTAAAACCACGGCATATTGATTCGAAAGAATAATTGTGAGTTTGGGGCTGGATCTCTCCATGTGCTAACACGGGGAAGCGGGTCATCTAGAGGGTTGGCTTTTCTGGTACACCCTATTAAAACAGAGGTCCACATCCGCATCACCATTCCAATGAAAAGTCAAAAAGGAATAGAGGTTCTCCCTTGAGATCTTTATGGGGGGTTTCTTTAGGTTAATCATTGATCTCTACATTATGATGGCAACTCGGTTCTATGCCCTGTATAGATAGGTGGTGGCCCAAATATATCTGCCCTCGCTTGAATTAAAACATTGTCATCCTATGACGTACCTTTGTTCGAAAACTATAATAATGTCCTGAAAATCTGGTGTCTTCCATTGCATGGATAGATCTCTAGCAGCCTACTTTACTAGCATGCTTGTAAGTTATAACTGTTGTTTGGTTATTACAGGGAACCCAGTACCACAATGCTGTTCAGAAGTTCATCGATGTTTGCAAATTGAACGACTGACTCAGACCTTGGGAAAAAGAACTCTTTGCTCTATGATAATATCATCCTATCGATATTGTTTGTACTAGACTTTAATAGAGTGTTTAAGCTCAGAGTTATATTTCCCTGCATTTTTTTTCCCAGAAATGCTTCTATAGTACTAAGCCCTTTCCATCGTTATCTAATTTTACAACTATTAAAACTATGAATTAGCGATGCACCGACCCGACCGAAGTTTGACCAAGACAAGTAGTGGGACCATTGAAAAAGAAGCTCGTGCTCAACACGTGCCAAATGTTAGGACGAGCAGATTCTTCGGAGAAATAGTGTGAAAAGGCAAAATCCTCTAAAACTCACTCTGAGCTCGCTCTGGTGGCATTCTGCTCTTTGTATTGGCGTGTGACGCATTGCACACTGAGGAGAGATATCAACGTCGTCGTATTATCACGCGACGTCCGTTCGATAAAGGTGATTTCAATTGTCACCAATCATCGGTTTCATCCAACGGCTACGGCAAATTCTTTCTTTACTTTGCCTTTTGCCATTGCAGACCAGGCACGTGCGTCCCGAATGGGACCCATCCCGTTCCCCCCCCCGACCCAAAAAACATTATTCTTCGCTCTCTTAGCAACGGCTTACGTCATGGACACGTTTCGCCTGCTCCTAGCTCTCGGGCACACTGGAAGCGTCGAGTTGGATTTCGAGCCGCCGCCGCAGCCAATTCGCTTGGGCGCCACACGGCTTTCTGTTACCTTGGCTTTCGCCCTTTTCTGTAGCAAAGGTTCTTAAAATTTAGTTTTTGTGTACAACTGCCGCCACTGTTCTTTCATCAGATTAATTTGTCAAAAAAATTAATTTTTTGTTAATTTGAATTTGTTGAAATGTGTTAATGTTATAATTTAAATATTTTTTATGGAAAGAAAAAGGAAATATTTTATAAATATATTAATATAATGATATTTCAGTTACGGATACGACAAAAACAATATGAAAAACAGTATTACCATAATGTTTATACCTTAATTGTCTATCCTGATCAAGATAAAGAGCCTCAGTTACTTGTCTAAAAACAATAAAAGGTTGATAAAGTGAAAAGCCATTGTCTTCCTGTGGCTGTAATGAGGAACAAATTTCCATCAATTGCCTGACATTTTATGCTTCCTCCATTTCAACCTGTTGTTCTTTTTGGTTTAAACGCTGCGGGACACTACTAGTCACAAAGAAAAGATGATTTAATCTGAAACGAACCATTCTGGCTGTGGAACTCCTTTATTCATAGAAAAAACCTCCTCTTAAGTTTTTCTGCTTCGGCTGAGCGACGATATCTTGCTTTCCCCACCCTAGGAGTTGTCACTTCTTTGCTACATTGCAGCCTGTGCTTTCTTCCCGACAATCCCTCTTTTCCCTTTGTGCTCCAACTCCCTTGGCTGACTCAGAGCTTTCCTTAGTGGGATCCACTTCTCT